>NC_142364.1:29791399-30156399 GCF_059441175.1 Urocampus carinirostris
CGACAGGAAATGGTGCTCCTACGGCCCTAGTGGATAATGGATCCAACTAAACAACCAACCATATGAAAGCCACAAGTGATGCAATGCGCATTGTACAATGTGATACTCATTATTAGGGAACAAAATAGTTTATCCCCAGTATCAGTACTGTCAGACGCCGCTACCTGTCAAACCTCATTTTGGAAGAGCGGGATGACTCAGTACATGAAAATCAACAGCGACCAAATGATAAAGGTGCTTTATCCGAGTCAGACCAGGAGGCTTCTCCTACTACTTGTAACCATGGAAACCAGGACTATCTGTTTCATGTGGGGGAGCAAACATCTTCCCAAAAAACATCCTGTAGAGGGATGGGAGCCAGTAGGCTATACTTGCCCAAGACACACAACAAGAAGTGGCACCCCTACAATCCCGATGGTTTAGGAAGCTGTGAACCGCGATTATTTTGATTAAAATTCGTAATCTGGCGTTCAAAGCTCTAGTTTGGCTGTCGTTAAACATTCCCGCCTAAGTTACAACAACAAATGTTCACTGATGTACAAACAAACCCGACGGAGCTTTTATCGTCGCCGGCGAATTTAATCAAGCATGCTTAAGGACTGTACTTCGCAAATTCATTCAATACGTGGACTGAGCAACCAGGGGAAAAAACACTGGACCGTGTGTACAGTAATATCAAACACCTAGTAGGATCCGGCCATCTCTGTCTGTCCCTCACCCCCCCTCATACACCCCCCTCCGGAGAAAAACAAAGCCTGCAACAAGGACAATACAAACATCTTCTTTGTTCCTTGGTCTTCTTTGTTTTCTTTTATCCTCACTGTAAAATGTAAGCCTGGAGTGCAACGTCCAATTTCGTTGTCACAATATGTACAACCCATTTTGTAACAGTGACAATAAAGGTATATTCTATTCTAAAACCCCTATACACTGAGGAATAGCGATCTCTGGGACTCGTCTCAGCCGTCGAATGATGCAATATCCTCAGCAAGGAGTTTTAGCGTGCCCAGTCCATCCCTCGGCGTTACATTGCCTTAATTTGCCCTCCACTCATCGGATAAGGATGCACTCTTCTCAGCTTTTAGGGACACTCGTGGCCTTCTTTGGAGAGGATTTCATCCGGGAAATGGCGCCTATTTTCGCCGAGGGTTTATGGCATGCGTCCACTATTACCGAAGGGCGCATTTCAAGTGAAGTTCTCGCTCTGTCCTCCACTCACCAAGTAACAGTATGAGTGAATGAATGGTCTTTATTGTTATTATAAAATAGTACAACAAAATTGAAGGGCTTATCCTCTCAGCAATGTAGAGAGCGGTCAGCAAGTTGCACGCGAGTAAAGGGTTGAGCCAGGTCTCAGTGATGAATAAAAAACAGTTGGTTTTCCACGAGATGTGTCTCCAAGTCATCCGCATCATGGGTAATGGATCCAGAGTTGGTGAAATACAGACTTTACTGCTTGTAGTTGTGAGAGTTGTTCCGTGGCCACAGAGGTAGCTCTTGTTTCCTCTCCCGACGTCACCTCTGTATTTTCCCAGACCCGATAACAGTCCAAGGAGCACCTCGTGGTTTTGCCTATTTATCAGGGATGTTGTATCAATTTCGGTAGCCGATGCCCAGAAGTTCCTGTCGGCTGGTGTGTTTTAACGCCGATGCATGTGTGAGTAGAGTCCAAAAAAACATAGTTGGTGAACAAAAAAAGTACTAAATGGGAGAGCCAAAAGCCGCTGCATCCGTGCGCGCCACTATAGTGGATCAATTTTAATAAATACTTAGAAATTAACTCTAAAGTCACAAAAAACAATGCCTTACACTGATTGGCTCCCTGTCACTATTTGAACTCTCAGGTGGTGAAATGCTTTAAACTGAAAAGCCAACAAATTTAGTGTAGACCCATGATAACATCAAACCAAATCTGAGGGACCCATCCATTATGTATGTGACGTCCTATGCAAAATATCAATTACCTGAAGGTGACTGAACGAATCGGGTCGACGTCAGCATTATCAATAGCAAGGAATTCAAACGGCTCAGCAGGACATTTTTCGGAACTCTCGTTCTGAATCTCCGAAAACTTACAGTGGTATAAGAAACCAGAGTCATATCCACCCTAAAAACATATAAAATAGTACATTTATTTTGCAGCATAAAGTCTAGCTTAGAAACAATGCCTCACAAAACAGGTCCTAAAAAGGCTGCCCTCTTAGAAGAAATAGTGTGTACTTTTTAGCAACGACCAGTGGTAAAAAAACTTTTTGGGGCCCGACATCAATCCACACAATCATCCCTTGACTAGTTGCAAATAATGATACTTCCAGTACTTAAAGGGATAGTGTGTATTATTTGACTACGACCTGTGTGGTGTAGTGCAGGGGCCTCCAATGTGGTCTTCTTAAGGACAGCTGAGTAGCCCGGGGATCAGTTGTAAAAATTACTCACCAGTGTTGGTTCATTGTTATTTTCAAGTAAAATATTTGTAAGTGGTCAGCTGAGTCTATCTAACCCCACTTCCAATAATGAACCTGGTAATCGCAGTGTAACATAGAAACAACATGATAAGTTGTTCTTTTAGAAATGCATATCAAACTGGCAGCTTATAAAGTAGCTCCCAGCTTTAAAAAGGTTGCAGATCCCTGGTGTAGTGAATTCAAAAACGAGTGCTAAAAAGCACAAGAAAGAATAAAACTACAGACACTCAAAATGACCAAACTGCACTATTTTACTTTGGATTTTTTTTTTTGCCCAGCCTTTTGAGGTTTTTGGGTACCCTTATCCACAATTATGTCTGCTCCCTTTAGATAAGGCTTGTGTATTGGTAGAGGGGGAATTTTGCATCCTACAAGTATTTTTAGAAATGCACACTTATGTGGTAGTTCAGGTATCAATTTATTATCTGAATCAACATTGTTTTTTTTCATGAATTAAGTTGTTTTACCACTAGGAGGTTCTTAATAATACACACTGTCCCTTTAAGAAAAAAAGTGATTTTAAAGACTGGTCTAAGTAGGCTAACATTGCATTGCCCTTAAAAGTGGCAAAGATGTTGGAAATATTCTGGTCTTCTAATTTCTGAACTGCATAAAAGTTGATTACAGATTGAGGGGGTGACAATACTGTAGAATGATTCAAATACTTTCAACTTCAATTAATGTGTTCTTGTTTTTGGCAAGGTAATTGTGTTTATCTTTCCAAGTAAAAAATGTCTTATCCAATCGAAGATCATTTAGCTCATTTTAAGCACAATTGTTTGTATTTTAATTCCCTCCTTGTTTCCCTATATCTTAGAGGTAAGATCGGGCCTTATCAATTCAGCTCGACCAGACCCGAGTCGGGGGGTATATAAACCTGAACCCGCCCAAACCCGAAAGATTAACTTGATTTGATGACTGAGCCCAAAAAAAACCCCGAAGGTTTAATTTGCTGCCAAAGTCACACTTTACTTCGGCCGTGCCGTTTTGAGCGTCAAACTGTGCGTATCAGCTGAATTGCGCCGCTTTGGGTTTACTTGGGGCCAAGTCCCTCAAATCAAGTGTACACTGTGGCGAGAGAGAAGCCCGCCCGGCCCGACTTAATCATTGACATTTTAATCCCAACTCGGGCCGGGTTCGTGTCGAGTCGGGCCCAGGCCCAAGATCTTACCTCTACTATAGCTTTCCCTGCAGCACCAAAGTGATAAAGTTTGATTGGAAATAGGAAGAAAATTATAGTAAAATAAATAGGTTGTATTTAAAATGAGCAAAATTATCTGCCAACAGAACAAGATATTATTATGTTTTCTTTTTTAATTAACAAAGTGAACCACCTTACCCAAACCCTAATCCTACATTAATCAAAACCATTTATCATAAAATCTGTCAAACTTTTTCCATGTCATGGACTACAAAAGTGTGGATTGTGGACCACAAATGCCCCCCAGACTATACTGGCTTTAAAGATTCGGGTGTTTCTGTTTACAAACCACTGAGAGCCAGAACTGTCCAGGTTGGGAGAAGCAACCCCAATAGAGAGGACTTGGAGGCTCCGGTATGTAAATACGAGGCAGCTCCTCTTCTTCCTCTTCTTCTTCGTCATCATCGAGTTCATTGGCTTCTCGTTCCTTCCTTTTCTGTTCCTTAATTTCTAGTCTTCTCGCTATTTCCTTTTCTCTCTGAAAATCACACAAGCAGATCAAATTTCAGTGGGAATAGGCAGAAGTGTTATGAAATATGTTTAAGTTTGGAAATAATAAACCTCATTTTTGAAATGTGATATCCAAGTCATTTTGTAAAAAATAATATTTTTCAACTACCTGTATTCAAATTGTTTAGTTGCATTTATTAGAGCTAGACATAAGGTCCATAGTTTTTGTTAGTGTTGTTGCAATTGATTTTAATCTAAAGGACACAGCAAAAAAGTATAGTACTAACAACCTAAGTGACTTGCTTTACAATTTCGAAAGCTGAAATAGAAATAAATGTTGTTTTGCACAAAACTGGTTTAACACTGCTTGAAATAAGACCCATTGATGTTAGTGTAACATTTTGAAAGATACTACCTGGTGGTTCAGAGGTCTCAACACACAATCAAGTTGAGGTCAAGCTCAAGAATGCATTCATAACACAGCGGGTATCATAATAAGGGTCACTTTGGACAAAATTTCATATTTTTACGTATACCAATAGTAAATCTCTGAATTGATTGCCAATAACCTGGAAATTAGAGCTTGGTGCCTGCTAAGTTTATTGTGCTTTTTAAAAGGACATCTACAAAGGTGATATCCCATAGAATGATCAAAAACAATAACCTGCAGTGGTAAATATGTCCACTGGATTTCACCAAATCTGTATCTGCGGAATAACATTTATCCAACAGAGAACATTTGAGGAAACACTCATCTGGAGGTTATTTTCCTTCAAATAAAAGTCAAAGACTTGTTGTTTAAGGCAGTATGATTGCACTTGCGTGTGGCGCGGGATGTCTCCCTTAACCACAAAACTTGCTGTTAAACTAAGCTTTTTATCCCCAGTGATTGGAAATTATCAGTAAGCGCCTGCATTAAGAAATACAAACATAAAACATCGCACTTGGGTGTCTTTGCAAAAGTTTAAAGAAGTTTAGCTCTTCTACAATAGACAGCAAAGTTCCGAAATTCAATGACACATTTTCATTAAAAAATAACCTTCAAATGATTAAATCAATCAAATAATTTGTACTTACATTTTGATTGTGTGCTATTTTTTGACACTTTGTAGTTTGCATGAGTTTTCCTAAATTAAATAAACTTTAAAGGAAAGGAATTCCTTTGTTGTTTTGATTTTTTAACACGACATGACATCAATAAAAAAAATATTGAGGAAAAAAAACCTTACTAATTGTTGTACAATCAAATCTTAAACCATTAAATCATAAGTGTGATTTAATTGTGAGCATCCCAAAGATCCTCAGCCCGAAAGCTAAGGCACTGTTACGATGACTCATTAATTCCACCTGTGCCCCCTCATTTGGCGCCAACCGCTGCGGGCCCTGATTGGCTCCCTGTCCCTATTTACACCCAGTCCTGTCAATTCCCTGTTGTCAGTCCGTCTGCGAACCTCTGTTGATACAAGGCAAGCCTTATTTTTACCCTGACTCTTGCCTGTCCCAATTTTGATCCTGTTTGTCTCCGGCTACGACCCGTTTGGATCCCGACCACGTCTGCTCTCCCGTCCCAACTGATGACCCGTTTTTGATCCCGACCACGTCTGCTCTCCCGTCCCGGCTTATGACCCGTTTCTGACCCTGACCACGTTTTTGCTCTCCTGTCCTGGCTATCAACCTTTTTTTCAGTCCCTGACACCGCCATCGCTCGCTACGGAAGATCCACTTCCGTATTTGGATCACAATCCGATTGCAAGAGCGACTTGCTTCCCGCTTACAGGGAGCATCGGATCGCGAGCGCTGCCCTCCCTCTTTCTCTCAATAAAATTGTGAGAAAACGTTACATGATTGGGTCTACCCTGTGTGCTGGTCATGACTATTTAGGCCATAAATTGACTAGTCTGGTGCCCGAAACTGTGGTTCTCCAACCATGTGGCCCATTAGCTAAAATGGGTTCGATATCCCTGATGTAGAACACGAAAAGATTAAAAATCACCAGAAATATGTCTGGTAGTTAAGAATATAGGGATTATATTACAGAAAAACTGGAGATGTAGAGAAAAGAATATATGATTTAAGGCTTGTATTCCAACAGCATTATTAAATTTGCTTTAAAAATTATGTATGCCTTACCCTGATTCGAGATTTGATACTTTTGAAGCGGAAGGTTTTTCTGGGTAAATCAAGCAGTTGGTAGGATTTAGATGTCTGTTCAGTTTCAGGTTCAGGGCACGGGACCTCCACAACATGACCACTTAGACACAGGATTAGCAGACTGTTCTCAGCCTAGGTGGAAGTAAGGATTTCATTTGTTACATATTCCTGAAATAAAAGCAATGAGTTCAAAGATGGGATACAGACAGACTTACATGGGATTCAGGAGACCACTGGAGCAGTTGGACAGGTCCGGGAACACTGACAAAACCAATAGGCTCGTATGTTTCTCCAACGGTGAAGAAAAACACAGTGCAGTCTGAGCTCTTAGGATTAAGGCAGAGGTAAAAGATGAGTGTGACAATTTTAACACTATTAAAACCCCTGTTAAAAAATGAGTTAGAAATAAATAAAGGGTAAATCAACGTTTTAAAAAATATACAAAATTTAATAGGACATACATTGTAGTAAATATTCAATTAGTGGTTGGATAGCACATGCGCCTATCACGCAATAGGTCCCCGTTTTTGAGACCGGGTGTCTAGTGAGGGATGGGCGCCACCAGGCTGTACTTGCCCAAAACACACCACAGGAAATGGTGCCTCTACAATCCTAGTGGTTAAGGGATACACCCAACCAACATAACTAAATGATGAAATGAAATAAATTATGATTTGTTATTCACTGTTTCAACGATCTTTGAGAAAAAAAAAATCAAAGACATCATGGATATCATAGCAAGAACCGATAGCACATCTTTTGTCATTGCTCGCTGCAGGCATTACATGCACATCAGCGTAGATGACAGAGAGGACGTATTATTATCAAGAATAATTGGTGGAAAGACAGAGCTTGTAAAATTAAATCTCTCCTTTTCTTGCATTTGACTTCACCCAGTGACAGTGTGATTCAAAATGGACGGAAAACTCGGACCAAAACCTTGACGATTGGAAATCTCAGGTGGTGACATACACTGACCAAAAATCCAAACCGGATCTGATTTCTCATGGACCTTCACATCAAGGTTGCAGTAGGAATTGAATTATTCCTTTGATCTTGACTGAGGACTTCTGAATTTTAAGAAAACCAGCGATGACCGTGGATTCGGGATTCCCTAAATTGGAAAATTATTTTCTTTAAAGTGTATTATTGTGGGATTTATATTCTGAAATGAAAACAGAACAAGGTTGATTCTAAAATCCTATCTGTGCACATAAAAGTTCCTTTTTTGTGACAAATAATAGGTTTGTCAACTGAAATTATAGCGGATAACCTTGCAGTAAAATTAAATACTGTAGAAATAAAACACAATTAGTAAACCAAGATTAACCAAACGTGGACTTCGCATTCAGACCTTGAACCAAGTAAGTGTTCCTTTACTATAATTTATGTCTTGTCCATTGTTTATCAAATTGTCGGGTAGTGTTTTCCTCTACTAATGTTACCACTTATAGTACCTAGAAATAGTCCAGTAATGTAATTCTTCTCTGCCTAACAGCATAGGTGCTACACTATCATATTTGAACTGATGAGTCAGTTTAACATCCTGTAGTGATGATTAGCTCTAGGACATCTGCCTTCTTACCCCAGTGGCCAGGACCGTTCCATCGCAATCATACGCAACAGCAGTTACAGGAGCGTTATGGGGCTTGAAGGCTTGTTTAAGACGGAGCTGGGCTTCGACATTTTGTCTAGTGACCACTTGAAGGCCCGAGGGGTCATAAAGTTCCAGTAAGCGCACCACTCCATCTTCAAAACCAGTCACCAATAAACTTCCACTCTGGATCACCTGGAAATACACAAACATAGTAAGATGTTTGCTGTTTTTCATCACAAATAACACATTTCCCTTTACCGTAAAACTTACCGACGGTGGGGCCCAATGCAGAGCAGTTCCGCCTCGAGTAAAGTGGCTGCAGGTAAGCTCTTTTTTTGCAAGAAAGTCAAAGACTCGGACTGAACCTGGACAAAAATTAGGGTGGTTGAAAAAGTACCGTATTTTCCAGACTACCGGTATAGGGGGAATTAAAAAAAACAAATTGGCCAGAAATTGAAGGTGCCCGTTATATACCACAAAATGCATACAGTATGTTTACATGTGCATTATTACACAAGGACTGGCTCGCAACCAATTGAGAGAGTCCCCTTCCTAGTGACTAAAGATGGCTGGCATTGGCTCCAGCGCACCCTGCGACCCTAGTGAGGATAAATGGTGCAGAAAATTGATGGTTTTACTGTGTATTATCATTATTGTGCAATGATTGATCAATCAAAAATTATTGTTGACGTTATTGCAAAGCATTGTATGCAATGGGAATCAAACCCAGATCGTGGAGGTGAGAGTGACAAAATGTATCCACTAGACCACCCGTGATACAGATAACATACAATAAGGCATTGTCACACCATGTGTACTCACAGTGCCAGAAACGGATGTTAGAGAATGGAAAAAAGAGAAGATTCGTCCGTGAAAGGTAAATATAAACACAAAGTCCAATTCATCATCAGATACACCAAAGAGTTGTTTTCCTCGTTGTGCTTTTTTTGCGTTTTTTATCTTTCAGGATGACTTTCTGTTTTCTCTATTCTTTACTTTTGTTTCTGGCACCGTGAGATAAGTGAAATAAGTAGGCCTTTCGTAGTTTTATTTGCATGCGCCTTCAAGTCCAGCGTGCCTTACATATGGGAAATACATAAGAAATTAACAATATTTAATAATAATAATTCTAAGAGTAACATTTTAATTTTTATGTAATTTCTATTAATTTCTATGTAGTCAACTTTTACTTGACTATTTTAAAGTAAAACTCAACATTTTACTGTACTCTCAGTCAGCATGAAAATGTTTTTATTATTTGTCAGCAGATAATAAATTGTTCCATCTGATAAGAAAATAGACTAAAAAACATTTATTTTTGAGGAAAAAGGAATGAATAAATCCTGAGCTGGTGCTGATGTCTTCATAGGGGATTTGAATACACAATTCCAGCTCAATAATATATTTTTTATTTCATATTTATTCCTGAACAAAAATCTCCTTAGATTTGAATCCAGTCTGTCGTTTGAGGTGTTCTTAACCCTCAAGAACCCATGGGTCATAATTTTCAAAAGAAGAAAAGGGTTATTAGGTTCTCCAGCTTTAAACAATTAAAAGTAGGAATTTTACTTTATAAGGTATGTGTTAACAATGTTCAACTCAAGTCAAATAGCCTTTTAACTTTTTATTCCCACCGGGTCTATCTGCTTTAATCTTACTTTTACTTTTAGCAAAGCTGTCAAGGCAGTGGAACACATCAAGTAGGAGGAAAGGAGGTCGAGGGGTGTTGGAGATTGGCTTTATATTCAAAACCGCAGTTTTTTGTTCGTGTAGCATGAAAATAGGGAAAGCAATATTAGGCCTGTTTCAAGTATAGTCCAAACACCAACGGACCAGTGGTTAAAAGAGATCCACCCACCCAACCACCCATTGTTTACCCACCACTAAAACTAAGTCATTTTCTTTCAAGCTAGCGAAAATTTCTGTTCAGCAAGGTTAGATCAAATGGATCGTAGAACTGGATAAATCTGTTTTGTTCTTTCTTTTTCTATCTATTTTTAAGAGCGTGTGATAAAAATACAGTACGCAACTTACGATCGGAAGCAGTCGTAGCCATGAGATAGCTCATCTTTGATACATCAAGGCCGTTGATTGGTCCAGCGTGGAAAGAACACAGGCAGGCGGGATCAGGAGTCTGTTTCGGAGATACCATGTTACAACTTGAAGGGACATTGTGTATTATTTATCACCTTCTAGTGGTAAAAAAAAAGGTGAACTTAAAAACAGTAGACAACTAAAAAACAAAAAACAAAAAAAAATGTTTAAAATATTTTCATTATATAAATTGACAACTTCGCAAGAACTATAAATTTGAGACTTGAGTGATTGGCACGTTGAATGAATGAATGAATGTGAATGGTCTGCTTTTCAAGTCAATGAAGACCTCCCAAAAGCGCTTTACAACGTGCTTCACACAGAAGAGAACACTTTTCTCAAGGTTAAGCATGTCAATATGATTTAGGTACTGACAAAAAAAAACTAGCACAGAAAATGCACTTTAAAGAAAACATCGAAATCGCAATACTGGTCTGAAAAAAAAATTGCAATTCGTTTTTTTTCCCTAAATCATGCAGCCCTACGCTACATGACTAAAAATAAAATAGAACTAAACAAAAATGTTAACAACACAGCATCAGAAATATTCCACTGTCTTGAAATGGTTCAGTCCATTTGATTTGATAGCATTGCTCTGGAGCTAGGGTCATTGTAAAAAACATCTTCGTTATTTAACAAGAAATACACATTGAATTTTGTGACTTTGTAGATGGGAAAATTAAAAAAAAAACTCACAAAACTTCAATGAATCATCTAAAAAATTTACAACTTTATTTGCAAGGATAAAATCAAAA
The DNA here is from genome assembly GCF_059441175.1 of Urocampus carinirostris. Lineage (NCBI taxonomy): Eukaryota > Metazoa > Chordata > Actinopteri > Syngnathiformes > Syngnathidae > Urocampus > Urocampus carinirostris. The sequence goes on from NC_142364.1 coordinate 29,802,113, forward strand.
ATGTATTAGAAATAAGCTAATATATTTGCTACTTTAACAAGTGACATTTTTAAAATGTATTTCTCATAAATCAGTGTCTCCTTTCTTAAAAAAATGTTCCACCATGTGAAAAATATATTTAGATTAAGTAGCCGTAATCGCAGTTTTACGCAGCCCACATGTTGATGAGGATGTTGAAAAATACACAAATGTCCCAAATTTGTAGCAAAGAGGCAACTTTGCTAAAGCTATAGTATCAATTTGAGAGTCAAGAAATTGTCACCCTGGAAAAAAACAAACTCACAAAATTACAGGAAATACATGTAAAGATTTGTGACGATGTAAAGCGGAAGATTTTCAAGAACAAAGCCCCTCAAAATTATTATTAACAATCTCACAAATTTACAACTTTGTCTGCATGAAAGAAATTGCAGATATGGGAAATAAGCTAATAAATTTGCTATTTTAAGAATTTATTTTTTACTTTAACTCTTATAAATGTGTGTTTCTTTTCTTAAAACAAATATCCCATCTGATAATAATGGCCATAATCATTGTTGTAAGCAGCCTACGTGTTGACGAGGATGTAAAAAAATACATATATGCCCCAAATTTGTTGCAAAGTGGAAAATTTGCAAACAAACAAAACTCACGCATTTACCCAAAATACATGTGAAAATGTGTGACTTTGTAAAAAGATTAATTTTTAAGAAAAACTAAAAAAATTATTAATAATTTTACAAATGTACTACTTTATTTGCAAGAAAAAGAATCACAAATGTGTGAGAAATAATCAACTAAATGTGTTACTTGAAAAAGTCAAAATGTGTTTACTTATTTCTCATAAATGTATGTTTCTCTTGTTAAGGGATAAACCACTTAATTAATAAAAATAAGATGATCCGCAGGTTCGAGAGCGTTCTCCATTTGGGCCCTGGTGCTGTGGAATGCTCTTCCCCCTGAAATTTGATCTGAAACCTCAGTGGAAATGTTTAAATCTAAGCTTAAAACACACTTCTATTCTATAGCATATGAATAGCCTATATTTTATGTTGACAAAATCTGTGTATTATTTGTTATTGCAACATCCATTGCAGCCTGGTCATCCTGGAAGGGGGATTACTTCAGGTTTTTGAGTTTTTCCTTGCCCTCATGTAGGTTTTAGATCAGGGGAATGTGTAATAATAGTCTGTGGTTTGCAATAAACTGTGGTCTGTGCAGCCCTTTGAGACTCTTTGTGATGAAGGGTGTCACAATTAAACATGACTTGAAACGTGTGCAACCATGTTATGAGAATGCTCAAAAAAATTCTGAATGTCCCAAATTTGTCGCCACCATTGTTATGTTTCAAAATCATCAAGCATAAAGTGAACCTTACTGAGTACGTAAACGAAAGGTCCACCTTCCAAATGGCTCCATTAGAATCCTGCCAAACCAAAGAAAAAAACATTCACTTAAAATGTCCCAGCAGACAAACATCAGGTTATCTCTGACCTGAACAAACCAAACAGTAGACTCTGCCTGTGAGCTTTTCACAACTGAAAAGATGCTAACATGGCGTCCCACCATGAGCTCATTCATGGGCTCTAACTCAAACTTGCTGTTCTCGGTGGTAGTGTCTGCAGCATCGATGGTCTCAAAATCCCAGCCCTGCACAGTTAAAAGAAACACAAGCCCTCAATAGATGGATAAAGCAAAATGACGATACTTTTTTTTAACTCTGATCTTTTGGATCGCTACTCATTGATCCAAATTGGACACAATGACAAAATGTCATGTATCTAGTCAGGGGTGTCAAACTCATTTTAGCTCAGGGGCCACATGGTAGGGAAAAAAACGTTTTACAGTGGCTAGACTAGTAAATTAATGGCATAAAAAGTGTGCCATAGCTGGAGAGTCTTTTCTGAGGCTCACATTTAAATTATGATTCATAAATGTAGGACTTTATAATAAAACAACTATTGACTTTTTTAATTATTTAAAAGGCTGCCTGCTTTTTATTTTTTATTTAAATGAAGATGTTGATCTGAATATGGAAACTAAGCTGTTAAGATTTCATCTCGATTATAAAAAGGAGCCAAAGCTTCATTAAACTTCTGCAAAGGCACGAAGTTGCTATTTTTTTAATTCAGTATTTTTCATATTGCCTTAAACAGCTCATCTGTGACTTTGAACCTAAGTAAAACAAGCGTAATGACCGGGCTCCAGAGCCGCTTGTACACAGAGGCAGATATTTATCAATTTTGATATTATTTGTTAGGGGTGCCTTGACACAAATCCTAGGTAAAGACACTCATAGATGCCTTAAGTCCAACTTTGTAATTTTTTATAGAAATCAATTCAGGCATTTTTGGAGCCTATAAATCACATACAAACACATGCACAGAAATTGGGATTTATATAGTAGTATAGATTTATATTTAGATTTGATAAATTTAGATCTAGGTTTAGATTTACATTAGATACATAACATCATTTTCCCCAATGTTCCCTGGTTGAATATGGGTAGTCAGCAAATACAGCTACAGTGGGTGCTTTGTGAGTGGTGTCTGGCTTTGGCAACATCCAGTGGACATATTTATAACGTCAAATCAATGTTTAGCTCATTTTTCTTTTGTGCTTCTCTCAGCATTGTCTCGCAGGCCACATCAAATGATGTTGCGGGCCATGAGTTTGACACATGCGATCTATGCATTTACCCGAATCATTCCATCAGCGCCAAAGGTCATAAGCTGTCCATCCTCCAAGGAAAAAGGCTGCGCAACTCCTGCATGACAATTATGTCCTCCTTTTGCGCAGAGCTCCACTTTAATAGCATTTCCGTCCCACAGCAGCAGATTCCCCCAATTTGAGCCAGACAGGACCTGTTGGGAAGGACAATGGTCTGATAACAAAATTCCTAGTGTTTTGTTATTATGTATGCCCTTGTAAGCCACACTCGAAAAACGGTTGGGTCCAAACAAATTCATCACTTGGGTTAATTTGACCCTACCCTTTAGGTTGTTAAAAGAAAAAAAATCCACCTCAAAATTTGTTATTTTATTTGATAACAAAAAAAATAATATTTGTTTAAAAGGACAGTGTGTAATATTTAACCTGTAGATGTCTGTATAGTGTACTGTTTGTTTGAAAAAACTAAAATTAACTAAAATTTTTTAACTAAAATTGACTAAAATGCACAATTTTATTTCTCTTTATTTACCCCAGCCTTTTTGAGGTTGTTGAGCACCCATAGCAGTAAAAATGTAGACAATAATGTCAGCTCCTTTTAGGCGAAGCTCATAGTATGTTAAATTTCTCGCCCTTTGAGTATTTTATGAAATGTATATAGATATATATATGTGTGTATATATATATATATATATATATATATATATATATGATGTTCATGTGTTTTGTTTATTATTTAAAACAAAATAGGGCGTTTTTTTTACAAATTATGAATATTGCTGTTTTTTACTAAGTGGAGGCGCTTAATCATACACACTGTATCTTTGATTCGACAAGTTGCATTATTTTGTTTCTAAACGAGGTCATCCCAGCTCCCTCCGGGCAGCGGGCGGGGACACCCTAAAAACTGGTTTCCAGCCAGTCGCAGGGCACACAGTGACAGACAAACAGTAACACTCAAACCTAAGGGGCCGGTCACACAGACATTTGCGGCTGAATCACGGCTAAAATTTTGCGTTTTTTTTTTGCCCGTGGTTGCCCGGGATGGAAAATGCGCAAATTTGGCCAACCCGCCGTTCATCTGTGGTATGGCCGGAAAAAAGACGCCGGCGACTGTTCCGCTTCCTCATCGCGTCGTTTCTGCGTCATTTTCTCGTGTGGAGCCGGTGGTGTGCCCAAATTCGACTCCTACGCAACACATCCACCCCCCCACCCCCCCGCGTGAACGCGCATTCTGCTGCGATCGCTTCTGTTGGAAGCGTGCATTGACGTTGGTGACTTTTTCATCCGCGTTGACAAACGCATTTTGTAGAATACGATCGCACTTTATTGTTTAAATAAAAGCGTTTTATAGACAAGGAGTTTAAGTGTTGTTGGTCTATCTTCTTTAGTCACTATCTATTATCGATCATTTCATAATACGCTATAAAGCTTAGGAGCCGGGATTCTTACTCTCGGCCAAAAGGCCAAGTTAAGGTCCTGGCTTTAAAGCCTTGTTGCGACCAATGCGAATGCACCGAAAGGTTTATTCGAAATGAAGAGAAACTACGCTGACGGGGATCCATGTTCACCCCCTTGACGTCACGAGCACAACTGATGCTCGGCATTCGCGCTGTTTATACGCGGAGAAAGGCGTTTGACTGTCACACGCGTAACACGCTAATTTCACGTAATAACACCGCGATACAGGCGCAAAACATGCTATTACCATGCTCCACCCACGATTACCCGCTGAAATTTCCCGTCCTACCCATGTGTAAGCACGCCCTGGCCGCGGCCAGAGCACGTCGTTTGCGCGTCATTTCCGCGTCATTTCCTCGTGTTGACCACGTGTGCGGCACGCGGTTTAACACGTGCTCAAACTTTTGAGCAGCTCAAAAGTTTTGAACGCGGCCAACCACGTGAAAATTTCCGACCGCGAGTAAAGCACTGCTCTATCTCGTCTATATCGCGGTCCCTTAACGTCCAACAGCGCTCAACAGCATCTGCTTCACGGCCAGGAATTTCTGGACGTGGTTCAGCCTCAGTACGCTCGTGAAAGACTGTGTGCCCGCGCTCTGAAAGTTTGAGCAGTGCCAAATTAATTCGCGCTGCCACCTGCGCGCGAATTTTCGACTGCGTGTTAAGCACCGCTGTATCTCGTCTGAATGGCGATCTTAGTGCATCCAATGGCGTCCGCCTCAAAGGCAGAAATTTCTGGCCGTGATTCAGCCGCAAATGTCTGTGTGACCGGCCCCTTAGGACAATTCCGAGTCACCAAATAACCTGCTACGCATGTCTGGAGTGCCCAGAGGAACCCACGCAAGCAGAGGAAGAACATGCAAACTCTGCAAAGTAAGCTGGATTTGAACCCATGACCTCAGAACTGTGCCACAGACACGCTAACAACTCAACAGCCATGCTGCTTTCACTATTCCAGTCACATGTAATGTTCTGAGAAAAACAACCGAATAAAACAACTAATAAGCAGGACACAGGACAAAGACCTTTCCATCAGGAAGTTCAATGTAGCCTTCAATATCTGTAGCAGCAGTCTTTCCAAAATGGCCAATAAGGCCCTCCAATTTCAGACCAGTGAATGTGCTGGCCATTTTCCAGAACCTGGGGAAAGGATGAATTTGAATGTAATCAAACATGGGATTTTGGACTACAAATTACATTTAGTTTTATCTGCAACAGAATCCCACTAGGTACTTTGTATTATGTCTCATCTTAAGACATCCACCCCTGAAAAAAATATAGTGCTTGTCACGTGGGATTGTTGCTACAAGTTAGCGTATCTTTAAAAACATCAGGTTTCCCCCACTTTCTGAAGCATGATTTGAATTTATACCAAGCAAAGACTCTGTGGCGCAACAGTAGTGCCAGATGCACTCCAGATCAGAAGATTAAATGTTCAAAGAAAAAAATGAAACGAGAGGAAAAAAACAACCAAAAATAATCACATTTCGGCCATCAGTTGTTAGGCTTAGAAATCTACCCAGGGGCCTTTGCAAAAAAATCTGATGGCCCTGCCCTGTAAAATCAGTCTTTGAAACCTGTCTGTTTAGCCAGTCAGATTGCAATTCGGTGTCTGAAAGGCCTTTAGAGGGCCTTGAATAACATTACTGGTTTCACAAACTTGACTGGCTAGGCAGACGTAATCCACCAAAGCGATCACGCCAATAGCTGTTAGAACTGGTGCACCAGATTATAAGGCGCATCCCCCCCAAAAAATAGTCTTTTCTTCATTTATAAGGTGCACCGGACTATGAGGTGCATGGAATTAAATCTGAAGTAAGGACTAGGGTTGCACAAAAAAAAGTAAAAGAAAAAATAACCTTATTTGTGCATTGATTGATCAGAACGGAAATAGAACCCAAGGCGAAAGGGCGTTGGGTTTTATAACATCACACTATTTTCAGCCTCGGTACCAAATTGTAGATGTTGCATTTGTTGTCCCTAGTGGTCTAGTGGATAGGATCCACGGCGCTCCCTTCTGCAATCTGGGTTTGATTTCGGCTGCATCCAGTATTGTTTAATCGAGAACAATCATCCATGTCCCTGGTGGCTAGGATTCGGTGCGCTTACCAATGCTATTGGGTATGATCCCCATTGCAACCGAAGATATGCATATGTGGTCAGTGGTACTGTATAATTTAGCGACTCAATCAATGATTGCACAAACATGGCAACGCATTTACAATTTAGCCTGTCTATAAGGCGTGCCGCACTATAAGTCGAACATTCAAATTTCTGGCCAAATTAGGTTTTTTTAGTGCACCCTTTAGTCCGGAAATACTGTCATTTAAGTGGTAGTTTAATATCCCCCACTCAAAAAAGTAATTCAGAAGTTACTCAGCATGTTTTTATGACCCAATGAAATATTGCAATTTTTACTTGATATGTCCTGATCCTGATGATGTCAATAGGCCAGGGTTGTATGGAGAGAAGGTGACTCTGTAAACCTCCTGAGAAATAGCCTTGCACCTGAGCACCACTTCCTCCTGAATCCAGTTCCACACAGTCAGCATGTAGTCAGGTGCACTGCCCAAGCTGGCCAGGAGGGTGCCATCACTGTTAAAGTTCACGGAGCAGAATGCAAGTTCTGTACCCTCTATGCACAAGAACACAAACATAAGCTCTCAAAGGGAATAAGTGCAACAAAGATAGACTGTGGATCTATTCACCTCTCAGGATGCGGTATGCTTGTAATGAAGGATATTTATATACTATAAGGAAGGGTTTTCTTCCCTTTTCGGCCACAACCATATGCTTTTTGTCATGGCTTACCTGTAGAAACACAAATCATGAGCTGGTACAAGCTACATTTCATTGAGAAAGGTTGCAATCAATCAAATTGTTGCCTTTTTTGACAAAACCTCAAATATACAGGGTGTCTATAAAGATTTGTATTATTTAAAAAATGCATTAAATGTCAACAAAGTAAAAAAACAGTATCCATTTAAAAAAAAATATATATATACAAGGGTTAGAATAAAAAAATGTGCAAAGTATATCATGGAATCTAAAAAGCAGTTTTGCATTTATTTGGCAGAGGGCGGACGACTGGAAGCGGGTAGGAAAAAAGTTCAGTCCTGACAGCCTGAAGAAAGAAGCTGTCCTTGAGCCTGCTGGTTTTGGCTCTGAGAGACTGCAGTCTTTTCCCTGACGGCAGCAGATTTGAGGGGCTGTGAAAAGGGTAAGTGGGGTCACCTGCAATCCTGGTGGCTTGACAGGTGAGGTGAGAGTTATGGATGTCAAGGGGTGGTGAGGGGGACATCAATGACCCTTTCTGCTATTCTCATGATGCGAGTCTTTCGTCAGGACGAGGTAGAGGCACCATACCACACGGTGATACGGCTGGTCAGAAGGCTCTCGATGATGTCTCTGTAGAATAAGAGCATGATGGGGCCTGGGGCACTAGCTCCCCTGAGTTTGTGGAGAAAGTACGGGCATTGGTGTGTTTTTTGCCAAAGATGTGGTCGTTTTTCTTTGCCAAAGATGTGATTAGGACTCCAGGAAAGGTTCGTACAGATATGTACACCAAGTAACTTAATCCTGCAAGCCCTTCCCACTGCAGCACCAATGGTTGGAGTTGGGCATGCTCGGTGTGCGCCCTCCTTGGTCTTCTCTACTTTCAGGTGGAGATTGTTGTCTATACACCACTAGGTAAGCCTGCAACGCTGACCTAAAGCAAAGGATGACTGATGCCGTTGCCACAATTGAAGAGGTTATGCGACAAGGAACATGGCAAGAAATCCAGTGCCCTCTTGATGTGCTTCGTGCAACAAATGGTGACCATGTAGAAGTGAATTAATATAGGTTAAAAAATACATTAATAAACACTGAATACAATAGAATAAACTTGAATGAAATATCCAACCAATTGCATTATAGTTCGTTTTTGAAATTGTAAAGAGACTTTATGGACACCATGTATTACTGTTATATACGTTGACTGAGTTTGTTATCATAGGAAGGGTTTTTTTTTTTCATGTGGAACATTTTAGTTGCTTACCCCAATGGCGCCAATTCCACCACCGCTAAACGAACGCAGGTATCTTTGCTGCTTGCTGCACACATCAAACAGGACTAGAAGTTGACCTGCTATGTACACCAGAGTCTTGTCATCCAGCAGCTGCAGGTTTGCTCTCCGGCCACAGTCATAGCCAAATGAATGACTTCAAAGGGAATAAATTAAATTAAAAGTAGAATTGTTATGTTTAGAATTGTCTTTATTGTTATAATGAATAACGTAGTGAATGTTTTTGCAATAAGATTAGATGTTGAACTCCCTGATAAACATGTCGTAAAGGACACAAAAAAGAAAAATAAGAGGAAAAATAAATGATAGGATAAATAGGAAAACATTTACATGATAGTGCTTGGTGACTGGCCTAAGTTTTATGTGCATCAGAGCAAGAGTGTAATGATAAAATAGTGCAATGACATGAGAAAAATAATTACGAGAGGAACAGGAGGTTCTCTGGAATTTCAGATTCCGGTGTGACGAAAGGCTTGGATTGAAGCTCCTCATAACTGTAACACATGTCAATGGGTATTGACGGTTTTTTGTCAGGGTCCTCCTCATCCTGAATGTCTGTGCCCTCCTGTGTATGAGAAAAATTATTCTTCACTAAATCAGCATGTTATGGCATAAAGCAGGGAATTCGGGCAAACACTTCTCATAAATCAGAGCTATCAAAGAAAAAGACTACAGACACACAGTGGCTTGACAAGAGTCATAAGATGTCTTCTCAATGGTTATGTGCACCAGACCCATGTATTTGTGGTATTATAAATACAACGATACTGTATAAAACACGTTGTTGCCCATACTCAAATATTGCTCAACAAGTCTGATTTACACAAAAAACAAAAAAACTCCCACTGGCTTTAAATGTAAGATAATGCACAGAGGTAATTTTGTCTGCCTTATTTTGCTACACTGCACACCTGTCAACTTGACGTTTTCCGTGTTTTATTTTCTGCACGATAATCTATTTTCTCCTAAATACACTGCTGCTGATAATAAGCAGCACTGACTTTACTGCAAGTGGGGAAATAACTGAAAGATGCTGAAAGAATAGATTGTGTTGTTTATTTGGTACGTAAATTAAACTTGTTTGAAGAAAGTATCCGTGTTTTAATTCTACAGTCTATCTATTGCTGTAAGTAAATTGAGGTCGCGTTTTGTGTGTCTATTCTTGCTTAATAAGGGGAATTGCAATAATTAAGGGGAGCGATTGGCTGAGGTTGACATGTATGAAATTGATACAAATAACAATCGAAAGAATATTGGCTGGGAAATACTGCAACCATTTATTTACTTAAATCCCAGCTTAAAACACACACTTATATTCTATACCTTATGAATTACCTATATTTCCTGTTAACGATATCTGTGTATTGTTTGTTATTGTAACATCCGTTGCAGTCAAGTTATCTTGGAAGGGGGATTACCTCCTGTGTGGTCCCTTCTCAAGGTTTCTTCATTTTCCTCATGTTGAGGTTTTTGAGTTTTTCCTTGCCCTCACGAAGGTTTTAGATCAGGGGATGGTGTCATAACAGTATGTGGTTTGCAATAATCTGTGGTCTGTACAGCCCTTTGAGACTCCTTGTGATTAAGGACTATACAAATAAACATGACTTGACTACGTTTATGTACTGTAGAGGGACACAGCATGCATTACATCATGAATTTGTTCAATCACAATTACATTGTGCTATTATCCATTACTTATTCGTTCATACAAAATACACAAGGTTAGAAATCACTACTGCACAGAGTATGCACATTAATTAATCCTTCTCCAGTAACGTCATCATCGGGTTGAATTAAGACAAATTTTGTGCAAGCCGTTTCTGACTTCTTTTTATTCTTTTTTTAATCAATCACATTATTTTAATCTAATATGTAACATTATGCATGCATTGTTGTTCCATATTTATTCTCAAAATTACAAGTAAGTTCAATAATAAAGGTAAAGAAGAAGATAAAACTAACCTGATTGGGGTTATCCTCAGCCATTTAGTATAAAAGTAACGCCGAAAGGGGGGAAAGGAAGAACAAAGATACAAAAAGAAAGATGTTTTACATTTTTTTAAATTCAATTATTTGTTTAATTACATTTTTTACTTATTAGTTCGGATTAGTTTAGTTTTCCCAGAATTTACAACACGGTGAATTAAGTATAAACGTATTGCTGCACACATAGGAAGAGTCCTACGTCAATGACGTCATCATTAGCGTCATAATCAAACATGAGGTGGTCGAGTTGGGGGAAACAACCGACCAAAAAACAATGCCAAGATACAAGAAATATATTCAGTTGCGCCCAGCAAAAAGTAAGAGTACAGGCAAGATTTTTTTCTTTTACTGTTCTTATCCGTAGGCGTGTCTGAGTTTCTTGTATTGTCCATTTGAGGTCGCTATTTAATAGTGATGAAAATGTCGGCTCTTTTTCGACTCAATCAAAAGAGCCGGCTCTTTGGACTCCCAAAGGGGTCTTCAGGTTGTTTATAAAGCGAAAAGAAAAAATAAGTGAAAAGTTAGGGGGGAAAAAAAACAACAAAAAGAAGAAAAAAGTAAGAGAATAGATAGAGGGGGGAACAAAGAAAAAAGCAAGAAAAAATAAGTTAAAAAATACTGGGGAAAAGAAGCAAAAAGGAAACAATTAAACGGAAGAGGAAAAAAGCAAGGAAATAGTTAAAAGCCAGGGGAAATGAAACAAAAGAAGGAGGAAAAATAAACAAAAACAGGATGAAACAAAAAAGGAATATAAAGCTAGAAAAAAAGAATAAAAAACAGTCACGTAACCAAGGTTGGGTACTTTCAATTACTTTTGGATTACTCCAGTACCAAATATGCTAATAAAAGACAAAATAAACTAAATATGAATAAAATTATGACTCACAACACGTGGTAAGCTTTCTCTCCTGGCTTTGATGTCTTTGATCTCCAGCAAAACTAACATAAAATGCGACAGAAACAAAATGAAAATGAATCCAAACAGCTTGCCAACATCATTTTTGCTGTTCCATGTATTCCGTTACTCCCCAAGCCTGCACAAAATTTAGTAATTTTATTCATATTTAGTCTCTTTTGTCTTTTATTAGCATATTTGGTATTGGAGTAATCCAAAAGTAATTGAAAGTAATCAAGTTAAAGTAACCCTACCCAACCCTGCACGTAGTATTGTGCAAAAAATAATATATTTTGAAATCTATTATCCCACTAAATTATAGTATTGTACCATATATCAATTTCGCTCTATAGTGAACTTTTAACTTGTTCATTTCTTTAATCTTAAGCTAAGTAAGGCAACTCAGAATCTGAAAAATATACAACAAAAAGATTGACCTATTAGTACAAAAACAAACTTTGAAATCAACTTTACATGTTTTTATGCAAAACACAATATCCCCTCAAACCACAAGAAACATACATTCAAATATTTACAAGACCAAAAATATAAAATAGAAAACAAGTTTAACCTTTTTATATACTTAACAAATGTAACCCTTGGGAGGTATTTTACACATTATGACTTTTTGATGGTCTTGATGAATTATCATCAATGAATAAGCATCGGAAAAACACTACGGCCAGCATTCTATCTATCTATCCACACTGGTCATATCCCTCGAGAGGGGTGACCGACAGCAAGACAAACGCATACAAACACAAAGAAAATGGAAAAAAAAGGGAAAAAGCAGCAAAAAACACAGCCAAATTTTTGGGGACCATAGCCAACCCAAATGCCCAAACACCCAAACAAGTTAAACACCTCGGCATCGAAGTTGGTCATGCTTTCGTCCCTCCAGATGAAACGGGACACAAGAAAGCGGCCATATCACTCGGGTCAGGGTGACATAACAAAATCTTCTCTTCAACAGCAGGGCCTGACAGCTTTCACTGGTTAACCCCTGCCGCATCATACGGGTGCCCTGCCCATCCCTTACAACGCGTCTAAACATCAAACTATCCTCTTACAACACCTCTCCACTCCTTCCTATTAAAGGATATGGAAGTTTGAATTTGGGTTTTGTCTGTTGGACTCTCTGTGTTTTGTGCAAAAGTTTTGTGAAGTAGATCACGTGGGGCAGCTCTCAGGCAGTGGGAGGTGACCAGCTGTCTGGTGGCCGAGGCGGAGTCGACGCGCCATTCTTCCGGGAACGGGAGATCAATGGGAGCAGGCTGCGTCGCGACCAGGCGGAGTCGACGCGCCATTCTTCCAGGAACGGGAGACCAATGGGATACGAAGAGTCGGCTTTTGGAAGGAGAGGCGTGCAGAGCTGTATTGATTTGTGTGTTAGACATAAATCCACTCGTGAGTGAAAATGCCGGCTTCTGAGAACTTTCTATGCAGAAAAGAGCGCGCAAATTGTTTGGATGAGTGGTGATTGGGAAAGGTCACAAATTGGTGTCAGATGATTAATTGAAGTTTGTTTAACAAGAAATTCCAACACTATCAACACCAAGAGCTCGAGCTTCCACTATATTTAGACCTCTTTCCTGCAGTGCACTCATAACACTATCCATCCATGTCAATCGCGGCCTTCCTCTGGGTCTCCTTCCATTTACTTATGCTCTGTAGATCCTCTTTAACATCCGCTCCTCATCCATCCTCTCCATTTGTCCAAACCAACCGAGTACTCCCTTATCCACACGCTTTCTTAGTTCCACTACTACTCTAGTTCCGTCTCTCACAATTTCATTCGTCAATCCATCCAATCTTGTCACTCCTAACATACTCCTCAAACACTTCTTCTAAAAAAAATTATTTTCCTTCTCAAATCTGCATTCAGGCCCCAACTCTCTGCACTATACAACACAGTCGGCAAAATCACACTCTCATACAATCCCCTCTTAACATCCATACTCATACTCTTGTTGCTCATCACCATCCTCAGAGCACCCAAAACCTTGCTTCCTTGATTCACTCTGTGCAATACCTTGCACTCCATTCCACCAACTGCAGCCACATACCAACCCTCAACTGGTTGCCAGCCAGTCGCAAGGCACACAGGGACAGACAATTCGCTCGCTCATTCACACCTAGGGACAATTTGAACCGGCCAATTAACCTGACACGCATGTTTTTGGAATGTGGAAGGCAACCGGAGTGCCCGGAGGAAACCCACGCAAGCATGAGGAGAACATGCAAAATCCACACAGGAGGTTCGATCTCATGACCCTAGGGCTGTGCCGCACACGCGCTAACCACTGCTTCACCGTGCTGCCCTTCAATTCATTTATTTATTATTATTTAATGCCTCCACTGGTAAAAAAAAACTTAAGTCAATTAAAAAAAAACATTCTATCCATTATAAGCGAACTTTATTAAAGTCTGTTTTTTTAAAATACTCTTAGGTTTCGAAATTTACATTTATTACATACAAGCAAAATAGCCCAGCGTTGCCAGTTCCATTGGATTCGGCTGCTTGGAGTGGTTGGTGGTCAGTAGCTGCTGTACCCAATTTAGCCACCACAGAGTGTTAGAGACCCCATGAAAGTGGACCACACAAAGCAGATGTTTATCCATTTTGTTCGTATTTATTCGAGTGCCTTGACACAAAACCAAACAACAGACACTCACAAAGGCATAGAGTACAACTGTATAGATCTTCACAAAAATTGGTTCAGCCATTTCGGAGACTATAATTTACATACAAACACACACAGACACAAACACAAATCAGGACTTGTAAAGCAGTTCAGAAGTTTAGATTTAGATATCATGAGCCTCACCTAGAGAGGCCTGACATAATGGTCAGCCATCTTACTGCTATGGCCACCCTAAAACACAAACCTTGTGAAAATCTGGGCAAAGAAATTAGAAGAAAAGTGTTGCGGATTGGTCACTTAGTGTCTTCTTAGTTTGTATTCTTCCTTGTGCTTTTTGAGACTCGTTTTTGGTTGCACGACACACTACGGCGACAAAGAGTGGTCAAGTAATGCACTCTGTACCTTTAATGCATTTAACTTTTTATAATGACAATAAATCCTACTATATTCCATTCTAATGGAGTTATACATTATTGTCAACATATTGTTTTGAGAAAATGATATAATGACTTGGTTGTTGAATTCACAGTGTATTAGAATAAATTTGAGACTGTGAATAACAGTAATAATTCTGAGAACATGTAAGTAAACACAGTACTACTCTTGAGGAATTCATAACTTATTAACAATTCAGTTGGGTGCCTGCCTGTCCCTACTGTCACTGTTTCGTTGACCTAGTTTTCTATTGTCATTTTTAACTGTTGATCTTGATAATCGAGTAAGTGGAGGTAGCTTTGCCGGGTTGCTTGATAGGACACAAGAACCTTTGTGAGACAGGAGGTTAATTTCTCGACTGAGATTTTCCACTTGCTCCGACTGCTTTCTCACTAGCTCTTGGAGATCCAAGATTTCATTTCCCTCGGCTCGCCTGTTGTAGTCTTGAAGCTGTTTGCCCTGGCAACACAAAAATCAAATCATAAAAAAAGGAGATATTTTTTTTGTCTAATTCGCGGTGGACAAGAATACACCTTTCCAAAACCTTCTAAAACCGCGATAATCAGTGAGATATTTGTACGTTGTAGTTTTTTATTCATTATATTTTAGGAATGTGCTAAATTGCATTTTCTTTTCATAAGGATAAATATATTCAAGTTTTGAGTAGTCATAGAAACCAAAACCACTTACCAATGTCTGAAACTCATGACAAAAATGTTACCGGAGACACCAGGGCAGACAACTCTAAAAAGTTGCCTGCCCAGCCATAAAGTTTCCTGCCCTATTTTTCACAACTTGAAACACAATAGGACGACTTATCACAAAAAAACCATTGATGCAAAGTATTAAGAATTGATAATCAGAATATAAACCACTTTAAAATCAATTTATTATAAATGTACTTATAACATTCATTGCAAGTTTACGACATCGTTGTTTTCCATCTGTACCCGTATTTGCTAATCTTCATTCATGCAATGTTTGCGTTGCGTTGTTTGCTACAAGCCACGAGAACCCCTCTTTCCACGATGCTTTTCATGTACGTTTACGTTTTGTAGCGTCATAAATTTTATTAGGTTCTTTTGAATATTTCTTCTGGGGCTGAGGTTTTGGCTTGATTCTTAACCACTTATCCATTTTTTTTGTGTTTTCTGTGCTACTTTGGAAAATTATATGCCAATGCACGACCTCGGGAAAGTCCGGAAGCACGAAGTTATTCGATGGAGGCTTCTGATTGGCTGCAGAGTATACAAATTACCAAACGAACCGAAATTGAAATTACAAAATTTCCAAACCGAACAAAGATTTCGAAATCGGGATGAAGCAAATGTATGATTTAAAAAATAAATACATTCCAAAAAAAAAAAAAAAAAAAAAGTTGTCGGCCACCCGGGCGGAGACTTTTGTAAGTTGTACGCCCGACGTAAAAAAAAAAGCACGCCCCGGGCGCTATTCTTGACACTGCACTTACCATACTATAGCAATAGTACATAAAGTCCCTTACCTCAGCAAAACATAATATTTTTCCCTAATGTTGTTCTTTTCAATGGTAATTCACCATTCATTTAGTTTCAGCGTTTTTGCCTATAAAATGGCCACCAGAAAGCACCTTAACCCTCAAGTTGTTTAAGGAATTGAAACGACGAACTGTTGTTTACAGGTCAATTTTGACCCGGGGTCTATCTCATGTCTGACTAGAAAAAGAGAAGGATTACTGCTCAATATGGTTAATTTAACATTCTAACAAACATTATAATAATCCCAAAACATATATTCCCATTGTAATTTGATTTAATGGCCCCTGAGACACATCAGTTATTACAATTTGTAACCTTGAAACAGGTCACTGGAGCCCCTAACACAACCTAAGGGTTCAATTGTGCTGATTCGATACCAGATATTGGTACTCGCCCATCTGACTTAAAATAAGCATCATGATTGGTATCCTAAGTGTGTGACTGTAATAGTTGTTTTAGGGCAATGTGTATCAACAAATGCGCTGTGTGACTTTGCTTGGTGTGCCGGAGGAAATTGTATGATTTCATTTAATCTGAGACAACAAATTAAGACCATAAATTCTTAAAAAAGCACTCTATTGTCAAAGTATCTGTTCTATCTTCCAGTTATTAGTAGAGTAACTTTAATATTCTTTCTTTTCAGTAGGTGGCAGTAACTTGTAACCTGTTCAGGGGGTGGTACGGATGAACAATTTTTGGTGACTAATTTAGTTTGAAAACATTTGAAAAAAGACAACAAAAAGATAGTTGAAATGTATTGTAAAAAATGTATATTTTTTGTTCCACTTTGTGATAATTCTGCATACTAAAAGTGGTTTGCAATATTCTATGGTCTGTGCAGCCCTTTGAGACTCCTTGCGTTTAAGGGCTATACAAATAAACATGACTTGTTTTACCACCAGCGACTATAAATTAGACTAATACTACAAATTAGCTATTCATTTCAAACAATTTGTTTGAATATTATAATGTTTAGTGTTACGGTGTATGTTTTTCAAATAATGTCCGATTTTATGAGTGGGAAGGAATTTTACCATTTGTATTGCTATCTGGTATTGATTACCTCTTAAGAACGGAGTATTTGTAATGTTTGAAAAAATAACTTTCATCAAAAACCACTAGTTGTATAAGTTTTGTTTTATGGCCAAAATACAAAAGTTTATATTTTAGGACATTTTAATCAACCAAAAACATAATATGCCCAGATGTTCTCCTTTTTGTCTTCTTTAAATCTTAATTCTAAAAAGTCTCTGTGTTTTCATATTTTGGTCATCAAAACATGATGTTTCAAAAAATCCACTGCAACCAAATTAAATTGAGTAATTATCCATCCATCCATCCATCCATCCATTATCTGCACCGCTTATCCTCAGTTGGGTTGCGGGGGTGCTGGAGCCCATCCCAGCTGTCTTCGGGCAGTGGGCAGGGGACACCCTGAACTGGTTGCCAGCCAGTCGCAGGGCACACAGGGACAGACAACTCGCTCGCACATTCACACCTAGGGACAATTTTGGACCGGCCATTTAACCTGACATGCAAGTTTTTTAGATTGTGGGAGTGCCCGGAGGAAACCCACGCAAGCACAGGGAGAACATGCAAACTCCACACGGAAAGGTTCGATATTATGACCTCAAAACTGTGCCGCACACACGCTAACCATTGCGCTGCTGTGCTGCCTATTGAGTAATTGGTTACATGGGAATGAAAACCAATTATCACCTGTCTCTCCTAATTTCTGAGTCGTTAGTAAATATCAAGGAATATCTAAATGATAAATAGTTATATATTATTGAAGAATAATCACATTATTCCTTGTAGAAACATTCATCTTCCGAACCACTTATCCTCACTAAGGTCAAAGGGCTTGTAGTAATTTGAAAAATAAATTACAATTTTCTTTTGTCTTGCGTCAAGTTTTTGTTCCAGCTCCCTCTTCTGTCCCAAGAGACTATCCAAGCAGAGAAGTCGCTCTGTGTTGTTCCTTGTCATCTCCATCAGAGCTTGACGAGCTTTTTCTACTTTTACCTGTGAAAAGCATGTACATAAATGTCAATGAGAGGTGAATGTCAAACCAATGTTAAGCACTAACATGCATATTCCCAAACAAAGAAATCCAAAGATCTGCGTACGTCCCACTTTTGGATTTCCTTGGCACATGCGGCTTCCTGAAGGAGTTTTTCCTGTTTTAGCTCTTCCACTGTTCTGTTACCAGAGAGTGTCTGCAGGACTTCCAGATCTACCTCTCTCCCAAACCTTCTCATCATTAGCTGGTTACAAAGCTTTTCAAGCGCTAAAGCAAAAACACAAAGACTTGATTAGTGCACGTTGGTTCTGCTTGTACGATGGTTCTCAACCTTTACAAAGCGCATCACCAGCACTTATATACTTGTCAACTTATGTTTTTCCTGAATTTTCATTTCAAATTGTGTACACCATATATAGCTTTTGTACAGGATTTTATTTGCTTAATTTAAATCTTTTTTCTTAGATCGATCTTGTCTTGCCCATTTAGTCTCCAACCCGAACTGTCTCTGTCACTGTCAGCAGACAACAACGTCATCATAGATTGCTAATATTTTCGTAGCACACCAGCAAATGTTATCCTTCATCAAACATTTAAGTCCTAGCCCTAAAGCCTTGCTGCGATCATTGCGAATGCACCGTTCCCGGAGGTACTGCAATACCGGGCCGATGCGTGGAGTGGACAGAGCAAGCTCATACGTTTACTCTCATAGTTACGGGACGGCTGATCGCAGCAAGGCTTTAGGGCTAGGACCTTAGCTTGGCCTTTTGGCTGAGAGTAAGTGTCCCGACTCCTAGGCTTTGTAGCGTATTATGAACTGACCGATAACGGATAATGGATAATGAATAACGGAGATAGATCAATAACCCTTAAAAACCCCCATTTATTCTTTGCTTTTATTGTTACACAAATTCTTGGTTTTTATTCTTGCTGTAAGTAAATCGATGCTGCGTAAGGTTTATTATCACTAAATTAGGGGAATTGCAATCAATAATAAGGCAAGCAATTGTCTGAGGTTGAAAGGTATGCATAGAAAAATTAACACATGTTCTTGTTCATACAATTGATGCTGTGCTGGAGGCTCATTTATTAACCAACAATATAAAAAACACACACAAAAACAACAACACTCAAAAGCCAAAATATTTACTACACTTTAAAAAAAAACTTGGAAAAATATAATAATCAATTAGTGGAAATTACTTGGCTCAATTCAATCTAATTTCCCATGTTTTGTACAATACAATTAAAAAAATATCTTTTATACCCTAACCCTAACCCTAACCCTAATCTTAAGTAGAGGATTAGTAGAGGACTCTTTGCCCAAATTGGGTAACGGATAACTGTGACTCTACTGTTTTTTAGACTGTAGTTATTTAAATGTAACGGAATTTGGAACTGTTCTACTCGCTGACCCCATTTTCAGGCTTGTGTCATCATTGCAGCCTCTAATAAGCTTTTGTTGCGCATGCAAGTATGTGCATTTCTTCGAAGCGCTCAGATTAACTCTTCTTTTTTCTTTTTTTGAGATTTCGGTTGGAACTGTATTTGAAACACACCTTTTTTTACTATTTTAATGCTTCACTGGTTAAAGACTGCAAACACAGGCATAAATTCTTTCTTTGTCATGATTACTCCTTGCCCTCAACGCCCGCTCGTTTGGCGCCAGCTGCTGCTCGTTGCCTGATTGATTCCCCTCCTATTTAAACTCAGTACTCCAGTCACTCCTGGTCAGTCCGTCAGCGAACCTCCGCAAGCGCAAGGCAAGCACTCTGACTCTGGCTCCTGTCTGTACTGTCCTCATCCGTACCCTGCTCGTCTGCTCCTGATTTCCTGATCGTCTCCAGCTCCCTGATTTTTCCCTTCCTTTGACATGCTCTGATCTCCCGCTCCGGCTATCGACCCGTTTTTGCCCACCATCCACGCTCTGATCTCCTGCTCCGGCTATCGAACCGTTTTTCCCCACCGACCACGCTCTAATCTCCCGCTCCGGCTATCGACCCGTTTTGCCTGATTGATTCACTTCCTATTTAAACTCAGTACTCCAGTCATTACTTGTCAGTCTGTCAGCGAACCTCCACGTACGTAAGGCAAGCACTTTGACTCTGGCTCCCGTCTGTCCCGTCTTCATCCGTAACCAACTCGTCTGTTCCCGATTTCCCGTTTGTCTCCGGCTATTGACCCGTTTTGCCCATTGACCACGCTCCGATCTCCCTCCCCGGCAAATCCGCTTACTTCAGCAATCCGATTACGCTCCAATCCCGTGAGCTGCTTGCTCCTCCTGTCCAGCGAGCGCCAGATCGCTGGCGTTTGTGTCGTCGCACCTGACTTCCTCGATATCCCAATAAACTTTTGTGTGAAACGTTACGCGTTTGGGTCTACCATCTGATCTGGCTCTGACATTCTCATGCTTTTTATAAGTTTGATTTTTAACACCCAGGAGTGCGTTTATGCACCCCATAGGGGTACACATACCCCCATTGGAGTACCACTGCGTTTGTTGGTGGGCTAAAATATTCTTACTCTGGATCTGAGTGTTCATGTCCTTGCGTTCTTGAATGAGCCTGATATGTTGCAGCCTGGCTTGAGTGTAGATTTCTGTCTGCTGCTGCTTTTCAACTTCTAGTTGTTTCACTCGCTCCTGGAGACGTTTCAACTCCTTTCTGTTGAGAACTAATGCCCGGCTCAGGTCTGAAGGCCCCTGGACTGTAATGTCAAATTCAATCTTGAGGAAAAAGAAAAGCACAGATGAAAAGTCAAATCAGAAGAAGTGTGTTAAGTTTTTTTAAAATTTTGTTTTTTAATCTATTAGAAAACTTTCAGTTCTAGAGCAGTGTGTCTTGATGATTTAGGAGCCAAGTTACGCTTATTTCTAATGAAAAAATCTTAGGCACACAGCTAAGCAAAGTTAGAATCCCCAATTTCGTCTTTTTTATTTCTTGACAAAGGCGTTCATTTTAAACATTCACTTTTTAACCTTCGTGTCTTTTTAACATATTTTTAAGAAGCTTTCCTGGGCGGGTTATTTCCGGAACTTTACATCAGAACAACCTTGACCTATTATTACTTATTTACAATAAACGTCAATACATCTACTGATCACGGCCAGCTCAAACTATCTCAAAAGCATGTCTCCCTTGTGGCTGAGCGGTGCAAAGCATCATGTCCCATGTTATTTACAATGCAGTGTTCCGAGCTGAGAGAAATTATTTTGGGGGGCGGAGAAGCACTTTTCATCGAACCATCAGAGGAACTATAGCATCTAGCATCTATTTTAGATAAGTGGTTCATGAACCGCGAGTCGAGTTGTGCGGTAATGAGGTAAGTGGTGACTTAAAAGCCCGTAAAGCGGGTGTACTACGTGACAGATTCAGGAAATGATTCGCTTGGTTCGAGAGTGGTTTGAAATAAAAGCGACAGAGAAACCTTTCCAGAATTGAATGTCCCCTTCAGTACTGGGAATCACAGAAATATGCACTTCCAATTCTTTACAAATTTGCTATCACACATCTATGCACCCGTTTCATCTGTTTTCAAAAGCAGGTGAAATTCTCTCTCTCGAAAAAAAGAAACTGCCTGGGTCCAAATCCTTTGAAAAAAAATTTGTTTTTAGATAAAAATGAATGGACTCATTGTTTTACCTCATTTTTTCCCCAAACAATTCACAATACTTTCTTAATACCCTCTTCAAACATATTTTTTTTGTCTTCAGAGCATATTCTACACAAGCGTGTTGTACGTTTTTCTATCTGCTTTATTTTGCCATCACTATGATCATCTCTATTTTTATACCATAAATTCAGATTCAGATCTACTTTATTGTCATTCTAGTACACGTGTGTACTAATATTAGTAAATATTAGTACAGTTTGTACTTTTACTCAGTTGCTATTACCTGATGCAGTCTAAGTGGAACCACAACATCTAGTTGGTTCATTTTCTGCTGTTTCTCCTTGTTGGCTTGCTCCAAATCGTTCTCTGTCACTTGACGGCTGATTTTTGCTGATTTTAGCTAAGGGGTGAAAAGCATAAAATAAAATAAAAACATCTGAATTATGTATGTGTGCATATGTCCTCATTCATGCCCATAAACACTGGAAATAGAGAGATACACATTTTTGCCTATTTATCCTGACATTCTTGTCACGATAACCCATTGCCATCACCTGTGCTCGCCCGTTTGACGCCAGCTGCTGCTCCTTGCCTGATTGGCTCCCCTCTTATTTAAACACAGTGCTCTTATTCACTCCTTGTCAGTTCGTCAACGGACCTCTGCACTTGCAAGGCTAGCATTTTGACTTTGTCCAGTATCCTGCTCGTGTATTCAGTATCTGGTATCGATTCCGTCCTGTATCTTGCTCATGTATCTAGTATCCGGTATCGATCCTGTCTGTCCTGTCCTGTCCTGTATCTTGCTCGTGCATCCTGTATCCAGTATCGATCCCGTCTGTCCCGTCCTGTCAGGTAACCTGCTCGTGTATCCTGCATCTGGTATCAATCCCATCTGTCCTAATTTCTGAGTCGTTAGTAATATCAAGGAATATCTAAATGATATATAGTTATATATCCTGCTCGTGTATCCGGTATCGATCCCGTCTGTGCCGTCATGTCCGGTATCTTGCTTGTGCATCTTTTATCCGGTATCGATACCCATCTGTCAGGTATCCTGCATCCGGTATCAATCCCGTCTATCCTGTCCTGTCTGGTATCCTGCTCGTGCATCCTGTATCCGGTATTGATCCTGTCGGTCCGGTATCCTGCATCCTGTATCGGTCCCGTCCTGTCCGGTATCCTGCTCGTGTACCCAGTATTGAACCCCATCTGTCCTGTCTTGTCCGGTATCCTGCTCGTCTGCCCCTGGCTTCCTGTTTTCCTGCGCCTGACTTCTTTGCCCCACTTCTTCTGCCCAGTGATCGCCGAATCGCTGGCGTTTGTGTTCCCGTGCATGACTGCCCGGCTTTTGTAGAATAAAGTTTTGGAGTGAACAGGTTACACGTTTGGGTCCACCATCTGTTCGGGTTCTGACAATTCTTGTATCTCATTTTTCTCTCTTCAATCGTTACTAAGTGTTTATCGTAATTATCCTGGAGTGCCATGTCTAATCTCGTTGCAAACAATGTTAACTATGTTGTTAAAAGTGACACAACAAATTGTTCTATTCTACTCTATTCTATTCAAATTATATTCTATATGAGCCCTTCAGATTTCCAATGGACTTTATCCATCCTCTCAACTGACCTGTATAAATGTATATATGGTGCATGGGTTATATTTATGGTGACTGAAATATTACTTAGACCTTCTTGCTCCTGTGCTTTTTTCACTTGTTTTCCTGTGTCAAAAACATTTCTGCCAAAGCGATGCAAATGTCCCCATTTCTGGGACGTTGCATTTGATGAATCACTAACCTTTTTAGCAAGGGAGTCACACTCCTTTTCTAGAAGGTCCGCACTTTTTTTGTCATCTGCCAGCAGTTCTTCCAGATCTAGTCGACGTTCGCGTAGATGAAGTATGTGCTCAAACAACTTTTGCTCACAGCCTGTGCCCAAAAATACACCCAGAAGATATGCTCAGTTGCGCTTGTGCTGTTTTGTGAAAATAACTTAAGTCTTATAATTAATCGCCCTCTAAGGCCGCTTTGGAGATTAATTTAAATATTGATACTTGGCCAGACTCACCTAGAGGGCATTGCTCAATAGCAGCTTCTCCCTCCAAAGCCTCCCAATCATCATCATCGTCGTCATCCCAGTTTTCATAATTGTCAAAGTCGTCCTCGTCTTCTTCTGGAAAGTAAATTGACAAGATAAAACGAATAAGAGAATTGTTGTTCCATTCTGTGAATTCTTCCCTTACCTTCACTTGGGGTCTCCAGTTTTTTTATGCGTTTTATTTTTCTTCTGAAAACTTTTGTGAGATACTCTTCATGGCTCTTGTCGTCACGCAATGAGGCATGAAAAGCTTTTGTTATAGCCTTCTCCTTTTCTTGCAACTTTGTTATGGCTTTATACTTCAGTTCCAGCTCTTCCTTGGACTCTTCCAACTTATACTTAAAAAACAAGTATCAGACAAAAATTGGAATTGCGCATCATCATAACCACTGGGATACACTCTGCCTGGTTATACTTGAGGCACTTTGAAGATTACTTAAGATCTTAGCTTAAAAATATAGAATTTATTGTAAATTACAGTATTTTCTTATTTTCTTCTTACACTACATAAAAAAATCATGTCCCATTGACAGATTATTTTGTCCATCCATCCATTATCTGCACTGATTATCCTCAGTAGGGTCGTGGGGGTGCTGGATTTCTTCCCAGCTAACTTTGGGCAGTGGGCAGGGGACACCCTGAACTGGTTGCCAGCCAGTCATAGGGCACACAGGAACAGTTTAAATGTATTTGTTTACCGAAAGAAAGAATTCTTGAATTGAGCAAATGTCAGTATTCTTGCTCATTTTAAGTATTAATTTTGATATTTTGCAATACCTTAAACACATCTTTGAGTAAAATATGTCAAAAATTGGAACAGTAGGAGAACCCAAGTGTGTGACGTTTCTCACACAAGCTTTTATTTTACGGGAAATGGGGCAGTCATGCACGTTAACACAAAATGCCAGTGATTCAGTGATCACTGGGCAAAAGAAGAAAGACAGAAGTTTGGCGTGGAACAACAGAAAGCAAGAGACCAACGAGATTGATACCAGTTACACGAGCCGATACTGGACAGAGGATGTTGATATCGGACCGAACGGGATTGAAAGGATTGATAACAGATCTAGGAGACTGGAGACAGATATCAGACAGAAAGAGATAGACGGGCACAATACCGTAGACCGAATTATAAACAGGACAAAACAGACAGGATCGATACCGGACATGATACACAAACGGGATACCGGACAGAGTCAGAACCCACGTCTTGCAGGTACAAAGGTTCGTTGACGGACTGACCAAGGGTGAATGAGAGCACTGAGCTTAAATAGAAGGGAAGCCAGGTGGGGCCAATTTGGCGCCATGGCAACCGTGACAAAATAACGCTCTCTTCATATCTATTTTTTCTTATTTATTTTTTTGTAAAAAAAGCCCCATTTAAAAGATTACTTTTCCTTATTTACTACAAAAGGTAGTTGCTACAGTAAAATATCAATATTATTAAAAGTAAACGTGAACATTTACGAGTAAAACAAAAAAAGTACTTAAAATGAGTGTTTTTTTACTAGGAAAATAAGATACCGCAGAACATATTAAAGTACAAAACTACTAAAATACCAAAAATGCAAGTTACAAATGATACATTAACAAAAACAATCAGCAACACTACCTGCCAATGGGACAAGATGTTTTTGTTTTTAGCGCAGTGTTCAATGTCAAATCGTCAATGAAACAAATGATAAAGCTAATTTAGCACGCAAAATCAAAAACAGTCATTAGTTTAAGGTTTAATCGTGAAAATTCAAAAAAGATGAGATCTAACAATTATATCACCATTATGGTGTTCTCCTCCTTCACACGTATGTCCAGCTTATCTTGCAGAATCTTCTCGCTCATGTCCACTTCTTTAAGGAGGAGCAGTTCTTGGTGGAGTGTCAGCTGACGAAGGTTGCCAACTTTCAGCTTGCAGTCAATCATTTTTAGCTTTTCGAGACACATCATGTGCTCTTTATCAAATTGATTCACCATTCTCTCCATCTAGTCCAAAAAACGAATTCATATTTACTTTTTATGTGTAAATTGCGTAATTAAAAACAGTGATCGAAAGTCACAGTATACACAAACCTTTTCTAGCAGAGATTCCTGCAAGCTCAACAATTTGCTCTCATCCCTACTTAGCTCTTTTGCTTCGTCTCCTTGAGGTGCTTCATCTTCTTGTTCTTCAATGGGAGCAGATGATACTGACGCATCTTCCTCTTCTTCCATTCCTTTCATTTCATTCTCCAATTCCTTTAAGAGACATGTGCTCCCCTGCTGATCCTCGATCTCTGTGAACTGCAACCTGTTGTTCGGTACATTTTAGGAACTTTGAACAAAATAAATTGTAAGAATGTAAGATGAACAAGCCCTCATTTGAAACATAGTTGAGTCAAAAATACCCAAGTGTGGGGTC
This sequence comes from Urocampus carinirostris, assembly GCF_059441175.1. Taxonomy (NCBI): domain Eukaryota; kingdom Metazoa; phylum Chordata; class Actinopteri; order Syngnathiformes; family Syngnathidae; genus Urocampus; species Urocampus carinirostris. The sequence continues at coordinate 29,827,893 of NC_142364.1, forward strand.
AAAAAATGTACAATTTACAAAATGTGTTATGCTGGCCCCGCTTCCTTCATAGTTTTTTACGAACAACCTCAGTAGTTTAAATCCATCTGCAATTCGCACAGGGTGTCCCAAAAGCTTACACACTTGGATATTAAAAAGGCAATTAATTTTTTTTCTTTCTTTTATTTAAGTCTTGATTTGGGATAATTTTTTCGGGTACTTGGCTTACACTTAAAAATAAATCTTCTGAAAACATTCAAAAAAATTAAGCTGAAGTGCAAAGGGTTCCACACACATATACCCAAACAGGTGCACCATCTCCCTCATCCTGTTTGTTATGGGCATGAATCTACTCATCACTGCCGCGGTGGAGGAGACCAGAGGGCAAATGACGAGGTCTGGCATATGCCAACCTCCGTTAAGATGCTTTATGGACGACCTCACTATTACAACAGTGACCCATGTGCAAGCAAGATGGATCCTGAAGGCACTTGACGAGGTAGCAACCTGGGCTCGGATGAGATACAAGTCTGGAAAGTCAAGAAGCATGGTGATCAGGAGCGGGAAGGTCATAAGCAGGTTTCAACTTCGAATCCAAGGAGAAAACATACCATCAATCAAAGATAACCCAATAAAATGCCTCGGAAAGTGGTACGATTCATCTCTGGGCGAGAGGGGCAGCGTTTTCAGGACAGTGGAGCAGGCTAATGAGTGGCTGCAGAGGATTGATTGATCAGGACTACCAGGCAAGTTCAAGACTTGGTAGTTCCAGTATGGTCTGCTACCAAGACTTCTGTGAATGCTAACGATCTACGAAATCTCTATGACGGCGGTCGAAGGAATAGAGAGGAGGGCAAATAAACATCTCCGCAGGTGGCTTGGTGTTCCACCAAGCTTCACATCATTAGGGCTTTACATCAGGGCGGGGCAGCTGCAGTTCCCCTGTCTTCGGTAGTGGAAGAGTTCAAGGTGGCCAAGTGTAGGGCGGTCTTGATGCTCAAAGATTCTAGCGATGAGATGGTTAGGGGCGCGGGCGTGATTACAATATCGGGGTGTAAATGGGGAGCAGACAGCCAAGTACATCAGGCAGAAGGCAGGCTGAGGTTGAAAGATCTCATCGGAAATGCATGCGTAGGGCGTCAGGGATTAGGGCCTACTCATTTCCAGCAATGGTCAAAAGCTGATCCAAGGCAGAGGAGAGACATGGTGCAGGTCGAGGACGTCAACTGGAGGAGGAAGGCAGGTGGTCCAGGGCGGTGGAGCTTGGAGTCCAAGATGCCTTGACAAAGTGGGACCTTCCAAAGCGAAGGATCACCTGGCCAGAACTCTGGAGGTTGGAATCGTTTCGGATCTCTTTCTTGCTCCGGTCAGTGTACGATACTCTTCCAACACCAACCAACCTGTACAGGTGGGGGTTGAGAGAGGACCCAACGTGCAGGCTATGTGGTGGGAGAGGGACACTGGCACATATTCTGGCAGGATGCCAGATTGCTCTTAGCCAGGGCAGATACCGCTGGCGCCATGACAAGGTCCTCGGTGCACTGGCTTACATCTTGGAACAGGAAAGGCGGTAGAAGCACCAACCTCAACCCGGTCCAACACATTCCATCCAGTTTGTCAGGGAAGGGGAGAAACCAGCATCCTCCAAGAAGACCAAAAAGAGCCTCCTGAAAACAGCACCAGCGTGGGAGATGAGGGTAGACCTGGGAAGGAAATTACACTTTCCCCAGGTAGTCCAAACTTCCTCGAGGCCAGACATTGTGATTTGGTCAGAAGAGGCTAAGAAAATCATCCTGATTGAGCTAACTGTACCATGGGAAGAAGGATGGAGCGAAGCCCATGAAAGGAAAAACACCAAATATCAAGAGCTGGTCCAACAGTGCAGGGACAAGGGATGGCAGACCTGGCTTTTCCCAGTGGAGGTCGGGTGCAGGGGCTTCCCAGCACAGTCTGTATGGGACACATTAACATCTCTGGAAATAAGTGGAAGGGAGAGGAAGGCAGCTGCCAAAAGGGTGGGGGAAGCCGCGGAGAGAGCCTCTTGTTGGCTCTGGAGTAGGAGAGAGGAGTTTAGCTGGGGACCAGGGGAAGATGGGCAGTGACTAGCTATCACTGCCAGCCCAGTGACTGTTGGACACCACCTGACGACATCTTCTCCTAGTTGAAGGCTACAGTCACTGTTCGAGTGACTGCAGAAGTTGCACTGATTAGAGGTGTATGTAATAGTAGTATATATATTATATATATATATATACTGGACTGTCTCAGAAAATTAGAATATTGTGATAAAGTTCTTTATTTTCTGTAATGCAATTAAAAAAACAAAAATGTCATACATTCTGGATTCATTACACATCAACTGAACTATTTCAAGCCTTTTATTATTTGAATATTGCTGATTTTGGCTTACAGCTGAAAAAAACTCAAAAATCCTATCTCAAAATATTAGAATACTTCCTCAGACCAAGTAAAAAAAATAATTTTATAACAGCAAAACTAAATCAAACATTTGAAAATGTCCATTGATGCACTCAGTACTTGGTTGGGAATCCTTTTGCACGGATTACTGCATCAATCCGGCGTGGCATGGAAGCAATCAGCCTGTGGCATTGCTGAGGTGTTATTGATGCCCAGGATGCTTCGATAGCGGCCTTCAGCTCATTTGCATTTGTAGGTCTGGTGTCTTTCATCTTCTTCTTAACTATACCCCACAAATTCTCGATGGGGTTCAGGTCAGGGGAATTAGCGGGCCAATCAAGGACAGTGATGCCATGGTCAGTGCACCAGTTACTGGTGGTTTTGGCACTGTGGGCAGGTGCCAGATCATGCTGGAAAATGAAATACTCATCTCCATAGAGCTTTTCAGCAGATGGAAGCATGTAGTGCTCTAAAATCTCTTGCTACGCAGTTGCATTTACTCTGGACTTGATGAAACACAGTGGACCAACACCAGCAGCTGACATGGCTCCCCAAACCATTGCTGACTGTGGGAACTTCACACTGGATTTCAAGCAACTTGGATTTTGCTCTTCTCCAGCCTTTCTCCAGACTCTGGCGTCTTGACTTCCAAATGAAATGCAAAACTTGCTTTCGTCTGAAAAGAGGACTTTGGACCACTCTGCAACTGTCCAGTGCTTCTTCTCCATAGCCCAAGTCAGACGCTTCTTCCGTTGTCTTGAGTTCAGAAGTGGCTTGACCATGGGAATACGGCTATTGTAGCCCATTTCCCGGACACGTCTGTGAACTGTGGCTTTTGATACCTGGACTCCAGCTTCAGCCCACTGTCTTTGAAGCTCCCTCAAATTCTGGAAGCGGCTCTTCTTCACAATTTTGTTAAGGCTGCGGTCATCTCTCTTGGTTGTGCAGCGTTTCCGGCCACATTTTTCCCTTCCAACAGACTTTTTGTGGATATGCTTTGAAACTGCACTCTGGGAACAGCCTGCTCTTTGAGAAATTTCTTTTTGTGTCTTACCCTCCTGATGGAGGGTATCAATGATGGTCCTCTGGACAGCAGTCAGATCAGCAGTGATTTAGTTTACTGAACCAAGCTGAGTGTTTTTAAGGCTCAGGAAACCCCGCAAGGTGTTTCGAGTTAATTAGATGATTCAGGTGATTAGTTGAATAGCCTACTTGTATACTTTTTCATGATATTCTAATATTTTGAGATAGGATTTTTGAGTTTTCTTAAGCTGTAAGCCAAATTCAGCAATATTAAAATAATAAAAGGCTTGAAATAGTTCAGTTGATGTGTAATGAATCCAGAATGTACAGGGAGTGCAGAATTATTAGGCAAGTTGTATTTTTGAGGATTAATTTTATTATTGAACAACAACCATGTTCTTAATGAACCCAAAAGTCTCATTAATATCAAAGCTGAATATTTTGGAAGTTGGAGTGGGGCTTTTTTAGTTTTAGCTATTTTAGGAGGATATCTGTGTGTGCAGGTGACTATTACTGTGCATAATTATTAGGCAACTTAACAAAAAACAAATGTATACCCATTTCAATTATTTATTTTCATCAGGGATACCAATATAACAGCTCAACATTCACAAAAATACATTTCTGACATTCAAAAACAAAACAAAAACAAATCAGTGACCAATATAGCCACCTTTCTTTGCAAGGACACTCAAAAGCCTGCCATCCATGGATTCTGTCAGTGCTTTGATCTGTCCACGATCAACATTGCGTGCAGCAGCAACCACAGCCTCCCAGACACTGTTCAGAGAGGTGTACTGTTTTCCCTCCTTGTAAATCTCACATTTGATGAGGGACCACAGGTTCTCTATGGGGTTCAGATCAGGTGAACAAGGAGGCCATGTCATTAGTTTTTCTTCTTTTAGACCCTTTCTTGCCAGCCACGCTGTGGAGTACTTGGATGCGTGTGATGGAGCGTTGTCCTGCATGAAAATCATGTTTTTCTTGAAGGATGCGGACTTCTTCCTGTACCACTGCTTGAAGAAGGTGTCTTCCAGAAACTGGCAGTAGGACTGGGAGTTGAGCTTGAGTCCATCCTCAACCCGAAAAGGCCCCACAAGCTCATCTTTGATGATACCAGCCCATACCAGTACCCCACCTCCACCTTGCTGGCGTCTGAGGCGGACTGGAGCTCTCTGCCCTTTACCGATCCAGCCACGGGCCCATCCATCTGGCCCATCAAGACTCACTCTCATTTCATCAGTCCATAAAACCTTAGAAAAATCCTTCTTGAGATTTTTCTTGGCCCAGTCTTGACGTTTCAGCTTGTGTGTCTTGTTCAGTGGTGGTCGTTTTTCAGCCTTTCTTACCTTGGCCATGTCTCTGAGTATTGCACACCTTGTGCTTTTGGGCACTCCAGTGATGTTGCAGCTCTGAAATATGGCAAAACTGGTGGCAAGTGGCATCTTGGCAGCTGTACGCTTGACTTTTCTCAGTTCACGGGCAGTTATTTTGCGCCTTGGTTTTTCTACACGCTTCTTGCGACCCTGTTGACTATTTTGAATGTAACGCTTGATTGTTCGATGATCACGCTTCAGAAGCTTGGCAATTTTAAGAGTGCTGCATCCCTCTGCAAGATATCTCACTATTTTTGACTTTTCAGAGCCTGTCAAGTCGCTCTTCTGACCCATTTTGCCAAAGGAAAGGAAGTTGCCTAATAATTATGCACACCTGATATAGGGTGTTGATGTCATTAGACCACACCCCTTCTCATTACAGAGATGCACATCACCTGATATGCTTAATTGGTAGTAGGCTTTCGAGCCTATACAGCTTGGAGTAAGACAACATGCATAAAGAGGATGATGTGGTCAAAATACTCATTTGCCTAATAATTCTGCACTCCCTGTATGACATTTTTGTTTTTTTAATTGCATTACAGAAAATAAAGAACTTTATCACAATATTCTAATTTTCTGAGACAGTCCAGTATATGTATGTGTGTGTGTGTGTGTGTGTGTATTATAGTAAATAAAATAAATATTTAAACATCTTGCTATTTTGTTATTCCTCCCACTTAGAAATCATGGAGGGGTCTGAAATTTTCATCATGTCCACTGTGAGAGGGATAAACTAAAAAGAAAAATCCAGAAATCACACCGCATGATTTTTTTAACAAAATATGTATGTGATATAGCTGCAATTTTTTTCATAACAACTTTTTTTTTCATAACCGTAAACCCATTGTTTACCATTCTTACTCCAAAACAAAATCGAAAATTAAAAAAAAAAAATTAACTTTTTTCCCCAAACTTTCAACCCTGCGACTTATTCAGTGATGCAGCCAATTTATGTAATTTTTCTAACGGCCGCCAGCGGCGCTCAAGTACAAAAGGTAAAATTTAGACTGCAACTTCTTAGCTTGTGCACAAATTAAATTAGCGTAGACACATCCTCATCACGCAAATTGAAAGTAATCAAGTTAAAGTAACCCTACCCAACCCTGATTATAATTTCAGACCCCTTCATGATTTCTAAGAGGGAGACATAGCAAAATAGCAGGGTGTTCAAATACTTATTTTCTTCACTGTATGTATGTATTATCAAGTTGATCCTTCTCCTGTATTTTTTTCTTTTTTTTCTTTTTGTCTGAAACACACAACAAAATGGCCCATTTTATTTTAAGTATCAACAAGAAATGGGCTATTTTCTTTTAGATAGTCTTTATTGTATTGTTTCATGTTTTTAAATTGGTTCATTTTGTGTTTAATTTACAGGACAAAAACAGACCAGTTTCTTTAAAAAGTCACCCCCAAATGGTTTTGTAAATCATTGTTAAAATCCAATATTTTTTGTTTTTGTTATTGTTTAAAATAACCACCCGCTAAATTGATATGTGTTATACTGGACAGTCCTTGTCGTGTTGATTGGAACAACCCAAACAACTAATACATAAATAATAACAAGGAATAATGGTCAAATTGATAAAGTAGGAAATTGGTCACTTTTCGATTTGTTATTTTTGACCCAAGTGTTTTTAGAGGGCAGAATAATTTCTTCAGCAGATAGAGTTTGCTGGATAAGAGAAATGTGGCTCAAACACCTCTGTTCCGTAAGCACTCTGTATTTCTCTAGGACCGTTTGGGTGCATCGTATCTTGTCTTTAATTTCCTCTGGCCGGATGATCGGTAGCGGGGGTGATCGGCGTTGAAGATGGGATGGCAGAAGACTCTGGACTTTTTCAAACCGCTTACTATCAGCTCGCAGTTTTGATAAAAGACGCAGTTTGGAGTCTCGCAAGGCCATGATCTCTCTGTTCATTTCAATCTGTTTCTCCCGTATCTGATGGGATAGATACAGTTTTTTATTTTCTATTTAGATCAGAGATGGACAATCTTAATCCTCTAGAGCTTGCAGTCCTGCAAGTTTTCGATTTTTCCCTTCCCCAAACACACCTGATTTTAATGATTGGGATAATTATCAGGCTTCGTAAGACCTTGATGATGAGGTAGGATGAAGGAAGGGAAACATCTAAAACCATACCTAAAATTCTAAATAAATTGATTGCCCATCCTTGAAAAAGAACTTGAGCAAAGTTACTTTACGTTGCTCTCCAATGCTTTTATTTCTTCTTTCTTTTTGTCTGGATTCATTCGTAAGTGTTTTGGCACAGTAAAGTTTTTGTCTGTTTTGAGTTTCAAGTCCCCAATATTCTCTTTAGCATCACAGATAGCCTGCACATCACATGGATCTTCAAAGTTCTTCTTTGGTTTCTCTGTATAACTGTAGAGTGAAAAGAAACATCTCAATAAATCACAAGACAGTGCAAAAATTGTCTGCAACGGCTCACAGTTTGTCCCACTCCTGCTTCCTCTTTTCAATCTTGGCCCGGGCCTGTTCAGCTTTCTCTGCTGCTTTCCTGAGCCTCTCTATTTGTCTATCTGCCAGTATTACCCCTGAAGATCGAGTGACCACAAGGTGTGGCACATCTTCCTCTGGTTGAGCACACAGCGCGCATCAGCATTTTTTAACTGTATTAATGTCCACAATGAGAGGGGTAAAGTAAAAGATCTTACCATCCGTCACATGACTGTCCTTTATAGTTTGATCTTTGGATTTTCTGCGTTCATCTGAAGCAGTGTCATTTCTGCTCGTCTCAATGTTTGTATTCTGCTGTTGGGCTTGCACTGAGTTAATTGCTGGAATATGGTAAGTGGAGACTTTCTGGTCAGTCTGGATAGCAAACACAGTGACAATGGTAGACTCCAAAGAACCATTGATCCTGAAAGTGAGAAAAGGCAAACGTTTTAAAAAAAAAAAAAACTGTTGTCAGTGTATTCAAATAATGTATGCATATTTGAGAAAAACACAAGTTCACAAAGCAAGTTATCCAAAATGTCAGTTAACCCAAATCCCCCAACAGTCAATATACAGGATTAATAAGAACCATTGTTGTAGTTTATTAAGTGCTATGATTGAATGTTGCTCCTTCCAACTCATCTGCTCTTGTATCTCTTTTAATTTCTGTGTCTTGTCCCTCAAAGCCTGCTCTTCAAAACACTTGTTCAGTTGCAACTCCTGTTTGCAGACAAAAACAAAGATATGTGAACCAGTTTAAAATTTTACTTCCATTTATTGGACAATATTTAACTGTGTGTGTGTATACCGTAGGTGTGAGTCGGTAGAGTTCTGGCAGGTCAATGTTGTCCTTGAGAAGGGTTTTGAAGTCATCCTTAATCTCGGCTAGCCTTCTCCGCTTGTCAGATTTCTTCTTCTCAGCTTCCCGACGTTGACGGTCCTCTTCCAACTTCTGTTTGACCATCTCTATGCTGTGTTGGTGGATAAAATCACTTTTAGTATTATCTGAAAGCACAACTCACTTTTTCAGTCGGAAAATTTAAGATCTACAATATCAAAAAAGCTGATGTCCACTAACAAGTGAGACATACTCTACCTGTCGGCAGATGGATCATCAATGTCATGAGCCAACTCCTCATTCTCAAGACCAACCTAGTTGAAGGATCACAATATATTATTTTCCAATGATAGTATATCAAGTTGTAAATCTGCTCATTTGTAGAAACCAATTGCTAACCCATGGGGAAGGAACAATGGCTCTTTTCCTCTCCAGGCTTTTCTGCATCTCTTCATGAGTAAGCAGATTGAAGGAGAATATATTCCCATCATCCCCTGCTGTCAACACAAATTGGTCATCATAGCTGCAGCATATATGGCGCAGGTGCCCGTATTGGCTGTCGTGGATGCTTAGTTCCCAATATGCCCGCATTAAGGTTAGGCTGTGGTTGTCCGGATCAAGGGAGTAAACCCGGAGGGAGCCAGAGTGCATGCCACAAAGCATCAGTTGCCTGTTGGAACTGTGCCAGAAAACAAAACATAAGCTTAAGATTATTATGGTATTGCAAAAAGTACATTCTTATCCCATTGAAAGAAAATGTTAATAGTTTAAAGTGAGTAGATAAATAGATTTTTTTTTATTTCAATGAATTGTAACTTGATTCCCTAGTAAAATAACAAAAATATTCTTTAAATAATTCAAAATTATCTTAGATAACAGATGAAAGGTATTTTTTGTCCGATGTATACATATTTCCCTCCAAGATTACAAAAACAGTCAAATGAGCAGAAGAATCCCCAATCTGCTTGACAAGAACATTTTGTTTATTTCAATGTCATTTTGCATATTTTGGCGGGGAAAAAAAGTAAAAGTATATTCAAATTCGAAGCTTACCATACACCCTCAAATTCGTGAGGGGGTAGGATTATTATTTCTGTTTTTATGGTTTGTTGCAAAAAAAATAAGATACTTTGTTGTTTTTTATTCTAATATATTATATTCCCTCCCATGAAAATACAAAAAGTACACATAAGAAATAATAATAAATAAATAATTTTCCCCAGATTTTGGTAGAAACTACTTACAAAAAAAATGAAAAAAATTATATATATATATATATATATATATATATATATATATATATATATATATATATATATATATATATATATATACGTCCACTCGCTCGCTGTATGAAATAATTTTTCTTAAGCTAAAAATGATATTTCTGTTTTTTTAGACTAACAGGATGAAATATCTCAACAGAGGAAACAAATCTACTTAGAATTAACATATTTTCTTTTCCATGGGGTAAGAATTTAGCTGTTGCTGTGTAAATAATTGATTTTGAATTATATTTCTTCAATCGTTATACTTGAAGGTGATTGAGCAAATAGCATCGTGCTCTGCGTTCAGGACAGGCAAGAAGTCAAAAGGCTCATCTTCACGTTTGTCTGGATGCTCATCCTGACTTTCAGAAAACTTGCAATGGTACAAGAAACCTGAGTCATACCCTCCCTGGAAAAGGAAGTATTATAAATTAGGTAAAATACTGATCAACAAGTGTAACAGTTTTTTGTAAGATATGTATTTAAAAGTGGATGGTTTGACAAATACTCATAATTCAATATTTGTGCGCACCATAGAGAGCCAGAATTGTCCAGGCTTTGAGTAGAAACCACAATGAAGAGGACTAAGAGAGTTGTTGGTCAAAATGGGGGGTAGTTCCTCATCAAGCATTTCTTCTTCCAAGACTTGGTTATTCTCTTGATTTTTCTGTTGCTTAATATTTAAAACTTGCTGTCTTGCTATCTCTTTTTCTCTCTATAAGGCACAGACACATGCAAGTCGTTCATTTTTTATTTTATTTTTTAAATCAAATGTAAGAAATTTGTAGCATATATTGGATAGCAAGCAATATCAAAAGCCCAACAGACAGTATGCAAGACCTTGATTTGAGGCTTGATGCTCTTGAAGCGGAATGATCTTCTTGGCAGTTCTAGTAATTGGTAGGATGTGTTTTGCTTCAGAATACTCTGGTCAGGACATGGCACCTCCACAATATAACCGTTCTGGCACAGTATCAGTAACCTGTTTGCATCCTGTACAAGAATAGGAAATGGTAAAAACAGGTTTGATGTTGTGCACATTTTATTATCTTGGTACATTTTGCATATTTAAAATACAGTTCCCTAAAAAAGAGAGACTTACATGGGTATCTGGTGACCATTCCAGTAACTGTACAGGTCCAGGAACATGGACAAAACCAATGGGCTCATATTTTGTGCCCACATTAAAGAAAAACACAGTGCAATCTGAACTCTGAGGATAAATAGTAAAGGCAGAAATTCAAATGAGAATAAAAATACTTAAAATTCCCAAGGTGCTCACCCCAGTTGCTAATATTTTTCCATCCCGATCAAACACAATAGAGGTGACAGAGGCAGTATGAGGCTTGACGGCTTCTTGGAGTCGAATTTGGGCCTTTCCTTTCTTGTGGTCATAAAGCTCCAATAAACGGACCACCCCATCTTCAAATCCAGTCACCAATAAACCCCCACTGTGACTCACCTGCAAACAAATACTGATTATTACGTGACTGAAGTTATATGGAAATCAAGAGGTCATACTTACAGAAGGCGGGGCCCAGCAAAGAGCAGTTCCACCTTGATTAAATCGAATACACATGAGTTCTCCCTTTGCCAGAAAGTCAAAAACTCTGACTGAATCTGGAAGGGGGAATATTCAGAAGCATAGCATTAGGAACTTGTAACAGTGGTTTAATGTTGAAGTGTCCTTGGGCAAGACACTGAAACCCTAATGCCCCCAATAAGCAGTTGGCGCCTTGCATGGCTGACTCCATATCGGTGTGTGAGTGTGTGTGCGAAAGGGAAGTGAAGCACATTGTAAAGTGCTTTGGGAGGTCTTCATTGACTTGAAAAGCGCTATATACATGCAGAACATTTACCATTTAAAGAAAAAAAAACAATCAATCAAAATTAAACTGGTAGACATTTGCTTTTATCAGTAACAAAGAAGTAACTCTCAGCTTCAAAAATGTTGGTGGCGCCTCCTTTAAAAGAACCTGGCACTCAGAGTGAGTTTGAGGACGGTTTACTTTTAATCAGGCACAAGGAAGCTTGAATCTACAATGGTATGGCCAGATACATACACTATCGTTCAAAGGTTTGGGGTTGCCTAACAATGTTCTTGTTTTTGAAGGAAAAACACAGTTGATTTTTTTTTCCAATGAAGATAACATGGAACTAAATAATAGTGATGTTACGCCCAAAGAAGATGCTCGAGACAAGTGTCAAGCGCTCGCGGTAGAAGTACAGTAATTAGTTACAGTTAATTACTCCTTTCAAAAAGTAACAAAGTTAGTAATGTATTACTCTATTGTAAAAGTAAGTAGTTACCAGGGAAAGTAACTATTTCCGTTATTTTAAAGAGAAGTTGTTGTATGTCAAAGAATTTGAAATTTTCTAAGCAAATACGAAACACGGCTATTACTTGTAGTAATGGGAATTCTGACTATTTTTAAAGAACCGGCTTTTTTGGCTAGGCTCACTAAAAAGAGTTGACTCTTTTGGGTTTCCAAATGGCTCTTGATGTTGTTTTTGTTGCTTTAATCCATACATTACCAATTATTATGTAATATTATGCATGGAATGACATTAGAAGGGTGGAAAATAAATTGAAAAAGACACAAAAGGAAAAATACAATAACAACGGAAAAAGATAAAAGAAGAAAAAAAAAACTTACATTTTTACATAAACACATTATCACTGAAAATACAGGGAATTAATCAAAATATGTATAAATCTACCAGAAAAAAAAGAGAAAATACAATGCAATTTATGTTTAACAAATTTAATGTCAAAAACCCAGAATCCCCAAAAAATGCATATTGACCGATAAGAGAAGAAAGGTGTCTCGGGAGGAGCCAGCTGTTGATTGATGGAAAGCTATCAGAAACACTATTACTACGCCATGCCCAGTTTTTACTCATGTTTTTCTGATAGAGTACACACACACACACACACACACACACACATACACACACACACACACACACACACACACACACACACACACACACACACACACACAGAAAGAGAAGCATGTAAACTATTAGACAATAATGCATTCTATTCAACACTTTATAATTCCGCCCTACACTTTTGAGATTAAGTTGTGTCGCCTGATTTTAAAGGTTGCAAACCTCTCAATAACCTTTTGGTTGTGCACTTGATCAATTTTTGGAGTTTTAATGAGTTGTCCTTCGAAGACAACCCTAACCCTAAGCCGTTACCTTTCGCAGTTGCAGATGCTTGTTGGGATTATTAGGCAAATCTGAATAACTTCCTTCAGTGCAATATCCAGGAGACAGTTCACCGATAATGTGTTTGCAATGGCACCAGACTCCCTCTTGCTCTTCAATAAGTTTTTTGCAACCACTTATTATGTTAACATAATGCAAGCAGACTTCCACTGTGTCCGGTTCCTTGTGCAGGCAGTTTACGATGTCCTACCAAGCCCAGCGAACCTTCATGTGTGGGGAAAGAGCGAAACACCCTCCTGCCCCCTTTGTTCTGGAGGAGGCTCATTGGAACACCTCCTCAGCAGCTGCCCAAAAGCCCTGGCTGATGGTCGCTATCGCTGGCGCCATGACCAGGTTCTGAAAGCAGTTGCTGAGTGCATTGCCCTAGCAGTCAACAGGGGCAAACACCATCAAGCCACAAGCAAGGCAATCAATTTCATCAAGGCAGGGGAGAAACCCATGGCTTGTGCACAAACAACATCCGGACTCCTCCACATTGCCTCTGATTGGCAGTTGCATGTCGACCTTGAGAAACAACTAAGGTTCCCCCAGCATATATCAGCAACATCGCTCCGACCAGACATGATAATTACCTCCGAGACTTCGAAACACCTGATCATGCTGGAGCTCACAGTCCCGTGGGAAGAGCGCATTGAGGAAGCCAATGAAAGGAATCGTGCAAAGTACCAGGAGCTGGTGGAGGAGTGCAGGGGCAGGGGCTGGAAAGTTTTCTTTGAGCCAATAGAGGTCGGCTGTAGGGGTTTTGCTGGACGATCCAATTGCAAAGTCTAGGACGGTTGGGTGTGACACGGGCAGCCAAGAAGAAAGCCATTAAATCCGCTAGTGAAGCTGCAGAAAAATCCACCAGGTGGCTTTGGCTCAAAAGGGCAGATCCGTGGACTGCTACTGGGACGCGAGTTGAGGCCTAATCAACCTCGGCTGGGTCACCTGGGCGAGAGTGTCTGATGTTGCGAGACCCGAAACAGTCAATGAGCTCAGGATACATCACTGACGATGCGTCCCAGTTGCATCCAGGAGATGTTTCTTTCAAGTGACTCAAATTCAATGCCATATTGTACAGCCACTGTTGACAACTGAGGCACGGAGAAAAAAATGGTGAGAAGTAGGACTGAATGCATGAATTCCATCAAGCGACCCATGCTGTTAAGGGATCAGTGGAATGTGAACCGTAAATATAATATTATGTAGTATTATGTAATATCATATCATAGCATAATCAGTATAAATTCATTACTTTTTTAAATAATAAATGGTTCATAGATAATCCATCAAAATGTTATGATAATGTGGTTAACTGATAAGGAGAAAATACAAAATAAGGGGCTCTAGATATCAGTGGAGTATTTCCGAAGCTGCCTTGCTCACATTTTTGTTTTGTTTTGATTTTTTAAAAGACGTATGTATCGTTTTTCATCATGTTTTAGCCTATCCTAAATAGAGTTTTAAAATGCCTTAATTTTTGGGTGTGCTAGGTTGAATTTGCTTTAGAACCCTTAAAAACGGGCTTGTTACGCCCATGATTAAAACTCACAATGCTGATAAAAAAGGGATAATATCCCTCAAAATGTTGTGGCTTGTGAGAAGCAGAACTTCTGCGCGCAGGATGTCATGTTTAGAACCACGGAGAGTGAGGTGAAGTTTAATCAGATTAGACCTTAGGTTAATTTGCAATTGCACAAGAAAATGGGCATTCATTGACACACTACACACTGATTTATATAATATGCACACACACACACACACACATCTATTTAGGACTCATACAAGTTAGTTTTTCTGTCTGTCTGTCAGTCAGTTTGTGAGTTTCCTCTTTGTTTATCCGTCTACCAGTTTTTGTATTCCTTTAAAGGGACAGTGTGGAATATTTCAGCACTAGATGTCATTGTATTGTGTCGTGCAAGCAATGACGAGCAAGAAAATTGGAGACTCAAAGAGACCAAACTGTAGTATTTTTGTCCTAGCTTTTTGTAAAGTTTGAAAAAAGAATGGAAAAAAGAGGAGACACAAGGAAAGAAAAAGACAAAACAAGAAAAAAAACAAGAAAAAAAAGGAAATAAGAAAAAAATAATGAAAAAGGTAACGGGGAAGGGAAAAAAAAGAAAATAATGAATCCATTATATGTACAGCAAGAAATAATTTTTAAAAGAAATGAAATATAAAATGGAGTAATATGGAAAGAAATATGAGAAAAAGCTTGGAAAAAAGGGAAAAGAAAAAAGAAAGGGAAAAAAGTCAATATTTTTCCTTACAATTAATAAAAGTTTGCTTTTAACCTATAGGAGGAACTAAATAATACACACTGTTCCTTTAAAATATTGGAACTCGAAAGCAGTCATTGATTTCCATCTTGCAGAGTTGTCCAGGATTTATTCCCATATGCCATCTGTCACCTCTGCTCCACGTGAAAGATAATTTTCAAAAGCTGGACAGGTCTTTTGCAAAAGAGGAACTGAATAAAACCAAATTCTTTGGAATCAAAATGTGTGAAACACCCAAATCCCTATCCCAGTGTCACTAGAATTCTATACTCCTATCTTCATCAGTTCACATTACACAAAAGCATTTCTGTTTTTCATTTAAAAGTAACACAACAGTTTTAGTTGTTTGTTCAAATCGGGGGGAGTATCAATTCATACCACGCCTGAAGTCCAACCCGTCATTTCCTGAATCTTAGGCAAACTAGGTAACCATTTTGCCAGCCATAGGCAATAATTGGATGATGACACTTGGATGTACTGTAAATTGAATATGTTTGTCTCTAGCAGAGGTCACACTGAAATGTCAAATGTCTCTAAGCACTGAACCATTTCAACACATTTGCTTCAAGATACATAAAGCATTGGTAAGGTGGTGTAGGGACGTAGCACACTGAATTGTGGCAAATGCTTCGTAACACTGAACCATTTTGACACAATTCTCAGGATGAAAGCTTCGGTTTCTCCAACACTACTAATCAAAAATACAAAATAATATTGTTAACATGGTAATTGACTATTTCAGCTGCAAATGTTAGTATTTTATTGCAATATTTACATAGGTGAATTAAAGCTCATTCCCATCAACCCGCACTCCAGCGTTCTAATAGTACATTGTGTCTGCTTATTGCGTTAGAAGGCTTGTGGATGATTAGAAAACCCTTGTGCAATGATGTTAGCATAGTTGAAAAAAGTTTATCCGGTTAGATAAGCTATGAAATTATTTGTTTTGAGATAGTCGGGTATCCGAAGCATCACATTTGTGGTTGTGATTAAACTTTCAGAATGGCCAGAAAAATAAAACTTTCATGTGAAACTTGACAATCTATTCTTGTTCTAGAAAATGAAGGCTATTCCATGTGGGGAATTGCAGCACAGATGAAAACAGTTTAACAGATTACAGAAGATATATAACTGAGCTTCCTTTGACCTAATTGAGTAAATGGAGCATCATCTTTGTGGGTGTGCTTAAACTTTCAGAATTGCCATAAAAAGAGAACTTTCATTTGAAACTCGACAGTCTCTTCTTGTTCTTACAAATTAAAGCTATTCCATGCGAGAATTTTCCAAACTGAAGATCTCCTACAGTGGTGTGTACTACTCCCTTCAGAGAACAGCACAAACTCACTTTGACCCGAGTAGATAGAGAAGTGGGAGGCCTTGCTGTCTTTAGTTTGAGAAAAAGACATCTTACAGAGGTCCTCAACCAGCAGTTTGGGTAAATATTACCCGCTAAACATCAACAGTAAAAAGGTGACTCCGAGATATTGGCCTTCAAGGCAGTGGCAAAGAAAACGCTACATCTGAGACTGGCCAACAAAAGGAAGAGATTAATATAGGCAAAACAGCACAGACATTGGACCACTCATTTGATAACTAAAAGTGTAACTTTTGATGGAAAACTAAAAATTGTCTGGATGAACCGAAAGGTTTGAACGGTAGTTTGTATGTAAAAAAATTGACTCACAGTCTAGAGCAGTTGTGGCCATCAGATGACTTTTTTTGGAAACATCAAGACCCTTGACTGGTCCAGCATGGAAGGAAAACAGGCACTCAGGATCCGGAGTCTGCTCAAAGAAATTCCTGTCAGTCATTCAAGTTGCTGCAGAGGAGCTACTTGTGTAATGTAAACAAGGCTCACAGTGTATGTGAACGAAAGATCCAGTTTCCAAATAGCTCCATTGGAATCCTACAAAATAAAAGCGATTTGGTTGGAATTATTCACTGAGGTATCATTATGAAAATTTTTGTGTGGGATGACTGCAGTGACCTGAGCAAACCAAACAGTAGAATCAGGCTGGGAGCTTTTCACTATTGAGGAGAGACGTACATGGCGCCCAACCATCATCTCATTTGTGGGCTCTAACTCGAACTTGCCACTTGCACTGCTACAGTCTGCATTGTCGATTGTCTCCAAGTCCCAGCTCTGCAGGTTCAAAGCGATACTACAATTTCATATAGAACGCACTTAATCGATTTTTTATTATAGTAATTTATGTTTTACCCGAATAAATCCGTCAGAGCCGATGGTCATCAGTTGCCCGTCCTCCAAAGCAAAAGGCTGGATAACTTCTGTGTGACAACACTGTCCTCCCTTGCGGCAAAGTTCTGCTTTAATGGAATTTGCCTCCCACAGCAGCAGGTTACCCCAATTTGAGCCGGACACCACCTTACAACATAAGCAAAGCTCAAAATTTACATTATTGTTAGGGACATCCTTTTTTCTAGATAGTCAAATCCAACAAGCTATTATGTAGAGCACCTTCTTAGGCCAATTACCCTTAACCGGCTCAAACCAGAGAAATATACCGGTAATTTGAAAAACAAATCTGACAGATTTAAGCTTTGTAGATTTATTGATATAGTAGTTTCTTTACCAGTTTGGTATTTGAAAGATGACTTAAGATTAAGTATGACTAAACATTTTGTACACTGTGAAAAGTCGAAAGAGAAACTTGAGAAGAAATACACTAAAATAATAAATAGTAAATATGTATTTTTTTTTTAAATTAGTACAGTTTAAGTATTGTTTTTTCCTTTTTTTAACAAAAAAAGTATAAAGTATAACAAGTAATGGTAATGATAGCAATGGTAATTGAAAGTCTTAAAGTTCTGGTTTTTCTTTTTCTCATTTTAAAATGTTGTTTCATGTATAATAAATATAATCATAATCATAACAATTGGGTCACTTTCGGATTCTCATGAGAGGATGTTTCTGAACCATCTCGGACCCTGAGAACCTCAGGGACAGGCCTTCTGCTGGTACTCAGAGCCAGGACTATACAGGGTGAAGCACCGTTTCAGTTCCATGCAGCTAAACTCTGGAATCGCTGACGGACTGACCAGGAGTGACTGGAGTACTGAGTTTAAATAGGAGGGGAATCAATCAGGCAACGAGCAGCAGCTGGCGCCAAATGATCAGCAGCTGGCGCCAAACGACCGGGCACAGGTGAGGGCAATGAGTAATAATGACAATCTCTAATAAGCTTCCAATTTAACCAGTCAGCCCTTTTTATTTTGTGTACGGTAGTTTGTTAGTTTTGTGATGTGATGTTAAAAGCATTCCTGAAAAGAAAATATAAGTAAATGTGAAAACCACAAATTTAATTGTATTTTACTACAATATATGTGCAGTACTTTTAAAGAATGTCATAATTCATGAGTTATTTTGAAATAATTTTAATCTCATCTCATCTCATCTCATCTCATTAGCCGTACCGCTTATCCTCATTGGGGTCGCGGGGGGGCTGGAGCCCATCCCAGCCATCTCCGGGCAGTGGGCAGGGGACACCCTGAACTGGTTGCCAGCCAATCGCAGGGCACACAGGGACAGACAACTCATTCGCTCATTCACACCTAGGGACAATTTGGACCGGCCAATTCACCTGAAATGCATGTTTTTGGAACGTGGGAGGAAACCGGAGTGCCCGGAGGAAACCCACGCAGGCACGGGGAGAACATACAAACTCCGCACAGGAAGTCTGGAGCTGGATTTGAACCCACGACAGGTTCCCATGACATGAACTGTGCCGCACAAGCGCTAACCACTGCGCCGCCGTGCTGCAATAATTTTAATATGAATGTTTATTTAAAATTTCTTTAGCGTATTTTTACGTACTACCATTTGAGACAAACCTTTCCGTCAGGAAGTTCCACGTAGCCTTCTATATCTGTAGCTGCAGCTTTTCCAAAATGTCCCATAAATCCTTCCAATTTAAGACCAGTAAATGTGCTGGCCATTCTCCAGAACCTGGTCCGACAAGATGTTTGTTTTATCAATAGTGAAGGATAGGTTGTATATTATATCACTAAAATAAAGTCATCAAGAAGAAAACACATTTCAAGAAGAGTGGGCCATGCATCCTTTACTTTATATGTCCGGCTCCTGATGTTGTCAGTAGTCCAGGATTGTATGGAGAGAAACTCACTCGGTAAACTTCCTGAGAAATGGCCTTGCACCTGAGCATTACTTCCTCCTGCATCCACTTCCATACAGTCAGCATGTAGTCTGGTGCACTGCCTAGGCTGGCTAGAAGACTCCCATCACTGTTAAAGTCCACTGAGCAAAATGCACGTGATGTGCCGTCTGCAGACGCACACATATGATCACAATACCACATATTATGGAAAAACAGCGACGAATACGGTTTCACATTACCTTTAAGAATTCGGTATGGTCGCAATGAAGGATACTCATAAATTACCATGATGGGGTTTTCTCCCTTTTCTGCCACAACAAAGTACTTTTGGCAAGGGTGCACCTAGGAATAAACATATATAATATTAAACACATGGGTCACATTTTGCATATAAATATTAAGGGGGGGTGATTCCAACTGGAATTTTGTTTTGGCTTTTTTTGCTACGAGTCCTGCATTGTGTTCCAAAGAGTTACACTCTGGGACCTCTGCTGTTTCCATCTCTTTTGCTTGATTCTATCAAGCAACAAAAAAAGCACAGTACAATACAATTTGTAAGGTCTGCGCAAATTGCTTCAGCAGAATTTCATTCAAACCTTCCAGGACCTGGGAGAAATGAAATCTGAGTTTACCAATTGTGGCTGACTGGAGCTGTTGAGGTCCAACCTGCTATGATAGCAAAACTGAAGGGAGCCCACCCAGGACCAAAAGTCTTTTGGACATTGGAGTATGGCCTAAATCTATTGTGGTCTGTTCTAACCATGATTTATTCAAAAACTAAATGTTCAAGAATGGGTTGAGTTCAGCCCATCGAACATGGATCAAATTTTGTTAAATCATAGACGTTATTTTGTTTAATGTGGTCCAAATATAGTCCCCCAACAAATGGTCTTTTTAAAGTCTTTCAATGGACGTTATCTTTTCAACTTTCACTTATATACTAAAAAGTAGTCTTTTCAACAACTTTAGAGGTACAGTACATTGTTTAATATTTGACAACTAAATAGCACTGTCTTGTCTAATGCTAACAAAAAACATTGCCAAATAGGCACAGCATAGTAGCAAGATGCCAGACAAACATTGCAGTGACGACAATGTTTGGATTTTCGCTTTGTAAAAGAAATATACATTTTTCGACCCCTAAATATGAATATAGTTCATGTGACACGGCAGCTGAGTGGTAGCTACCAGCCTTCCTGTGCAGAGTTTGCATGTTCTCCCAATGCTTGCGTGGCTCTTCCGGGCTCTCTGGTTTCCTCCCACATTCCAAAAATATGCATGGCAGATTAATTGGCCGGTCCAAATTATCCCTCGGTGAGAATAAGCGAGTGAGATGTCTGTCTCTATGTGCCCTGCGACTGGCTGGCAACCAGTTCAGGGTGTCCCCTGCCCACTGCTCGAAGATGCCACTGATGGGCTCTAGCACCCGCTACCCTAGTGGGGATAAGCGGTGCAGATAATGGATAGATAGATAATAGTTTTTGTTATATATCTATATCTATATCTATATCTATATCTATATCTATATCTATATCTATATCTATATCTATATCCATATATATTCCACAGCCATACCCCCCTAGTGGGAGGTGGCTAGAGTTCTGGCCCTCTGTGTAATTGAGTTTGACACCCCTGCCCTAGTGTAGGGTGGCTAGAGTCAAGAACACATTCACATTTCTGACTCTTTTTGGGAGATTGATTCAGAGGAGGGGATTCCCAGCCCCCTCGCTCAACCCAACTGAGGTGTTGGAAGTCATTTGGTGACCATACCCCCCAATTCCAACCCACAATGCTGAACGCCAAGCAGGCAACGGGTACCAATGTTTAAGTCTTAGGTATGACTCGGCCGAGGCTTGAACCACAACCTCTCAGTCCCGGGTTGGGCGCCATACCCCCAAGGCCACCGGGCTGTTTTTTGTATTTTTGCTTAATATTCAAATCAATGTTGTTGTTTTTTACTGAATGAAGGTTTGTACCACTAGGAGGCACAAATTATTACACACTGTACCTTTGAAAAGATATTCTTTTCAACTTTCACTTTTCAACCAAAGATCTCTGCGGAAAACACCCTCTTGGCAAAATACAGTCTTAACTCATTAAAGACATTAAAATGAAGGTTCCCTTAATAACCAAACAAAGATGCCTTTTAGATACAACATTAGGGTCCTTTAAATTCCCTTTAAACAGCTTTTCAAACCATTTTTCAACAAAATTTGCTGGGTGAGATTACCCAACAACAACTGGTTGAAAATATGTTGAAAAGCCCTCAAACAATGGTAGAGTGCTATTTAATAGACATCTGTTTTATTAAAAAGCGAAAGTTGAAATAAAAAATTCAAGATGATCAAATGCCTACCTTTTGAGGATAAATTGGGAGCACATTGGGATACACACAAAATAGTTTTAGAAAATTAAAAAGGCGTTTGGTGCTGGGTGGTTATTGACCTGCTAAGCCTTTTAGGACTAGATATCCAAGTGAATAAAAAACAATAATACTTTTCCGGACAACAGCGATGAGATTGCAAATCTGCAAATAGTAGCTCAATAGTGAGTATTGTGCTCCAATCCTTAGCTTGTTGCTGACTTTAAGCTGGGATGTCTCAGTTGGGGACTACAACTTGGTGCTATTTGTGTACTTATAATTCCTTTTGTGTACATCGTATTCCCTTTTTCTTACCCCGATCGAACCAATCCCACCGCCACTACTGGAGCGGATGAATGTCTGCTGCTTGGTAGAAACGTCAAGCAAGATTAGCAGCTGACCGGCAATAAAGATCAGAGTTCGGTCTTCCAAGAGCTGTAGGTTTGCCCTGCGCCTACAGTCGTAGCCAAAGGAATGACTTAGAGAGGAAGGAATTAAGTTTCATAGTTACATTTTGGAAACTCTTGAACGAAGAGGACATTAAAGGCAGCGTTATTATCACAATGAAAGTTTCTGTGAAGGATCTAAGGCCCATCTCAAAGTGACTTTTGCCTTATTTGTGTGTTGAGTGTTTACTTCCAAAAGATCAAAAGGATATCCTGTAAATTGAATAATCATTCGATTCAGGCAGGATACAACAGCGTGAGAAGGGTCTCCGGGAAGTCAGAGCCTGGTGTGATGAATGGTCTTGAATACAGCTGATCATATTCGTAGTACATGTCTGCGGGGAGCTGTTTCCCCGTAGCCGATATCATCATGTGACTACCTGCCACTTTAGGGGGAGGAAAAAAAGCATAAAGTCACTCATCAACTCACTCAGTGCCATAACGTATAAATACATTTTCAGAAGCATTGTCCCAGTGTGCCAAAACATAAAAAATATATATATATTTTTTTATTAAAACAAAAAATATATATTCTAAAAGCTGTGGCACTGCTGTTCAGTTTCAAGCATCTGCAAACTGTTTCTATATGTTGAACCACCACTACATGGGAGGAAAGGCAGATCTTTGTCCACACATCGAGGAGCCCCCACTTCTTCGTGCAGCTTTGCTCCATCCAGCGATTGAAAGTGTGTGGGCGGCAGAGGTGGGTAGTAACGGAGTCCATTTACTCCGTTTTATATATTTAAGTAAGTATTGTGACATTTTGTACTTCAAGGAGTATTTTTTAAATCCCTATACTTTTACTATAGTATATTTGTGAAGAAAAAAACAGTGCTTTTACTCCGCTACATTGGGCAACATTAAAGTCGTTACTTTGTTACTTAATAAATCCCCCCACGTAAGTACGTGTCTGTCTGTCTCCACTAAGACGCATTCATTTTGACGCAAAAAGCAAGTTCAACCAATCAAACGTAGCAGCCTCGTCAGGTGACCATATTGAACTTCAGCGCGGGTAAAGTTGTTTACGGATAAAACAGATATAAAATGTCGCTTAGCAATACTGACTATGAAAACACAGAAGTGGAAGAGCACCCCTGGCCTCACTTCAAAAAAGCATGTTCCCCTAAAAAGGGTGCAAAACACCAGCTACAATATGCAATGTCTCCTTTGTTGGAGTTCATGGGCTAGCTTGTTGTTCTACTAGCTGAGCCTGTTAAGATACATATTAGGAGTTTAAATGTGCTACTTTGTGGTACACGTGCTTAATTTATTTATTTGATTCATACTATTTTAATCGTATTGTTTATTAAAGCGCTTGAATTTATGTTGCTTATTTTAATCTACTGTACTTTTCCATTAAATGTGTTTTTTTGTTGATTAGATGGATTTTGATAATTTGATGATCTGATTGATTGCTTGTTTCAAAAAAAGAAATCAATAAATATGTTGCGACAGAGGGCAATACGACGGGTGAGTGGTTAGCGCGTCCGCAGCACAGTTCTCAGGTCATGGGATCAATTCCAGCTACCAGCATTCCTGTGCGGAGTTTGCATGTTCTCCCCATGCTTGCGTAGGTTTCCTCCGGGCTCTCCAGTTTCCCCTTACATTCTAAAAACATGCATGTAAGGTTAATTGGCCAGTCCAAATTATCCCAAGTTGTGAATGAGGAAGTGAGTTGTCTGTCCCTGAGTGCCATGCGACTGGCTGCCAATTAGTTCAAGGTGTCCCCTGCCCACTGCCTGAAGACTGCTGGGATGGGCTCCAGCACCCCCACGACCCTACTGAGGATAAGCGGTGCAGATGATGGATGGATGAACTTTAAAAATATGATGATCTAATTGGTCAATTAATACGACATTGCTACAGTTAACCAGTACTTGAGTTCTTCTTTACTTTTACTCAAGTAAGTATTTGGATGACTACTTTTACTTTTAGTTGAATAATATTATTCTGAAGTAACAGTACTTTTACTTGAGTAAGGTTTTTTGCTACTCTACCCACCTGTGATGGGCGGCTCCGTGTGACCGTAATCATATGATCACGTCACTGGAAATATCAGGCGCTGAAAAGTTCTTGCAAAGTTCATGGATCGTTTATGGATATGTTCTGTGTTCTTGCAATAAAATATTATTTTGCAAGCAAAGTAACATAGTGTTTATGTAAAGCATTGTTTAGATATTGGAGGTATCACAGTTCACGGATCCCTTAACCACATGGGCCATCAGGGCACCAATGAGGACACAACTCTGGACAGCCTTCTCCACTTGGGTCGTGGAGGTATCACAAATGTAAAAAACAAAAAAAAAGCACTAAAGTGAAAGTTCTGCTTCAAATGCTTAATTTCACAATTTTCTTAGCAGTTTTTCGAAACGGGTATTCCAAAAAACTTTGCAATATACAACTGTTGTTTACTAAAAAGATGGTAAAAACTATTATTTTTTTCTAATGAAAGATGAGGGTTCAAGCTTTTTTTGATATGTTTTATGCCTATAAACCTGGTGGGTGTATCCTTTAACCACTATTGTTTCAGTCGCACCATTTTCTGTGGTGTGTCTTAGAAAAGTACAGCCTGGTGGCACCCATCCCTCCGCAGTCCAACAAGTGTTACCACCCGGTCTCAAACCGTGGACCTTTCATGTGTGAGGCAAATGTGCTAACCACTGCACTACTGACACACTAATATAATGGTTGGTTGGTTGGTCAAATCGATTGACCACTGGGGTTGTAGGGGCACCATTTCCTGTGGTGTGTTTTGGGCAAGTACAGCCTGGTGGTGCCCAGCCATCTTCAGGCCAACCTATTTAGTTACAGAACTAAATTTTCGGTAGGCTTTTAAAAATGAGTCAAAATGTCTGGAACCCGCACTACCCATTTGAGAGAAATGTCTGGCATTGAATGATTTAATTAACATTTTACAGCACGAACAAAAAGACTAACAATCAACGTGGTAATTATTGTTTTTTGGAAAGTACCTGTATGTGCAAATGCTGTGAGTGTGATTGAAAAATTATTTATTTGTTTTACTCATTAACATTAAATACAGTATTTCAAAAGCAATTAAAGGTACTGCCTCATATTGTTTCATTTGGAGAAATGTTGCTCTGGCATAAATTGAATTTTATTCCCATTTTCACTTAGCACGTAAATTAGGAGTTGCAGAAATGTTTTCTCCTTGAGGTAACTTAATACAACGACAAAACAAAACATAATAAAGAAAAACAAACTAACAAACAAACCAACAGAGGACACAATCAAAAGCGAATCAGAAACTACAATGTTTGGCAAATAACATCATCGTGATCTTGGGAAAATATGGAAAGTTTTGCTTACATGTCTCTCTTCTTTTGCGCTTTCTTGTGCGCGAGTGTTAACGACAAAAACAACAATAATTAAAAAAAAACTGAATGTAACACAATATAAGAAAATTGAGCAATCACATTGTTTGTCAATATGCAACATATTAATTCTAGGAAAAAATATGGTAAGTTGCACTTACATTTTTATTTTTGTTTTAGTTTTTTGCTCGATTGTCCGTCTCGTGGAAACTTTTCTGTCCTGTTCAGTTGCGTCTGTAGCCAGGCAACGGGAAGACACCCCCTTAATTTTGTTTACTATAGTCTATCGCGAGATATTCCTTTTCTAAAAACAATGAAATCGGGATATTTTTTTATTTGATAAAAATAAATACCGGTACTATTGTGAATTTTAAAAGTAATTTCTAATGTAACTTTGCCACATTTAAACACAATTTATTTTCCCTCCTCAAAATGTGTCTTCACTTTTATATTGCAGGAACAAGAAATTAAAAATACCAATAATTATGTTTAAAAAAAATCTGCCGGAGCTGCGTTTGCGAACCAAGTTTATTCACATCATTTCCTTCTGCACCTTCTGTGTTGTTTAACGCCTCTGTCGCAACAATATCGACATTTTACGGCAGTAGATATCAAGTTTGATTGGACTGTTCATTGTCGTAAAGTGCAGAGGTAAAACACGCGTGGATATTTCCTGACGGCGTGTCTTTATCTGCGCCTCATGTAAGTTGTTGAAAATTGAATATTTTCAGTCCCTGCACTTGAATATATATGTTGAATATCGGTTATCCTAGAATTATTGGTTATATTGGTTTAAAGCATAGATTATATCCGAGCTGTAATAAAAATGGCTACAATGTTCCTGCGGTGACAGATGAATTTCTTATTAAAAGTTACCGCCTTGTTTTGCTGCTTTTATTTATATCACTTTTGGTATTTGCCGTCGAATTACTTATAACAATACTCCAGAACTTTTTTAAGTCAACGTATGCGACAGTTATAATTCTGAATTATCAAGTTTCCATCACTTTTACAGAATGGACGTAAAACCCAAAACCCAATTTTCCCCCAAAGGAGGAAAGAAATTGAAACAAAAAGGGAAAGGTAAGCTAAATGCACTTTAAGCAAGCAAATACATATGTTATACGTCTTAACCTAAAAGTGTGCATGTTTCCCCCTTAAGATTCACATGGGAAACCACCTGGTAGTAGACCACCTGGTAAAAAGCCCTTCAAACCTTACAAGAAGGATATGAAGGGCACAGTGGGTAAAAATGCCGATAACGCCCAAAAAACACAAAATGTTTTTAAAGGAGGAAAAGGGCTCAAGAGAAAATTACCTGTTGACAAAGGCGACGGAGACGATGGGGGTAAGAAAATTAAAATATTGCAAACTATTTGAAGCCTTTCAGATGATTTTTCATGTCTGTTTTAATAGGTCAGCAAGCGAAGAAGTTTCAAAAAGGCGAGTCCAATCCAAAAACAGAGAAAAAGGGAGCAGACCAGACTGATGGAGATTTCAAGAAGAGGCTGCAGAGGAAGAAAGATTTGAAGAAGAGTAGACAGCAAACAGAACTCAAGGACATGTACCACATCATCAATCAGGCCAAACAAACGTGGGGGGACCTAAGGAAGTAAGTCAAAGCAACGTTTTAAATGGATTTTTCAGGTACACTGGAAACAATTTGTTTTTTTCCTTTGTGCATGTCCATAGGAAGGACTGTAAGGGCGATACGAAGAGGAAGCTGATGAAGGATCTTCATGAGTTGATTGGGGGGAAGTACAAACAGGTATGTCCAAACTAGGGATTAACTTGTATGTATTTTTCAGGGCTGATACCGATTATTAGTATTAAGAGGAGGCCGATAACCAATATTTGAAGCCGATATTTATTTGCTGTTAAAGCTTAAAAATTGGCGTAGGAAATTTTTCTGTAAAGCAAAAAGAAACAGAATATTTGTTCAAAATTCAACTAAAACTTTAATGGCTCTCTGTAACCTATTACAGTACTGTAAATAAAATGGGATTTTAACACATCTAACATGAATAATCTTTCACTTAAACCAAAAACTAACAGTGCAGGAAATAAAATTATGTTTAGCAGCAACTCTTTTAAGGATAAATACAAGCTTCAATAGTTCCCTGTTTTTTTTTTTTACTTATAAATAAATAAAAATCTCAATACAACGTGCATGACTTGAATTATCTTAAAACAAAAAGAGCGAATGGAGGAATAGGAGCGATGGAGAGCTCAGCTGCTTTACTGAGCATAAATAATCGACAAGTCAAATCACTAAAAACACATATACCGATATCTGTCACATTCACAAAAATCTGTGCTGATAATCGGTCGACATCTAGTCCAAACTGATCTACGTAGGTTACATGCTCTCTGTGTACCTGCTAAGATGCACCAACTCTTTTCACTAGATGGCCTATGCGCACGATTCTGTGCGAGTTCTACAGTGTTTTATCCAGTGGGGTAGCCACGAGCAAAGGCAGGAAGTCTTTGATGGACTTAAAGGTAAGGGTATACAGTATGTTTTTGTCGCATTAGTTTTTTTATTTTCATTTTAAGCTTTACTTACTGCATGTATGTTGTTGCCTTTTTTCCTGCAGATGAGATAGTTACTCTGTGTAAGTCGCAGTATGGCAGGAACGTAGTGAAAAAGCTGCTGATGTATGGGTGAGTTGCATTGTCTATCTGGACATTTTAATTCATTTTTTAGACTTTTTGAGCACACTATCTTAATTGTTCCACTTTTTTTAAAATCCCAAGGCAAAACGTTGAAGAAAATGTTATAATCATAAATGCTCAACTGCAATTTTGTTACTAATAATTAAATTGTTAGGATGACTACAATGTATCCTAAGTTGACAACGAAAAGTTCTCATTAAAGTGTCCCGAACAGGCTGCCTTGGCTCAGGATGTAGTTCGGGTTAGTTTTAATAGCTCATTTTATATGAAGGTTACGCTTGAGTTTACACTGTAAAACATAAACGAGTTTGTTGCACTGGTAGATATTTTTATTATAATTTTTTGTTGTTGAACAGTATGAAAAATAATAAAAAGATACATTTTTAAAAAAAGAAGATCATGTTTTATTACTTATTTTACAAAATATTTTTCTTCGAAACGGGGTTGTTTAAAATGGACAAGACAAAAAAGTCGCGATTTCATATGTCGGTCTGTACGGTTATAATTTAAATTGAATTTGACCAATTGACCTCACGTGAAACATTTGAAGGGTAAAGAGATTTATATAAAGAACATTTCATTAATTAGAACAACACATCCTGTGCAAAAAAATCACTCTTTAAACTAGAATGACTGATTTAAGTTTTAATGCAAAGTTAACACTAATAGCTCAAGTTGATACGAATATCTACAATAAACTGAGTCATTTGTTAGTATCACTTTCGATTTTATGATCAGGAAAGACTTTGGGTTATTGAAATTTAAATCTAAAAATTATTCCCCCCGTTTTTCAGATCTTACAATTTTTTAAATGACAAATTAATCAAATTATTGCGATTTGTCAGCCCCTCTTGGAAAAATACTAACTATATTTTTAGGATTATAAGTAGCAAGTTTTTTTTCATAGTTTGGACAGGGTTGCGGTGAGACTTATGTGTGAAATCTTAAACACATTATTAAACGGCATATACAGTGAAGAAAATAAGTATTTGAACACCCTGCTATTTTGCTATTTCTCCCACTTAGCAATCATCGAGGGGTCTGAAATTTTCATCGTAGGTGCATGTCCACTGTGAGAGAGATAAACTAAAAAGAAAAATCCAGAAATCACAATGCATGATTTTTTTAACGATTTGTTTGTGTGATGCAGAACACCTGAGAGAATGAATGTTAATATTTGGTACAGTAGCCTTTGTTTGCTACTACAGAGGTCAAACGTGTAATTTTTCATCAGGTTGGCACACACTGCAGGAGGGACCTTGGCCCATTCTTCCACACATATCTTCTCTAGATCAGTCGGGTTACTGGGCTGTCGCTGAGAAACGCAGTTTGAGCTCCCTCCAAAGATTTTCAATTGGGTTAAGATCTGGAGACTGGCTGGGCCATGCTGGCCATGCTTGAACCTTGATATGATTCTTACGCAGCCACTCCTTGGTTTCCATGGCTGTGTGCTTCGGGTCGTTGTCGTGTTGGAAAACCCAGTCACGACCCATCTTCAATGCTCTGACTGAGGGAAGGAGGTTGTTCCCCAAAATTTCACAATACACGGCCCCAGTCAACTTTTTCTTTAAGGCTGTGCACTCGTCCTGTCCCATGCACAGAAAACATTCCCAAAGCGTGATGCTACTACCTCCATGATTCACAGTAGCGATGGTGTTCTTCGGATTGAACTCTTCATTCTTCATCCTCCAAACACCTTTAGTGGGATTATGACCAAAAAGTACTATTTTGGTCTCATCTGACTTAAGACGGGCCTTGACATGTTCTGGTTTAAGCAGGGGAACCTCTCGTGCCATGCATCAAATCCTGATGACCCCTTCAATCATGATGTCTTAGTATATTACTTACAGTAACCTTGGTAACGGTGGTCCCAGCTCTTTTCAGGTCATTGAGCAATTACTGTAATGATACATTGAGTGTAGGTGGACTTTCAATGTGCTGACTAACAGGTCTTTCAGGGTCATAATTCTAGATGATACACAGGTGTTCAAATACTTGCAGCTGTATTACACAAATAAATTGGTAAAAAAAAATCACGCGTTGTGATTTCTGGATTTTCTTTGTAGTTTATCTCTCACAGTGGACATGCACCCGGGGTGAACATTTCAGACCCCTTCATGATTTTTAAGTGGGAGAAATAGCAAAATAGCAGGGTGATACTTTTCTTCTTTACTGTATTTATTCCTGGTGTACTATTTCACGTATTATTTTCACTTTAAACCGCAAGAGGGCGCTCTAAGCCTGTGTTTTTTGTGCTAAGATATGTCCCCCCCTTGCTTTTATTGCGATCAACATGCGATTCAAAACCGTAATCGTCTGGATATCTCATGCACAGAAAACTGTTATGTGTTCTACAGTAAAGCCCATTACGCTGAAATGAACCTTCAAAATATCAAGATAAAACGGGGGACGGATGTTCTGTAGCTGAGGTGTAATTTCGCCCGAGTAAATATTTTCGACATATTCGAAAGTAATTTCTATACAAGGTGGAAATACTCTGTGTTCTACTGTTTTAATGTGTTCCCCAAAAATGAGATACAGTCGTTTTAATGTTTGTGCGAGTGACGTATGATCGGGCGGACATTTTATTTTTATTTTAAATTGCCTTTCAAGATGACATATATGTCTTTGGTGTAGGATTGTTGTAGTGAAACAAATAATACACGCAAACTCCATCTTACTCGCTAAAAAGCCTCATGTGCACTGCTTGATTTGCATGGGAAATTTAAAAAATGCCACAGGTGTAACCATCTATCTATTTATATACTGGATACATCAGCTGTACCTTTATTCATTGTGTAAGTCCATGTCTATAGCAAACCACCATCTTGTAAGGAAACAAGCACTTTACTTGGTTTATTTTGGTGAGTGACATAAATGAAATTGTTCTTTATTACATGTCAAAAGTTAAATTTGGAAACATCGTCCATTTGTGTATTGACTTCGCTCCCGCTTTGTCCTTTTCATTGGAATACTTGCTAACGTCATTCATTTTTCTCGAGGTACTTAAGCGGTTCATTTGGACTGCGCTAGAAATCCAATATTGCATTCCCAATCGGATTATCGCATGCATGTAAACATTGTCACTTCTCTGCAGTGACTACTTTAACGTATAAGATTCTTTCACTATCCATCCTGCTGTGTAAATTCTGGATCTCAATGAGCGTCAAGTTTTTAAATAAAATGTGACCTTTTTTGGCGGGATATACAGGAATAAAGCCGTGGTGGCTGGCGTGATGCAAACGTTTAAAGGGCATGTGCGTCAGTTGCTCCGCCACACTGCCTCTTCCTCAATCATCGAGTACGCCTACAATGACAAAGCTGTGCTTGCGCAAAGGCTAATGTTCACAGAGGAACTGTACGGAAATACATTCACCTTCTGCAAGGTATGCAAACACATCTGTCAAAATGAAATCTTAATAATGATTGGTCCAGCAACACAGAATCACTGATGCGTGCGCCTATCCCCTTGTTGTGGGTACCGCTTTGAGATAGTCACATCAACTTACTGATGACCCTTTTCATTATTTTAAAAATGTAGTCCACCTTCCCTCATCTGATTCAATTAGCGAAACAGTTATTAGCACGCTAGTATCCCCCTTTTCTCGTGAACGAATATTCTCGAAAGCAGGAGAAATTGCACCAAAAAAACAAATGCACTGAATAATAAAAAACAATATAACTCCTGTTTTTTAGTTGTCATGCACAGTCCTTTTCATATTTTTACAGTTGTTCACCTAATTTAATAACTGTGGCTGAAACATCAGAGAATTTTGGTTAAGATACTACATATAAGCCTACGTCCCATATAAGCCGACAACCTCAAATAGCCACATACTAAAAGAAATCTACCCAAACTCCAGTGTTAATAAAACATGCAATGGATTATAAGGCGCACGATCAAATTTCTGGCCAATTTGGGGTTTTTAGGTGCGCCTTATGGTCCGGAAATAAGGTAATATGTTTTATTAGTGTTAAGACCAAATCAACGTCTCTAGAAATCATGTGCTTTCATCTGAATGCGTCACATTCTATGGATGATTTTCAATGTTTGCAGTCACCATTTTGCAACACCATTGAAAAGGTTGCAGAGGCCAACCCTCTGAGGCTGGACCAAATCATCATTGATATGAAGCAAATTCTTACACCAATGGCGCAGAAGTAAGGGCGTGTTATAAAATTCCCTCAAGCTAAGTTGTGAAAATGTCTTCTCGTCACGGGCTGATTTTTGTTTCAGAGAGCAGGTCATCAAACATTCTCTGGTGCACAAAGTCTTCCTGGACTTCTTCTTGTTAAGTCCTGACAAAGAAAGAGCGGTGAGTATACCATCAGTCTTGTGTGTGACCTTTCATAAGCGCTATCCTCAAAGTATTTATTTGACTTACAGGAGATGATTGAGTCGATAAGAGAGGCAGTGGTGTACATGGCTCACACCCACGACGGCGCTCGTGTAGCCATGCAGTGTCTATGGCACGGGACTACCAAGGTAAATGCAATCCAGACCAGGGATGGGCGTTGATGGGTACTTTAACAGTAATCTTTTGCTGCATTGCGGTTTACTTATTGCGGTTTTTGCTTCTTTGCGGACCTTCATCGCGCATTGTGTTCTGCGGTCTGATTGGCTATACAGTCGCCCCGCCCTCTTTTGCCTGTGTGTCAATGACATTGCGGTCTGAGTTACACACAAATGTTAAAACGGCTTGATATTTATCACGCGAGGTTGAATGTTTTTCAATTTCAAGTTTCTCTAAAAGCCATCATGTCAGCCAACTGCTTTGGGCCAACAAGCACAGACCACAGAGCCAAAAGGCAGAGGAAGATGCTTTGCTTTCGCCACCCATTAAACCTGCGCACTGTTTTAAAGAGAGCACTCTCCTTGATTCAAATAATTTTTTTGTCGGCTCATATGGTGCACTGGTCTAGTATACGTTTCACGCGACAACCTTTGTGAAACCACAACAAGTGTGTGAATCAACAAAAATAAGCACTGAAAACAAAACTGGATTTAATTGCCGTTTATTAAGTATTTATCACCAAGTAAAATTCCAAAGTAAAATTGTCAACCCTTTGGATTACTGACCCCTGCACATGATATCGATTAAAGACTTGGTGTCGTGAAATAATTTGCGCCCCTTAGTGCAATGCATACAGCAAATTATAATTTGACTGTACAGAAGTGACTTTCCTGGATGTTTGAGCCATTATGTGGCCAAAATTTGCTTGAATGATGGAAAAAAATGATACAGCAACAAATGTCCTTGCAAATAATTTAACCAGGCTGAGGCTTTGTCAAAATGTATTTTTTTTAGTGAGCAAATATTGATCAAAATCAAAATTGATGACATTAAATGCACATTCCCACCAGGGTGTTTTGTCTTTAATGGGTTCAAACGAACAAAAAATAGGGCCATTTTGATTCAAACCCAAATGATTTTACCTTTTTTTTAAAGATCAATATTTATAAAAATCACCCCCCTCTCCATCCCCCTCAACAAAAAATTGTAATTTTTGGGGGGAAAAAACAATGAATAAGGCCAGTTTTACTAAACAACCTTCAACTTTTGATCAAAGTGATCCACGCAGTGGTTCTGTCTCTTGATTTACCCAATTTGGGTTATTTTTACCCATGTTTCCATAGAGTGTAAATAATGATTATTGATGATTGAATTTACCTGCATGTTTTTAATATCCTTAACCCAAGATGCTTTGCCCTGGTTAAAGTTTTTCAAAAAGAGAATCGCTAAACTTAGTTTAAACAAAAATATGTCCGGTTTTCTTTGGCGTCATCTAGTGGTGTTTTGGTGACAAGGAACTTGCTCATCATGCAGAACTCGATTTGTTAAATAGAATTCTGAAATTGTTGGGTTTTTTGTTTGTTCCAGGACAGGAAAACAATAATTAAAACAATGAAGACATACATGGTGAAATTTGCTACGGTGAGTTTTAAGAAACGAGCACATCAATTTCATATTGACAAAGTTTTATATTAATTGGACCATAATTTAAACGATTGGCTGTGTTGTGTCTCTAGGGGGAGTTCGGTCATCTGGTTCTTTTGGCCATTTTCGACTGCGTGGACGACACCAGACTTGTTCGACAGGCCGTGTTGTCTGTAAGTGGGACCTCTTATTTTATTTTATTTTTCTCCTTATAATAACCATCTCTAACATACAAGCCGTGGGCCGGATATGCAAGATACGAGGCAAGTTTTAATCCGAATCTTGCTCATTTCTATAAAAGTAATTTTCTTTTTTTTTTTCAATAAATACAAACAAATGCGCCTGCTCACCACCAGAAGACAGTAAAGGTGTAAAAGTG
This sequence comes from Urocampus carinirostris, assembly GCF_059441175.1. Classification (NCBI taxonomy): domain Eukaryota; kingdom Metazoa; phylum Chordata; class Actinopteri; order Syngnathiformes; family Syngnathidae; genus Urocampus; species Urocampus carinirostris. Next base: position 29,862,024 of record NC_142364.1, read on the forward strand.
CTGATATCCAGCTAAGGTTCTATCCATGTTTGGGACTACTAATATTTGTGAACAGTAGTTCTCTGTGATGAACATCTTCAAAACAAGGTAGCACTCAATGTTAATGAACAAATACTTAAATGATGTTCTTAAATGTGCTGCTTCTCAGGATTTGACACCTGATATTGCTTTACTTGTAAAGGCAAAAATATGCCATGTTTCAGGAGCCAATGATAGAGAGCAGACAGTGTGATGGCACATATGTTTGCACAGATCATTAAACATTTGATTTATCTGGCTTCATGTTAAAAACCAATACAGTATTGTTAATTAGGGCTGCAAGATTTTGGAAAAAAAAATAATTGTGATTTTTTTTTTTCAGACCTATGTAGCAATTTCAATGCGATTTTCGATTTGACAAGAAAAGTATATTTTTGTGCTTGTTTTATTTTTTGGAGAACTTAAACATAGTGACATTCAAACTTTCCTCAAGATGGTGTCTTTAGAGACTGTGAGTATATGACTGTGGAAAATAACTATAGATCTACAAATACAACCAGAATTGCAGTTGAATGAATAGTCTTTACTGTCTTCATACAAAAGTATAGGGCTACTCCTTTCAGTGTAAGAACACAATTTAGAAAAAGGCTGCCTAATTACATGCTAGCATCGGGTAACCATAACTTCTGCAAGGTCTTTGTGATGATTTAAATTCAAGAGTCACAAATGTTGCGGTTTTCTACGAGTAGTAGCTCCAAATCGTCCGTTTCATGGTTAATGGATCGGGTGTTGGTGACTAGCCACATTAGGCAGAGGTGACTTAAGACTTGTTATCCTAGCTGTTAGCTTTCTCTTTCAACGCAACCTCGGTCAATGCCCGGATAAAAATACAGGCGGCAGCCACTGGTGATGAGCTTTTCTTTGCGCTTTTCTGACTTTCCCCATAGTCCGATTTAATTGATGAATCCTTTTTGAATGTAACAACTTGCCACTAAAGCAAGGAGCTGTTGCGTTTGTTTTGGTGGCCGTTTTTGAAAGGGCTGTTTGACTCACCGGCAGCTTACAGCTCAAAGTCGTGCACACTCGTCTTGCAATCTTTACCCTGCCTTTATTGATTGGTGCCATTAAAACCTGCTTTTGATTGGTCTCATTTCGTAGTTTAACGGCGCCTGCCATTCTTATTGGCCTAACACCCCATCACTGAAATAACAAACTGAAATGATGAATCCTTAAAAAGAAACGCAGTGTTTTGCGTTTCCACTATCACAATATGTCACGTTGCGATTTTTGATAATTGTGCCACCCCCATTGTGTAGTATTTTCTCAGGTTTTGTAAGCCTAGCCTGGTAGTTGTATCTTATGTTATTGCCCAGTCTCTGGTAAAACTCATATTTTGTGTTTCCTTTTTATTTATTTCCATTCAGTATGACAATTGAGACCAGCATATTTGTATTCATAATGTAGCTCCCACTTAAGTATGTTTATTGTGGTGAGGTAGTTCCGATATAAAGTTGAATTTATTTTAAAGGACAGAGTGTAATATTTAGTGCTTCCTAGTAGTACATAAAAACTCCCATTTAGTAAAAACAAACACTGATTTGAATACTAAGCATCCTGCCGCCACGCTGTGCTGTTTATCACTGGCCCTCACTCGTACCAGACAACGCAGTGCCATCTTGTAGTCAAATATTACGTATTGCGCTCTGTTAAAATAAGTAACACATCCAATTTCAAACGTAAAAATGTTTTTTTTTACATTGTTTGTGGATTAAAGTGTTGTGCTTGGAACGGATCCCGATTCATCCGGGATTATAATTTGTTGGTTAGCCTATGTATATATATATATATATATATATATTTATATGTAGGCTAAATAATAATGCATAGTAATGTAAAACAAAGCGTTGTTTGACATGCCAACCACAGAAGTTCTTAATGTTGGGATTTTGCATGCTTCTCAATTCATGCAGGAGCTTATGTCGTCTTTGGATGAGCTCATCAGTAACAAGTACGGCAAAAAGGTTCTGTTATACCTGCTGAGTCCCCGAGACCCTGCTCACCTTTTGCCCGAGATCGTTAAGCTTCTGGAAAAAGGAGACGGCAATAAGCACAGGTTGGACATAATCTTTAAATGTTGATCTTTACACCTGATGGAAAAGTGAGCATCCCCGTTTTTATCTCTTGGCTAGTAAAAAGGACATGGCGCTTCGACGGAAGGAGCTCCTGGAGGCGGTCTCGCCGGTACTTCTGGATTATCTCCATGACCACGCTGCTGCTATGGTCATGGACAAAGCCACTAGTGTGACTGTAAGCGACATCCTGGCATCTGCCTGCGGTGATCTGAGACCGGCCATGAAGGCTGTGGCTCAGCTGGCCAATCAGGAGCTGGTGCCAGGAGGCATCAAAGGAGAGGTCAGTATTACAGATTTGAACTCTCATTGAATAGGGCCGTAAAAAATGCTTATTTTGATACGGGTTATTCTGAGGTTCGACAACCCGCGGTTTTGCTACCTAGTGTCTCCCTTCCCCCCTAAAATTTAAATTGAAAAAGATCAGGGAGGGAACTATATTTTTTGGTTTTGCGCGGCAACTGGTATCTGTTTGTGAAATCATGAGATACAGGTTGTCGCCTTGAACGCAGCAGTCATATATTGTGACGTGATATCGTGGCTCTCAGGCTTTAGCTCCAGCTCGGAGAACTTCGCTGCAATGCGAAACTCCAGGTCATCTCTCCTTAGCTTGTTTTCCTCTTTCCTGTCCCTTGTGTTTTGAGTGTCACAATGTAACAGCCTCTCGTTACACCCTTAATTTCAGTAGATAGAAGTGAATGCACTGCAGTTTACAGAAATTGAACTTAAACTGTATTTTTTTATTTTTTATTATTCCTTTTCAATAGGCTGCCGTGTTTTATTGCTCTTTTTATGCACGTTCCATTTTGTTGTAATTTCGAATCCTCAAAATGAAATCAAGAATTGCTATGAAACGTACTCTTATTAAAAATATTGTAATGAAGTTAAACTTGAAGCCTGTATCATACAACAGAGTAGTAATATGGTGCACATGCAATAACAACCATCTTGTGCTGTTACTACGGCAGAAAATCTTATAGGAAATTATCATAAATTGTTTAAATCTTTCTATCGGCCCAATAACTATAACATCATATTTGGTTTCTATCAGTTCCATAACAACCGGGCCAATAAATATCTTGCCCATCCATCCATTATCTGCACCGCTTATCTTCAGTAGGGTCGCGGGGGTGCTGGAGCCCATCCCAGCCGTCTTTGGGCGGGGGACACCTTGAACTGGTTGCCAGCCAGTCGCAGGGCACACAGAGACAGACAAGTCACTCGCTCATTCACACCGAGGGACAATTTGGACCGGCCAATTAACCTGACATGCATGTTTTTGGAATGTGGGAGGAAACCCACGAAAGCACGGGGAGAACATGCAAACTCCACAGAGGAAGGTTCTATCTCATGACCTCAGAAGTGTGCCACAGACATGTCAACCACTCATCCACCGTGCTGCCCATAATTCTGCATACTTTCTAAATAATGTAGTGTAATTGAGTAGGATAGTGGATTCTTTGTAACATTTAACAAGTTGACAGCCATTCTCTGTAAGATTGACTCTTATTTGAATTTGTGATTTCTAGCTCCACATGGCAGAACATCCCGCAGGGCATCTAGTGCTCAAATGGCTCATTGAGCAAGATGTCGCTCTCCTGGAGGCTGGCAAAGAAGGTGAAATCACAAGACTCGATTGCTTTTCTTTCACCATAACAGATATAAGCGTTATGCGTTTTGAGTTTCTAAACAATTTAGGAAAATAGTTTTGGCATTCACCACACCTTGGTGTGCTGTGTAGTGAATTAAGGGGGTCAATATTTTATTTTAACGATTTCCGATTGACAAATTAAATTGAACAGGTGATTTTAAATCTAATTAAACTCGTCTCATCTTTTAGGAGCCCCGCATATGTTGTTTTAGGTAAAGTTATCAGGCAGACTAATCAGAAACATTGTAGTTGATCAATGAAAGTTGCTCACAACAATTTAAAGTGAATTATTTGTCAGCGTTTTTGAAAGTTCAGAATACTTTATTCAAGACTCACTCTCAGATTTAATGGAATTTTCATTAATAATCATCTATAGCAGAAGCTAGAATAGATCAAAATGTGAAAATGAGAAAAAGACAGGAAAAAGGGGTTGAAATCTTTGCTTGGCACCATTAGCATAGAAAAACTAAATATTTAGTTTAATTTTTACTTTAACTCTTGTGATTCCCCTTTAATCATACCAATTGATTCCATAAACCATTGTGATGACTTAACGGTTCAGTGCGTTTAAGTGCTGATGGTCAAGGCCACTTCAGAGTGTTTGTGCTCTTTGATACATTGTGTTGAAGCTGTGGTTGGCTTTTGTCCCGAGGAGCACTTTCTGCCCGCAGTAGTTAGCGCTACTACGGTAACTTTCGACCCAATACAGTTCATGTATTTAATGAAGTTCCCCCCCTGCAAAACCAAATGTTGTCCAAAGTTTATATACTCCACAGTATCTTGGGCTGTACGGATTGTACTGATTTGCATGGAAAATAGCAGCTAAAACCTCCTGATCTAATTTTGTCATCTGATTGCTGTTTTTGTCTGTGTAGCATGTCTTCCTGCTCTTTAGAGATGAGTCTTACCTTAGCACTCTGAAATGTTTAATTTTCAGAAGATGTTTTCAATTTTAACGGGGGTGGGAGGAGGGTCTGATGATACTGCTATTTGTCGAGTTCCCAGCCAAGAATGGTTTTTTTTCCTCTTTTAATTCCTTACGGTTAATTTCCTTTGTCCTCCCACCAGAGCTCTTTGGCAGGATCTTGGTGGACACAGTTGGTCTGGAAAATCTTAGGAGTTGGAGCAAAGTCAACAGAGGAGCCATGGTCCTTTGCAGGTTTGTAAGCATTTGTCTGTTGATATTGATGCAATGTCTTTGACGGATCGTTGACATAAAGGAATGTTGAATTGCAAAATACCATAAATTCTGGACTGCAATTTTGTCATTGTACAAGCCGATCTGGATTTCAAGGTGCAGGCTTAAACGGCCATATAAACTAACTAGTTATCATTCATGTCTTACATTTTAAGCATATAGCACACAGTGCTAACCGCGTGAAAAATGTGTTGTCGACCCCTTTGGCTGCAGGACAGCAACGGGGGCCGTGCCCCGCAAACTATATGCCATTTTCAGCTGCGCCATTTTTAATTCTGGTTCGAGTTGTTTACATCACATGTTTTCGGATCATGTGACCTTTCAAGTGATGAGAACCTGTTTACTACTATACCTAGAAAATGCGAATGAGGGCTGTGTCGTATAAAAGACGAGCACTATACTTCTAGACCAGGGCAAGTTTTTTACATTGGAAACATTTTACAGCACTAACCTAAAATGACACTGAACAGTATGTTTAATTACCATATAATTTATAATACCCCCAGCTTTTACAGCAGAGACACTTGATGATGACATTATATTTACAGAAAATGATTCATAAATGTTTTGTAAAAATTTTAATTTTAAAAAGTGACTTTGGATAATTTCTCCCGGCACACCTGACGATCTCTCACGGCACACTAGTGTCGCGGCACAGTGGTTGAAAATCACTGTTGTAGACAACAGCGCCAGGGCAACCATACTGTGAAGAATAGTGCCAGATTGTGACAAACACATGTGTATTTTTTCGCTTTTGTCATTGGTGGTTGCCGCAGTAACGGACCAAATTGATTTCGCTTGTTATCGTTCCTTGAGGATTAAAGGAAATTTCAGGGACCTGACATTAATGCTGATATGGAAAAGGAAGTGTAGCGATTTTGATAACTTCAAATGCTGTATAAATCGAATTTTTAAATTAAGGACTTCATTTGTGGGTGAAAAAAGTTTAAATATCGCGAGTTGGTAGTAAATATTGACTAAAGTACTGTCAAACTTCCTGTTTGGCTAGAGTTTTGTATTATATCAACAAGGTTGGCAAAAACATTGACTATTTTCTCCTCTAGGAGGGTTCATAAATGTTTGCAGATGTCACTGTAATGGTTGGTCTTTAGTCATAAAGTACCTGTGGGTTAGTGCGTCAAATAAGTTTGACAATGTTTTATTTACAGGCTCCTGCCCCACATCAAGGAAATGTGGGTTTTGTATTTCCAAGGAAGAGCTAAGCTTATTTGCTGTTCAATAGAATCGGTCTTGGTGTGATTTCAAGGTCTCATTAAGCAGGACAGCTAGGGGTGGCAGTAGCACAGGAGGTAGAGCACTCGTCTTGGGATCAAGAGATTGCAGTTCGAATCCCGGCTCCTCCATATTACATGTCGAAGTGTCCTTGGGTAAGACACTGAACCCCTAATGCCCCCAATAAGCAGGTTGGCGCCTTGCATGACTGCACGGCTGCTATTGGTGTGTGTGTGTGTATGGTTAAATGTGAATCGCATTGTAAAGCGCTTTGGAAAATCTTAATTGACTTGAAAAGCGCTATAGAAATGCAGATCATTTCATTTAGACTGCATGCAGTTACTGGGCAGCTTGCTGTTTAACGCCGCGATTTTTAAAATGAAAAAAGTAGCGCCTTGTTTTTCGGAAATTACGGTAATTATCAAATAGGTGAGGTTCTTCATTTTCCTCATGTTGAGGTTTTTGAGTTTTTCCTTGCGCTCATGAAGGTTTTAGATCAGAGGATGGTGTAATAATAGTCTGTGGTCTGTGCAGCCCTTTGAGATTCTTTGTGATTAAGGGCTATACAAATAAACATGACTCGACTACTGTGCACATTCAAAGTTTCTGATTTATTTCTGCAGTCTCCTGAACAGCTGCGACAAGTCGGTGGTAGCGGACGTCAAGACTGCTTTACAGGACTTTGAGTTGGACAGCACCAACAGCAACAAGGGAGCTGAAATCCTGCTGGAAAAGTTGAGAAAATAGAAGTAACACGCAATGTAATGCTGTCCAATCATTTGAGCTACAAAGAGATTTTGAATACCAAAATAAGTCCATTTTTTTGTAGAGAATTCTCTCACTTTGGGATAATTAAAAATCCTTTTCGGAGCTGGTACCGTCAGATGGTTGACATTTGAAACCAAGCCAGTCAAAGTAGCAATAGGAATTTGTCACCTAGAATGTTATTATGCTGTTTAAGTAACATTATTCTTTCACTAACAGCTGGTAGCTGTTAAAGCTCGATTTTAATTCTTGTAACCTTCTAAGCAATTGTGAATATTTTAATGATGTCATTATTTGATTATAAAAGTGTACACTAGCTGGCTGTCTTGCATAGTGAATTCTTCTAGTCCGATTTAGCACAATCGTTATATAACTATCACCATCATTTTTATAGAGCCACAAAATGACCAACCCAGTTGGCTATGTGCTTCACTCTCATTAGCCTCCCAGAAAATGTTTTGTGATTTGAATCTCAATTGCCTAGTTGAAGTTTGTATAATTCATCCAAAATCATGAGACAGTTAAAATTAAATGAAAACAATTTTGAAACTTTCAGAGAAACTACAATTTACATTAGTTGCGGTTAGAGGTATACTAAGTGAGATTCTACAAAAGAAATAGGCTGTCGAAACTTTGTTAGTAGTTAGGTTTACAGGATTATCTCTGTTAATGCGGGTGAGAATCAAGCACAAGAAGTTGTGAGGCCCCTTCATAGAAGCCCCAAGGGTTAAACTTGCCTCAAGATCACGTCCTTACTGCCAGAGTATACAGCTGTGACAAAACAGCTATAAATTTACTAATATACACATAGAATTGCTGTTTAACTGTTTATTGTCATTAGACTAAAGTATGACTAAATTGGCAGGATTCCGTTACGAGTGTAAGAACGCAATTTCGAGAGCGTCTGGCTACCCCCCTGCAAGCATTGGGTGTCCTCGAAATGAGCCAGGTCTCCGTGAATAGGTGATGCCCATATGTCAAATGAATGCTTATTTATCAAACTGAGTAGAGAAAAATGAATCTCTAAATAGTTCATTTGTTTCTTATATCATATAGGTTTACTTAATGAAGTCTTATACCACGAGGGGGTGTGGGATAACACTGTCCCTTTAACAAAAAAGTAGTTATTTTACTATATATTTGTAATTTGACTTAACAGTGAATAAACCTCTTCCCTTTCATGTCATCATAGTTTACAGGATGTAAAATACAGTGGTAAAATAGAAAATCACAACTCCCAGTATCTATCTACCCTGGTAATATCCCTTGAGAGATGTGACCAACAGCAAGACAAACACATACATAAAAACAAAGAAAAGGAAAAAGTAGCAAAAATACAAAAATTTTTGGACCGTGGCCAACTCAAATGCCCAAGCACCTCGGCACCCAAGTTGATCATGCTTTCACCTCCAGATAAAACGGGACACAAGAAAGCGGCCATTTTACTCGGGTCAGGGTGACAACACACATCTGTTCAACAGCAGGGCCCGACAGCTTTCACTGGTTTACCCCTGCCGCATCATACGAGTGCCCTGCCAATCCCTTAAAACAGGGATGTCAAACTCAATTGCACAAGGGGCCAAAATTCAAAACACACTTAAGGTGTCGGGCCAATCAGGATAAACATTTATTGAACACACTTAAACTGAATGTTGTTGGAACACAAATATGAATAAAAAGACAATATTAAATTTAAACCTTAAATCACTTATACAGTATTTATTATTTTGCTCTAAATATGTTGTTAAATTATACAACTTAGAACTTAACTTAAACAACTTAACATTAAAATAACATTCAAATTCCTTTGCTCCTATGTCAATGTATATATTAACTTAATTATTACTCAAGATCGGTTAAACTCATTTTGACCCTTTTTTTTATACATATTGGTTTCAAAACCAGATGAAAGCAGTTATTTTGTAAAAACGTCACATTCTGAGAACAGGGAGCCTGATGTGCTTACCTTTGGCGCAGACGGAGTAGGGCGAGAGACTGGAGGGAGTGCTTGCACTTTTTGCATAGCTCCACTCAGCCAATCAAATAACTAAGTTCTCTTCCGGTGTTTTGGTGTATTTACAATTCGTTCCGTGGATTCATCAAAAAGTATCTGAACACTGAACACAGATTATATAGTGAGCTTTTATATAAAGGATTCTTAAGCGTTGTACAGACAGTTGTATGACACTTTGACTGTAAATCGTAGTGAAAATGTGTCCTATATATTCTGCAGGAGTACCCTTTTATTATTCAGCTTTAGTTTGGCTTTGCGTGTATCCAAACAGGATACAAGGTTCACGTTTTGAATGAGATGGAGAAAATTTGCATGCAATTAAATTTCTCTATGCCATAGGTACTAATAGAAAGAGCCATAGGTTTCCGACCCCTGGTATATACGTCATATATGAAGGAATAGGTACAGTGACTAAAACGTCAGAATATGATGTCCAGGGATGAGACGACGTAGCTCATATTGCCGGGTCATTAATAACAATGTAAAATGGTCTTGCGGGCCATATATGATTACACGGCGGGCCGGATGTGGCCCGCGGGCCGGGAGTTTGACCCGTGTGCCTTAGAAGTTCAAGTAGAAAATGGAAAATCAGGACCATGGGATGTCAGTGTTGGGCTTTTTACGGAAAAACAATTTTTAGTCACTTCATTTAAAGAGTAATTCCGTTATCCCCAGATTACTGACCCCAAATTTAGTGCGTTACTATGAAACTATCTAGTTACAAATTACTCTATACATGACCTCCTAACCTCTTAGTAAAATTGCCACCTAAAATAAATGCCCTGTACAGCAACCTGCTGAAACAGTGAAGCCTTCATATTTCTTGCCCTGTGCAATCTTGACAGCCTGCAAATGAACATTTAGCTGAAACACTCTCCATTTTGTCTTTGTGCTTTAAACTAACGGTAATTTAAAATCTCCATTTCTGGGGGCTGTACAATAAGTTTTTTTTTTTCTCCAGGCCTGGTGTATTGCAACAGTAATATTACAAATAAAAAGACCAATTCCACACACTTTTACCGCAAATTCTAAGCTCATGTTTGCCCTACTACTACTGTTCCTTTATAAGCCGGGCCCCCCTTCTTCGCACTCTTACCACCATTTGCTACTGGTGACACACAACCAAATATGTGCACATAAACTTGACCCTCTATTTACTTTTTAAGTTGTAAATATGGCTTGAATGAGAGCATATTATATATATATATATATATATATATATATATATAAAAAATGTATTTGTGGTAGGGAGAATATGAGGAGAAATTCATTGTCCTCGTACTCTAAATAAGAGCTATACAAATAAACATGATGGTGCCACAGAAACTGTATTCAGTTGTACTTTATAGGTAAATATAAACAACACTGAGCAGGTGGGTGTTGTACATTTCATTGTAAGCAGAAGAGTAATAGTTAGTAATCAGAAACTGTTGTAATTCTTGGTATGTTACGGCAGTTGGGTTACCAAATTTGATCAATAACGTGTTTCAGTACTCATTACCATACCTGTCAACCTGTGCGATTTTCCCGTACAAAGTAGATTTCGTATGCATTTTAAGACGGGTACGACGTACAAAGAAATCTGTACGGAAAAACACATTTGTCAATTATGGGTACCATCCGGTATACACCGACTCTAACGAAACGACAAATCAAGTCAAACGAGTTCGCCGCGGTAGCCTCCATCTCTATCGTTTTTTTTTCGTCGCAAAGGAAGCGAGCGGTTTGATGCTACTCTGCACATGTGTCTGCCGCCTTGGGATTTCCCATCATGCATCATTCTGGGGAAAAAAATATGGTTTAAGATTATTTTGTAAGGGGAAATACGACAGTTTGTACGGGCATGGGGCCGTGGAGGTTGATAGGTATGCTTTACCGGGAAAAGCAAGTTCCAGGAGCGCGAGCCTTTGTGTAATGTGTTAGTCCCAACACCGGCCAGGGTGGCCATGACTGAGGTAAGTTTCTCCTGCTGTGCCGATTGGTTGACGCTGCTGTGGGGGCGCTTTGGACTGGACGGCATCCTGATAGCATTCGACAAACTTTTTTGCCGCCCGTCGTGCAAAGCGCAAATCTCCGCGGGCTTTGGTGACGGCAGCGTATTCCTGCGACTTGAGCTTGCCGTAATAGTCGGAGAACTTGTTGTAGAGGACTGAAATGGGCATGCCGTTGAGAATGATACCGAAGGCGATGCAGGCAAAGGCCAGGATGCGACCCAGGTTGGTCTCAGGCAGTATGTCACCGTAACCCACTGTGGAAATGCTGACCTGTGCCGTTGGACACAAAAAGACAAGATGTTTTACTTTAATGTTAAGGAATCCACACACTATCGCGGGTGAGCAAACTACAGCTCAGGGGACAAGCTATTTATTCCGGGCGCCAAACAAAAACATTTAAACATGATACACAGGGCTGCAGCAACTAATCGATTATAATCTGTTATTAAAAGCCTTGGCAAATAATGAACTCAACGTTTCTTTGTTTAATGTCGTTTATGAGCCACTAAGTACGTTAATTTAATGCAAATAAGAGTTCACACCATACCGTTGAGTCAGCGAGTAGTAGTAGTACCTGTTTGGTCTGGCAGATGACGCCAAGACCGTTTTTTTAAAAAACGTTTTTACAATTTTTTTGAATTCTTTATTGAAGATTGCATCATTACAAACAAAATGGGCCTGAAAGTTTAAACTTTGTAGGATTTGGCTGTTTCATCATGAAACAAAGTTAACAATTTTCAACATAAAGTGCTGCAGAAGTGGAGAGAAAAAACTCCTGCACGAAGCATATGCTTCCATTAGGTGATATTATTCGCAAGTATAATATCAGTTTCCATTGCTACGCAGATGACATTCAACTATATCTTCCAATGGAGGAATCTGCCACACTAAATTGTGGATATTTGGAGGCCTGGCTCACTGAGATAAGAGTGGATGTCGCTCAACTCCTTGCGCGTTAACTCTGAAAAGACCAGAACGTTAGTTATTGGTCCATCTAAATGCCGTCACTTGTTCTCAAAAACTGCTCTGAACATTGACAAATGTAATATCACCCAGAGTGAACCCGATCTGTCCTTTCAAACACACGTGAAGAATATTACTAGAACCGCTTTCTTCCATCTTCGCAACATTGCTAAAATTCGTCCTATGCTGTCTCAGTCAGATGCAGAGATCATAATACACGCGTTTGTTACTTTCCGTCTCGATTACTGTAATGCACTACTCTGCGGTCTCCCGAAGTCCAAAATCAAGAACCTTCAGCTTGTACAAAATGCTGCAGCAAGGCTTTTAACTAAGACAAGAAGGTTTGACCACAGTACCCTGATTTTAGCTAACCTGCATTTGCTACCTGTTAGCTTAAAATGTGATTTTAAGGTTCTGTTGGTAGTATACGAAATCATGCATGGACTTGCTCCCTCATATCTTTCAGATTTTAATTTCCCCCTATCGGAGTCTTCGCTCTGGTCTACTAGTAATCCCAAGAGCCAAGAAGAGATCCGCAGGTTCGAGAGCGTTCTCCATCCGGGCCTCGGTTCTGTGGAATTCTCTTCCCCCTGTGATTCGATCTGCAACCTCAGTGGAAATGTTTAAATCTAAGCTTAAAACACACTTCTACTCTATAGCATATAAAAAATCTATAGTTTATGTTGATAATATGTGTATTATTTGCCCTCAAGTAGGTTTTAGATGAGGGGATGGTGTCATAATAGTCTGTGGTTTGCAATAGTCTTTGATCTGTGCAGTCCTTTGAGACTGTTTGTGATTAAGGGCTATACGAATAAACGACTTGACTTGTTAAAGTTATATTAAACTTGCATCTTCCTCTACACATATATTCCACGTGTGATACTCTTACCGCTCGTGCAGCCGTTAGAAAAAATGCATACATTAGCTGCATCATTGCATAAACCGCAGGGTTGAAAGCTTAGGTGAAAAGTCGTGGCTTATAGTCCCAATTTTATGGTATTTTTGTTGTCAAGTTAATTGACAAACACTTGGATTTATTTTTTACTGTTTTATGCTATATTTTTCTCTCCATCATAAACTTCAATGTTTGAATTAGAACAAGGAAAAAATATCTTGAAAACAATAATCGATTTATTGATTATGAAAACAATTGTTAGTTGCAGCCCTAATAACAAGGTAATTTGCTGTATCGTGGTTTTGCAGAGTTTAATCCTGCATTCGGTTGTTCATTCTGATTGGCCTAACTGTCACCATGCCCCGTTTCTGCCTGTACGCGGTCTTAGTTGTACACGTACGTAAAAACGCGTAATGAACCTGCATTATGTACGCACACATTTTTATTTTGAGTTTCTCTAAAAGCCATCACGTCAGGAAAAACGCTCTGGGCCCACAATAGCAGCTAAAGGCTAAAGAGGAAGAGGCTTTCTTTTGCTTACAAAGTTGGACTTCTACATGCTCAAAGAAGGTAAAAGCGTTTTTTTACGCCACATTTTGTTCTCCAACAACGCCCACAAGATGGCGACAAATTATCATCTGAAAGCACGAGTGTCAAACACATGACACGCACGTCAAATGTAGCCTGCAGGGGCTTAAAATGGGAGAAACTAGGAATAAACGCTTCAAGCCTGTTTTGACCAAAAACTACAATTCCCACAATGCCTGTTAACATTGATATCTGCTGACTGATTTCTCAGCAGCACTGAAATACTGTACAGTGTTTCCATATCAAAGCCAACGAGTGGAATTGAAAAAAGTTCTCAAATGTCCAGGAAGATTTTTTTATACACACAGTCATATCCCTCTGATGTGTCATTAATGTTTATGACATGAATATGTAATAAATTCAAAGATATTTAAAAGTTACATAAGACCCTCGCCAGCAGCCTTTAAACTGATGTGGCCCCCGGTGAAAGAGTTTGACATCCCTGATCTAAAGTATAAAAGGGGGTAGAGCCCTAAATCAATAATGCAGTATAGAAGCAAGATCTTTTTTTTTGACGGTTAAAAAAACGTTTATTAAGTACAGTATTTGTATTTGTAATTCTCTTTTTATGCCACATTTCTGTTCTAGAAAAATATCAACAAAAGTTAATGTGAAAAAATGTTAAAAATAGAATAATTTTATTTGTTAAACACATGCTTGAGCCTGCAAATAGGGTTTGTTCTTTGGTTTCAATGTAAAATAGGGCATTTAATAAATACAAAAAGGTTTCTAATCTGCTCGTTTTAACAATCGCTGGACCTTTTTGGAAACTGTGAAAAACAAGGGATTTACTGTTGTTGAGCTATCATGTGACTAGTAGAGTTAAATCTGCATATTGGCATGAGCCCCAAAAAGGAATATTAAAATTGTGTTAAGAAATGGAAGAATATTGACTCACAGCGGCCCACCACCACGCAAGGGGCATGGAGGTGAAGTTTGTGTTTGGAACGTCCCTCTCGACGGTGTACACCATTGCCGAGAACACAAATATCCCCATGCCGATGAAAAGCAGCAAACAGCCCACCTAAAAAAAAAAAATATATATATATATATATATATATATATATATTACCTGATGGAGCAGGAAAGCACTTCAAGGAACCTGACCTGCTGGTAGCACTGTCTTAGCGTGAAGCCAAAGGCTCTGAGGCCTGTTGAGTGACGTGCCAACTTCAGGATGCGGAAAATCCGCATTAATCGCATGATTTTCAGAACTTGGCCCAACTACAGAGAAGAAAGTGAAAAACTATAGCAAAATTATTTAAATATACTGTATTTTGCAGAATACATGGCGCACCTAAATACCACAAATCTGCCAGAAATTCACTTGTGCGCCTTAAAGGCCAGAAAACATAGTAAATACAGCAATTATTGAAGAGCGGTGCCAAAGCTACCTAGAGAGAAAACTGACGTACCTAGATACAGTGACTTGCCAAACTATTTGGTCCCCTTGAACTTTGCGACCTTTTGCCACATTTCAGACTTCAAACATAAAGATGTAAAACTAATTTCTTGTGAAGCATCAACAATAAGTGGGACACGATCATGAAGTGGAACACACTTTATTGGATATTTTAAACTTTTTTACCCCCCAAAAAAACGAAAAAGTGGGTGTGCAAAATTATTCAGCCCCATTGTGTTAATACTTTGTAGCGCCACCTTTTGATGCGATTACAGCTCGGGATATGTCTCCATCAGTTTTGCACATAGAGAAACTAATATTTTTGTCCATTCCTCCTTGCAATACAGCTCTAGCTCAGTGAGGTTGGTTGGAAAGCGTTAGTGAACAGCAGTTTTCAGTTCTTACCACAGATTCTCAATTGGATTGAGGTCTGGACTTTGACTTGGTCATTCTAACACCTTGATCTGTTTTTTGGGTGAACCATCCCAAAGCTTTTGCTTTATGTTTTGGATCATTGTCTTGTTGGAAGACAAATCTCCGTCCTTTAAACATCACCTTTCTTCCAGAATGGTCCTATATAGGGCTCCATCCATCTTCCCATCAATTTTACAATCTTCCCTGTCCCTGCTGAAGAAAATCAGGCCCAAACCATGATGCTACAACCACCATGTTTGACTCTGGGGATGGTATGTTGAGGGTGATGAGCTGTCCTGCTTTTACGTCAAACATAACGTCTTGCATTGTTGCCAAAAAGTTTTGGTCTCATCTGACCAGAGTACCTTCTTCCACATGTTTGGTGTGTCTCCGAGGTGGCTTGTGGCAAACTTTAAACAACACTTTTTATGGATATCTTTAAGAAATGGCTTCCCTCTTGCCATTCTTCCATAAAGACTGGATTTGTGCAGTATACGACTGATTGTTGTCCTATGGACAGAATCTCCCACCTCAGCTGTAGACCTCTGCAGTTCATCCAGAGTGATCATGGGCCTCTTGGCTGCATTCCTGATCAATTTTCTCCTTGTATGAGCTGAAAGTTTAGGGGAACGGCCCGATCTTGGTAGATATGCAGTGGTCTGATACTCCTTCCATTTCAATATTATTGCTTGCACAGTGCTCCCTGAGATGTTTAAAGCTTGCAAAATCATTTTGTATCCAAATCCAGCTTTGAACATCTCCACAACAGTATCTTGGACCTGCCTGGTGTGTTGCTCATTCTTCATGATGCTCTCTGCGCTTTAAACAGACCTCTGAGACTATCACAGTGAAGGTGCATTTATACAGAGACTTGATTACACACAGGTGGATTCCATTTATCATCTAGTCATTAGTCATTTTGATCAACATTGAATCATTCAAAGATCCTCACTGAACTTCTGGACAGAGTTTACTGCACTGAAAGTAAAGGGGCTGAGTAATTTTGAGCACCCACTTTTTCATTTTTTTATTTGTTAAAAAAAGTTTAAAATATCCAATAAAGTGTGTTCTACTTCATGATTGTGTCCCACTTATTGTTGATTCTTCACAAGAATTTACAGTTTTATATCTTGATGTTTGAAATCTGAAATGTGGCCAAAGGTCACAAAGTTCAAGGGGGCCAAATAGTTTTGCAAGCCAATGTAGATGTCCATACAGTATTAGTAATAAGGATTCAAATCGCTGAAGTGTTAGCAAGTAATCAAAAGATTCATGATTCATACCTACATTGGTGTGAGTTGTAATTGTAAGATGCATTAATTCTGAGTGATTTGTTATAGTGTCCAAATGAGAATTCTGATGTTAACTCATTCAGTGCCAGCAGCATCGTCCCTGAGAGCCAAAACGTAAAAATAAATTAAGGGTTTGGCGCAGCTCATCAGTAAGTATCAAGCCTTTTGGCATAATTTCAGTTTGAAAAATCACCATTAGATGTCAGGAGTCGCTTTGATCATAGATTTGTTCACACATCGAGGGAGCCCCCACTACTTAGTGTTGCTTCATGGATGAGGTTTTGCAATCGGTACCAATAAATCCTAAATTGTATTTACCTCTAAATAAAAGATAAAAATGCTATACATTTAACCTTTCCAACACGTGACATGGCCTCTATGTCCCCAGCGTGGACATGGGCGTCCCCTTCATCAAAACACTCCAGGACCATTTGCAAATAGTGCGGCAAGATGGCGATCAGGTCGACGGAATTAAGGACGCTGCGTACGAAACTTCGGATGCTGGCTGTGCACAGCAAGCGAAGGACGTACTCCAGGGTGAAGAAGGCGATGCAGAACGTCTCCACTTGTTCGCCGTAGAACCTGCCGCTCAGCTGCCCTGATGCTGTCTGGAACGCAAAATCAGACTCTTTTTGTTTTTTTTTTAAGTCAGAAAAACACATTCCGTATTTTTTGGGCAATAACGTGAATTCCTAATTTTTTATTGAAAAGGGTTTATTTTTTCCAAGCTCAAACTAAACATTGTAAGTAAACGCTGTTGAATACGAGTGGCCAGAATTAAAATCATTTAGTGACAACGTAAACTTTTAACACAATACCAACATAAAATTTACAATGTATTTATTTAATTTCCTTCAAATTCAGATTCATTAGATACACGAAAGAGTTGTTTCCTTAATCTTGCTATCTCCCTCTTCTGTTTTCTCTATTCTCTTACATGCGTCTCTGGTACCATGACTCAAAATAGTGTGATAATGGGATAAAACAAAAGCCTTATCTCATACCCGCGATTCGGGTTCTAAATCACTGGGGAAAATCTCTTTTGTTCCACAAATTTGAGTAGGCCTGTTACGAATAAATACGGTAACTTTAAAGGACAATATTTTTTTTATCTCACATTTTACAGCGGCTGTGTTTTGAGCAGTGTTGGGACAAACATGTTACAAAGGAACTAGTTTCTGGAACGCAATTACCTTTCTTGGTAATGAGTACTGTCGCGCGTTATTAATAAAATATTTGTAACTTAAATCTTGTTACGGGCAGCACGGCGGCACAGTAGTTAGCGCTTGTGCGGCACAGTTCATGTCTTGAGAACCTCCTGCGTGGGTTCAAATCCAGCTCCAGACTTCCTGTGTGGAGTTTGTATGTTCTCCCCGTGCTTGCGTGGGTTTCCTCCGGGCACTTTGGTTTCCTCCCACATTCCAAAAACATGCATGTCAGGTGAATTGGTCGGTTCAAATTGTCCCTAGGTGTGAATGATGAGCGAATGAGTTGTCCGTCCCTGTGTGACCTGCGATTGGCTGGCAACCAGTTCAGGGTGTCCCCTGCCCACTGCCCGATGATTGCTGGGATGGGCTCCAGCACCCCCGCGACCCTACTGAGGATAAGCAGTGTAGCTAATGAGATGAGATGAGAATCTTGTTACAACATGGTATGTTACCCCCGCTTCTTATCAAAAGCAGATTATGAATTACAACGTACTCTACCAAATATTCCTCCTTAACATACAGTATAACCCTCACTCGACTTGCAACATTAAGGAAGGGTGGAAAAGTTCATATTTACATACAAAGTACAACTGAATACAGTTATGGGGCAGTTCCAAGCACAGAGTACAAGAACGCTAAATTTCTCCTCTTGGAGATATTCTCCCTACCATACATACATACTCACATCCAAGCCGTAGTTAAAATTATAAAATAATGAAATCAGGGGTCAGTTCATATGAGCATATTTGGCTGTGTGTCACTAGTAGCGACTGGTAGTCCGCTCATGGGGACCGGGATGTGGCTTATACAGAAACGATCAACTAGCCGGAAATCAATGGGGCAAAAGTGAGGAAATAATTGACGGTAAAAGTGTGCCGACTTATGGTATTTTTATTCTTCTTTTTAAAATATGCTTGAGAAAAATTTTTTTTTTACAGCACCCAGAAACGGAGGAGATCTTGAAGTCGTTTGAAGCTCAAAGACAATGAAACCGAAGTGTTTCGGCTAAGCGTTAGTTTGTAAGTTCAAGATCTCCAAAGCCAAGAAATATGAAGTGAGGCTATTTTAAAGCAGTTTTAAGGGTTCTACTTCTATTTGACCAATAAAGTGATCTGTGACTAGATTGTTCCTTTCTGAGAAATGTGCTACTTTTGGGTGTCAGTAATCTGAAGTGTAATATAATTACTTTTTAATGAAGTAACTAGTAACTTATTACTGTTTTTAGTAACGTGTCCAACACTGAATGAGTCATTAAAAAAAATATGAGTGTTACAAAAAAAAGAAACAATTTTTCGTCACTCCAAACCTTGTACTGCATCTCCTCGACGGTGTTCAGCGTCATGGCAACCAATGAGATGAGGACAAACATGGAGGACGCGACAGCCATCAGCTTGGCGCAAACGGAGGAGAAAGGCTTTTCCATCATGTTCCAGATCTTCCAGCGGGTGCGTCCAAAGATCATGTTTTCATACAAGGCCTCGTCTTCCACTATCGCCACCAGGTCCACCTGAACAACATGGAATTTTCGTGCACTATGAGCCAAAATTTTCCAGTCAATTACAGTACAGTGACCCCTCTTCAAACGAGATTCATTTTTTCCCCATATTGAGCTAGAATCTAGAATTTCTTGTCATGAATCTAATCAAGGATGTCATTTCAAATGCTCTCCATCCGACCTCACTGAATTCCAGCTGTTCTGCAAGGAAGTCTCTCGATGTGCAAGATTAACTGCTAACATTTTGAAATGTGTCAATACACATGACGTCATGCCAGTATGAGTTTCTATCTCTAGCTTTCTTTGTTTAATCATCACATCATAATTCTGTCAAGGTTGCCCGTGGCTCCGAATTGGCCCCGCCCGTTTGGCGCCAGCTGCAGCTCTAAGACTAATTGGCTTCCCTCCTATTTGAGCTCAGTGCTCTCACTCAACCTTTGTCAGTCCGTCAACGAACCTCTGCACCCGCAAGACGTGGGTTTTGACTCTGTCCGGTCTCCTGCTTGTGTTTCCTGTCTGGTATCGTTCCCGCCAATTTGGTCCTGTTTAATATCAATCTCCTGTATCGTTCCCGGCTATTTTGTTCTGATTGATATCCATCTTCAGTGTCTGGTAGCGTTCCAGTCTAGTTTGTCCTGTTTAATTCCGATCTCCAGTGTCTGGTATTGATTCCGTTTATCTTGTCCTGCTTGTTATCAGACTCCAGTGCCTGATATCAATCCTGTCTGTCCTGTCCGGTATCGACCCCATCAGTCCGGTATCTGCTCTTGCAATTGGTGTCGATCTCGTCGGCCTCTGGCTTCCTGTCATTACACGCCAGGCTGATGCCTTACATCTTCCTCCCAACGATCGCCGAATCACTGGCATTTGGGTCAACATGCATGACTGCCCCATTTCCGGTAAAATAAAGCTTGTGTGAGCAACGTCACACATCTGGGTCCTCCTCCTGTTCTTGACATATTCTAATAACTATTTACTTTATATATATATATATATAGCCCTGCGATTGGCCGGCAACCAGTTCAGGGTGTCCCCTGCCCACTGCCCGGAGATGGCTGGGATGGGCTCCATATTCTCCTGGGCCCCAGCTAAACTCCTCTCCCCTACTCCAGAGCCAGCAAGAGGCTCTCTCCGCGGCTTCCCCCACCCTTTTGGCAGCTGCCTTCCTCTCCCTTCCACTTATTCCCAGAGCTGTTAATGTGTCCCATACAGACTGTGCTGGGAAGCCCCTGCACCCGACCTCCACTGGGAAAAGCCAGGTCTGCCATCCCTTGTCCCTGCACTGTTGGACCAGCTCTTGATATTTGGTGTTTTTCCTTTCATTGGCTTTGCTGCATCATTCTTCCCATGGTACAGTTAGCTCAATCAGGATGATTTTTTTGAGCCTCTTCTGACCAAATCACGATGTCTGGCCTCAAGGAAGTTTGGACTACCTGGGGAAAGTGTAATTTCCTTCCCAGGTCTACCTTCATCTCCCACACTGGTGCCGTTTGCAGGAGGCTATTTTTGGTCTTCTTGGAGGATGCTGGTTTCTCCCCTTCACTGGCGAACTGGATGGAATGTATTGGACTGGGTTGAGGTTGGTGCTTCTTCCGCCTTTCCTGCTCCAAGATGTAAGCCAGTGCACCGAGGACCTTGTCATAGCGCCAGCGGTATCTACCCTAGCTAAGAGCAATCTGGCATGCAGCCAGAATATGCGCCAGTGTCCCACCACATAGCCTGCACGTTGGGTCGTCCCTCAACCCACACCTGTAAATTGGATTCGAAGTTGAAACCTGCTTGTGACCTTCCCACTCCTGATCACCATGCTTCTTGACTTTCTAGACTTTTATTTCATCCGAGTCCAGGTTGCTACCTCGTCTAGTGCCTTCAGGATCCATCTTGCTTGCACGAGGGTTACTGTTGTAATAGTGAGGTTGTCCATAAAGCATCTCAATGGAGGTTGACATATGCCAGACCTCGTCATCGGCCCTTTGGTCTCCTTCACCGCGGCAGAGATGAGTAGATTCATGCCCATAACAAACAGGATGGGGGAGATGGTGCACCCCGTGAGATCCCATTCTCCAAGTCTTGCCACTGGGTGGTAAACTGGGTGGTTTGGAACCGAAACTTGAATCTACTGAAGAAGGAGGTGATCATTCCCCTTATGTGCTGTGGGATATGGTTATGCTCCATCACATCTTACATTCAACACTTAGTAGAGAAATGGTTTGTAATTGGCTTATGTCAGATGAGTCCTTTTCCTTGGGCACAAAGCACCCATCCGCTCTCTTCCAAGATGTTGGGATTATGCCCTTTATCCAAATTCTCCGCAGTAGCTTCCACAGCCTCTGTAGAAGTAATGGACATCTCTTGTACACTTTGTAAGGCATACCGCTGGGTCCTGGGGCAGATGATGACTGGGCTTTTTTCACAACGTCCTGAACTCTCTCCATGATGGCTCCTTAGTGTTAAGCTTCTCTTCTGGGGTTTTGCTGCTTCCAATCATTGGGTGGATGTCCAAGGCTTGGCTTCAAAAGGTATCGCTGTGACTTTCTTTAAGGAAACTTTCTACTGTTTCTTTAGGGCTGGTCAGTCACCCAGATCTTGCTCCCCCCAACAAGGTTTGGGTGAACTTGTACGGGTTCTTAGTGAACTGAGCACGTTTGACCTCCTTTTCCTTTCTCAGTCTCCGAGACCTCTCTGCCCTTCTTAGTCTGCACAATTGTCCCCGAAGTCCAGTGGTCAAGTCTTCTATTCCCTCCTTCTCTCTGGGACTGGCATGTTTGTACTGCAAGTTAAGAGCCTTGATTTCCCTTCAACTTTTTGATCTCTTTTTCCCTTCTGTTGGACTGTTTTGCTGCCTTTCTTCTCCTCTGTACCGAAACGCTCCATGGCCGATCCTGCCAAAGTGGCCTCTACGACTCTATCAAGGTCCTGGTCAAGTTGGTTCCAAGCAAGGTTGTTGTTTGCTGGAGGAAACTTCACTCTCTCTTTAGGGGGTTGGGCGCCTGGGGAAGTGTGAGGGAGGACCCTATGGTCGAGGGGTATCGCAGATGCAGAGAGGTCTCCTGTACTGTGGGGTGCTTCCTGACTGGAATCCTAAAATGTCTGTACAAATAAACCACTAGGAGAAATGCTGCATTGCCATCCAAAGAAAAAGGCTGACTGTATTTCCCCCTCGAGAATATCTAAATTTGTGTCTCAGTCTCCTTTTTTGGTGAATTTTACAAAATATCTTTTTGGATGAACCTGACAATATGTCGATGTTTTTACTTGATATACCCATTCATTCCATCATTATATCTCAATTTTGATCAAAGTAGTGTACAGTTGAGGGGATAGGCTTTGAATCTTGCAAGACCGCCGATAAATTCCAGCAAAATCCAGTCTGAACAGGTTTGGGGTGAGGAAATAGTTTGGGGGATTTTCCACTGAACCCCCAATGCTTTGTTCTCTCAAACCAAACCCACTTCTTATGAGAACATAATTCATCCATTTTGTCAATAGTTATTGTAAAGGACATACATGTTGTTCTGTACATGTATTGTAACAAAAAAATAACCCAAATGCTTCGCTCCAACGGCCGTTTTCGCTTATCTAGTCTCGCAACCCGGGCGTTGATTCTCCTTCAAGACACACTTCAAGGACCTGAAGATGTAACTGTAGCAAAATGTGGCACCTCAAAGTATTAATGCAAGGGGGCTGAATAATTTTGCAATGCACACTTTTTTACAAGGCACTGTATATACAGTAAATTCCTCTCCAAGTAAACAGATCTATACAAGTTATAACTGGTAAAAACAATACAAAACAAAAAAGCAAGGATTAATATCTAATCAAAAAGGTCACAGGAAAGGATGCCATAACAAAAACCATTAGAAAAGGACTTTTTAATTAGGACGGCAAGTGTGCCAAGAAGGAATCCTTTCTCCTCACACCATCTGTCCACTGATTTGGGTCAACGTGGAGATTAGGTACAAAAAACAAACTGCAGAAATGCTGGTGGGGAAAGGTTTAAGATGACTTTGTGAGGCCAATGAAGTAAAGCTAATGCGTAGCGCATTGGAAATTTCCTTTAAAGTTTGTTATCTGCATTCACTTATACGAATGCTAATTTGTGTTGATGTCTTGCCATTTTTAAAATTGATTACCGTAAATTCCGGACTACAGAGTGCAACTCATAAAAAATGTCATTTCTTACTATTTAAGCCCGGCGTACACCTGGGACCAACTGGGGGAATTTGGTGTCAACGCCTTTGGCTGCACAATCCAAATGGCAACGTGCCTCTGCATACTTGACGCCGTTTTCAGTTCTGCTTGGAGTTGTTTACGTCACATGTGTGGATCATGTGACTATTCAAGATGGTAATTACAATTACGACCAGATACTTACAATTGTGACAAAATAAAACACAAATGAGGGTCGCTTCATGTAAAATGTGAGCCCCATATTTCTAGAGGACATTGCCAGGGCAATCATACTGTGGAGAATAGTGTCAGATTGCAACTCACACGTGTCTTTTTGTGTCGCCGTCATTGGTGGTTGCCACGGTAATGGACCAAATTGCCTTCGCTTCTTCTCCGAAGATTGAAAGATTCACGCCTGGAGCCAGCCGCGATGGGATTTTGCCGTCTACGTCATTAGGTGCAAAACGCCAATGGTGCCGTGCACCTGCATACCTAAGCCGTTTTCAGTACTGCTCCGAGTTGTTTACGTTGACAGTTTTTGGATCACGTGACCATTCAAGATGGTGATTACACATAAAATGTAGGTCATATTTATTCACAAGTGATTCACAGGACAATCATGCTGTGAAGAGTAGTGTCAAATTGCAACACAGACCTGTCTTTTTGTGTTGTTGTCATTGTTGGTTTCCGCAGTAATGGACTCAATTGCCTTCGCTTGTTATCATTACTCAGGGATTAAAGGAAACTTAAGGGACGTGACATTGACACGATGATTCGTAAAGGAAAGTGTAGTTTTTTTTTCCAATAAACAACTTTCATTGCTGTTCAGTTTGGATGTATAAATTGAGGACTTTATTTGTGGGCAAAAAATCTGAAATATTGTGAGTATGTGGTAAATATTGAATAAAGCAATCTCAAATGTCCCGTCTCCTGCAAAAACATGGACAAAATACTCTTGAAGGACGTCATAACCTCTTCCTACCTCAAAGGTGTTGAGGTGTTCGGTAAGGACCGTGTCGGTGGTTGTTCAGAAACATTCTTCAGTTTCAATTATTTGTCCCTTGATAGTCTAACACAGATGGTCAGTAGGGCCAAACAAACTACTTACCTGCTTGATCCGTTTCCAGCTTCACTGGTAAAGGATCTGTTTGGGATCTTAGGACCATCAATTTTAAATATTAATATATCGCTATCCTCGGGTATTGTTCCTGTAGCCTTCATGTCTGCCGTCATGAAACCCACGCTTAAGCGATCTAACCTTGACCCAGAAAGCCTAGGTAATTATAGGCCAGTGTCAAATCTACCATTTTTTGCAAAATTACTTAAAAAGGTCGTTGCACAGCAGCTAAATGACCTAATGTCAGAAAATAACCTCTTTGAAACTGTCCAGTCAGCATTTAGGGTACATCATTCTACTGAGACAGCCCTGATTAAAGTAACCAATGATCTCCCCTTAGCAATAGATTCCGGTGCCTCATCAATGTTACTGCTGCTGGATCTCAGTGCTGCTTTTGATACCGTCGACCACAACATATTACTTGTTCTTCTGGAATGCATTGGTATCTCAGGAACTGTACTCTCGTGGTTTAGGTCCTACCTGTCAGACAGGATGCACTGTGTTAACTATGGCAATCTGACCTCTAAACACTCTAATGTCCCCTGTGGTGCTCCGTACCTGGCCCCCTTCTTTTTAGTATTTATATGATTCCGCTTGGTGACATTATCTGCAAGTATAATATTAGTTTCCATTGCTATGCAGATCACACTCAACTTTATGTGCCACTGGCGTCAACTGGACAGTTAAGTTGTAGAAATCTTGCCTTACTGAGATTCAAAGATGGATGTCACTTAATTTTTTGCGCCTTAACCCAGGAAAACTGAAATGTTTATTATTGGTCCAGCTCACTGTCGTGAGTTGTTTTCAAACACTGCCCTGAACCTAGACAAATGTAATATCACCCATAGTGACTCGGTCAAAAATCTAGGTGTTATATTTGATCCTAATCTGTTGTTTCAGTCACACGTGAAAAATATTACTAGAATAGCTTTCTACCACCTCCATAATATTGTGAAGATTCGCTCGATGCTGTCCCAATCAGATGCAGAGGTTTTAATTCATGTGTTTAATACTTCTCGGCTTGATTACTGTAATGTATTGCTTTCTGGTCTCCCGATGTCTAGCATAAAAAGTTTGCAGCTGGTTCAGAATGCGGCAGCTAGACTTTTGACCAAAACCAAAAAGTTTGAGCATACTACTCCTGTATTGGCCAACTTGCACTGGCTCCCAGTCCACTTAAGATGTGACTTTAAGGTTCTCTTATTAACATACAAATGTTTGCATGGACTTGCACCCTCTTATTTCTCTGATTTGATTTCCCCCTATGTTCCTGCACGGAGTCTGCGCTCGGAAAATGCCGGTGTACTTGTGACTCTGAGAGCCAAGAAGTCTGCAGGCTTGAGAGCGTTCTCCATCCGGGTCCTATGGTATGCCCTGCCTCCAGAGAGAAGATCTGCAGCCTCAATGTAAATTTTTAAATCAAGGTTAAGACACCATTCTATTCCAAAGCTTAGATTGATGCCCACCTCATATTCTGTATTGTCCTGTCTTTTTCCGACTGCCTGCCTAGTGGTGATACGAAGGAGAAGAACGATTTGAGATGAGTCAGCGGACCAGCGTTTGACCTAAAGCACGTCAACTCCTGCATGGACTAGCTGGCAGAGATGGGAAGCTGCGTCGTGGCCGTCATAGACTTTCTGGACTAGTTTGCAGGGTGGGGGCATCGTTGCTGTCATGCACTTTCCGGACAAATTTTCAACATGTTACCTAGTGTTTATTATGTTTGTTTATTGTAATGCTAAATGTAATTCACCCTGGTCATCCTGAAAGGGGGATTACCACTTGTGTGGTCCCTTCTCAAGGTTTCTCTTTTTCCTCACGCTGAGGTTTTGAGTTGTTCCTTGCCCGCATGTTGGTTTAAGATCAGGAAATTGTGTCATTGTAATCCTGTGCAGTCCTTTGAGACATTTTTGTGATTAAGGGCTATATAAATAAATGACTTGACTTGACATAAATGTTTCCAGACGTTACCACAAGGTTTCGTATTTCGACGGCATGCCTTATGGAAAAGAGCCGTTTGAAGTTTTCCTCTGTACTGCGCACACTTTAGGAAATCCAAAAAGTGACCTGTGTAAACTACTCATTGAGTTTATTGGTCTACAGTTGATAGGCAAAATGTATTTTCTGCCGCGAAAAGAATAAGCCGCACCGTATTTAAAGCCGCAGTCTTTTAAAAGTAGCGGCTTGCTGTCCGGAACTTAATGTATTTCACATCCACATTTGGATTTGCAATGTGGCGATTTCTGCTCTTAGAAACAGTAAACTGAATTCTCAAAGACAATAAGGATGACCCACCTCAGCCATAAGCTGCTTCTGTATTTTCAGCTGCTCATTGAGCTCATCTTGCCTCTCCTCGAACGAGATGCGGCAGCAGCGATTGCTGTTCTTGATCCGGACGCCCCAGTAGTTGATCTCCTCCAGGAAGTTACGGGGGCAAAGTTCATCTTTAATCCAAAGAACGCCGGTCCTTGGCAGAAGGAACAAAGCAGAAGATTAAGTTTGATTGTCTTTTTTTCCATATTTGTCCAAACAGTCCCACTGAATTCTCATTTCGTTACCTATAAAAGTTGAAGATGTTTTGAAAAATGGTGGGATCACGGTCGAAGAAGAACTCCTTGCTGTGCACAATGTAGTCATCGCAGAGTTCCAACTTCTTGTTATGGTCTGTGTATGTCGCCAGGCGGCCGATTCGTGTTTTTGGATACCTGACAGCTAGCCCGTAGGGAAGGCGGTACACCTGCCAAATTGGAAAAAAAAAAAAAGTCATAGAAAAAGATGCAGGTGGCAGTCCATACACAAAAGTAAACCTCCCAAAGAAAACAGACTACCGTAAATTGCAGTGTTAGGATAGGCCCCAGAAGACTTGCTTTGACTTTTATCGGGTGCCTTACTTTCCAAAAGCAGTCTTGCACACATTATCCACTTTGAAGCAATTAAAACTATAAGTCATTCATTAGCACATTGGTGTGGCTAAGAATAGAGAATATTTTAGATAAGACAGACTTTCCCGTCACGCTAAAAAGGCTCCAAAGCTGTGTATTCAATCTTTTTAGGATCCAGTAAATAGTTGAATGTGAATAAGAACCAGGGGATGGCATATTTATTGTATAGCGAGAGTTTAAGATTAAAAAAAGGCTGAGATTTAGGCAGAGACTTACACCAGACTGCAAGCCGCTATTTTTTTTGCTACATTTTAAACATTGCGGCTTATTCTTGTTTTCGTGGTGGTTCCAAGGGAAACAATGAGCTGCTCTTTTCCAACACACTGCGGTGACGTCTTGAATCATTTATGACACCCCAGGAAAGAAATTAGTCCATGGTTTTGCGAACAATATTCATATTACACATAACAGGAGCAAAACAAAATGTTTGAGAGTCCTTTATTAAATAGTTACAACATACTATATTTCTTTATTTTTTTTTCACCCAAAATTAGGTCCTCAATTTATACATCTGAATATAACAGGAGTAGAAGTTATCAAAAACGCTACACCTCTCTTTCTGTATCATCCACCAAAATCAGGAAGTTTCCTTTAATTCTCTAGGAACAATAATCACTAAATGCAATTTGCTCTATTCCCGTGGCAACCACCAATGAGAACAACACAAAGAGACACGTCTCTGTCTCAATATGGCACTATTCATCGTATGGTTGCACTTGTGCTGTGATTTGGAATCATAGGTCTCACAATTTACATGATGCAGCCCTCATATGCGTTTTCTTTTGCCACATTAGTTAAAACTGTATGTGTTCGTTCGTCAGTGTGATCGCCATCTTCAATGGTCACATGACCAAAAACACGTGATGAAAACAACTTGCAGTAGAACTGAAAACTGCTTCAGGTCTGCACCGGGCTTAAAATGTAAGAATTGGATGGGAATTATTTCATTTTTGTGGCCGTTTAAGCGTGTGGCAAAAATCCTGGTGCGGCTTGTACAAAGACATAATTGAGTTTTGTTAATAGATGGTAAATGGTTTGCATTTATATAGCGCTTTTAAAGTCACTGAAGACCTCCCAAAGCGCTTTACAATGTGCTTCACACTTACCCACTCACACACACACACTTACCCCCCCCCCACACACACACACACACACACTTACCCACACACGCTTACCCACACACACACGTAGTAACCTAATTACTGTAAATTCCATACGACAGTTAGGTCAACTAAAATTGCTAATTTTCAAGTCAGACAAAGATATATTTAAAACTTACAGTTCCACCAACATTGATGTTGAGGGTAAAATGCTTTGCGGGAGAAAGCATCATTCGAGGTGGGGATGCGTCCTCCTCTTCATCTTCGTCTTCAGCATAAAGATCGTAGACGTCTTTGCTGAGATCCTTCACAAAATGAAATGGGAACAAGAGAAAAAAAAATCAAAAACAATTGACACAAAACACTGTTTTAAAAACTTGCAGTACATCAGAGTTCTTCAAAAGTATATTCTTCAAAGGCTATGTACAGAAAATTACAAAGATACTTGGGCCACCTTTAAAAGAGGCATGATTCAGCGCCTCCTAGTGGTGAAAAGAATTTAGATAAAAAGCAAAGGAAAAAAAACTGACAAACAGGCATTTAAAAAAATACTTTTAGGTCGAAACATTTCTATCTGACATTGTCCACCATTTTCTTGCTAAGGGTACACCCCCCCCGGGCAAAAATTAGGTGTAAAATGGTGCATTTTGCTCACTTTGAGTCTCCGCAGTTTGTATGATTCGTTGTACGTTGTAGTATTCGTTTTAGATTGCACAACACAATAAGGAGTCATCAAAATTAACACATTTGATTTTTGTTCAAAAAAAAACAAAAAAACCCATCAATATCGTTTTCTACTATCTAAAAACACTGATCAATTCATCGAATATATATATATATATATATATATATATATATATATATATATATATATATATATACACACCGGAAATTCCGGACTATAAGCCGCTACTTTTTTCCCAAACCTTCAACCCTGCGGCTATTTCAGTGATGCGGCCAATTTATGTAATTTTTCTAACAGCCGCCAGCGGCGCTTGAATACAAAAGGAAAGATTTAGACCGGTGGAATATATGCGCCAAGGAAGACTGCAACTTCTTAGCTTGTGCTCATATTAAATTAGCGTAGACATATCCTCATTATGCAATTGCAAAAAGAAAGGCACATGACGTAGCTTTCAAGCTAAAAGCAAACGAGCAGTCCGATAAAGAAGGAAACAGAGCTACTGCACGTAAACTTCACTTTGCGAGTGTGTTTTTGCATAAGGGAGCGACGTTGATATGACAAAGTCTCTTTCCCATACTGGGGAAGACGACTTTGATGACGTCAGTTATAAGGAGGAAGATGAGGACGGTTTACCGTGGTTTCTACAAGTACGTTATGTTTTTTTTAACCGACCTGTTTACTGTGTTGCGAGCAGCATTTTACTACCCTTCACAGGCACGGTTTGGGATGAAAGTTATATTATAATTAAAGCTTTGAAAACTCTTGGTGTACCGTCTTCGTAAATATGTGTAACCGATGTATAATATGTATTTGCACCTGTATATTTTTGTAATGTATTTATTTGAGACACTTATTCTCATATGATTTGTGCTTATGCACCAAATAGCAGTTCGGAGTACCCACCCTTCTTGGGGTCCTTAGAGGGTGTGCTTGAGAGCGCGCCCCCTGGGGACTCCCTCGTACTGCTGGGAGACTCCAACGCTCACGTGGGCAATGACAGTGAGACCTGGAAGGGCGTGATTGGGAAGAACGGCCCCCCTGACCTGAACCCGAGTGGTGTTTCGTTATTGGACTTCTGTGCTCGTCATGGTCTGTCCATAATGAACACCATTTTCAGACATAAGGGTGTCCATATGTGCACTTGGCACCAGGGCACCATAGGCCGTAGTTCGATGATCGACTTTGTCATCGTTTCGTCGGACCTGCGGCCGCATGTTCTGGACACTCGGGTGAAGAGAGGGGCGGAGCGGTCAACTGATCACCACCTGGTGGTGAGTTGGCTTCGATGGTGGGGGAAGATGCCGGCCTGACCCGGCAGACCCAAGCGTGTTGTGAGGGTCTGTTGGGAACGGCTGGCAGAATCTCCTGTCAGAAGAAGTTTCAATTCACACCTCCGGCAGAACTTCGCCCATGTCCCGAGGGAGGCGGGGGACATTGAGTCCGAGTGGACCATGTTCCGCGCCTCCATTGTCGAGGCGGCTGATCGGAGCTGTGGCCGCAAGGTTGTCGGTGCCTGCCGCGGTGGCAACCCTCAGACCCGTTGGTGGTCACCGGCGGTGAGGGATGCCGTCAAGCTGAAGAAGGAGTCTTATCGGGCCTTCCTGGCCTGTGGGACTCTGGAAGCAGCTGGCAGGTATCGGCTGGCCAAGCGGAATGCGGCTTTGGCGGTTGCCGAGGCAAAAACTCGGGCATGGGAGGAGTTTGGCGAGGCCATGGAATCCGACTTCCGAACGGCTTCGAGGAAATTCTGGTCCACCATCCGACGTCTTAGGGGGAGGAAGCGGTGTGCCATCGACACTGTGTATAGTGCCGATGGGGCGCTGCTGACCTCGACCCGGGACGTTGTGAATCGGTGGGCGGAGTACTTCGAAGACCTCCTCAATTCCACCGGCACGTCTTCCTCTGGGGAAGCAGAGCCTGAGGACTCTGGGTTGGGCTCTCGTATCACTGGGGTTGAAGTCACCGAGGTTGTCAAAAAAACTTCTCGGTGGCAGGGCCCCGGGGGTCGATGAGATCCGCCCAGACTTCATTAAGGCTCTGGATGTTGTGGGCGTGTCATGGTTGACGCGCCTCTGCAACATCGCGTGGACATCGGGGACAGTGCCTCTGGACTGGCAGACTGGGGTGGTGGTTCCCGTCTTTAAGAAGGGGGACCGGAGAGTGTGTTCCAACTACAGGGGAATCACTTCTCAGCCTCCCTGGTAAGGTCTATTCAGGGGTACTGGAGAGGAGGGTCCGCCAGGAAGTCGAATCTCGGATTCAGGAGGAACAGTGTGGTTTTCGTCCTGGCCGTGGAACACTGGATCAGCTCTATACACTCTTCAGGGATTTTCGAGGGTGCATGGGAGTTTGCCTGTCCGGTCTACATGTGTTTTGTGGACTTGGAGAAGGCATTCGACCGTGTTCCTCGGGAGGCCCTGTGGGGGGTGCTTCGGGAGTATGGGGTACCGCACAGTCTTATCCGGGCTGTGCGGTCCCTGTATGCCTGGTGCCAGAGTCTGGTCCGCATTGCCGGCAATAAGTCGGATTCGTTCCCGGTGAGGGTTGGGCTCCGCCAGGGCTGCCCTTTGTCACCGATTCTGTTCATAACTTTTATGGACAGAATTTCCAGGCGCAGCCTTGGCGGGGATGGAGTCCGGTTTGGGGGCCTCAGCATTGCGTCACTGCTTTTTGCAGATGACGTGGTGCTGTTGGCTTCCTCAGCTCTCGCTGGAGCGATTCGCAACCGAGTGTGAAGCGGCCGGGATGGGGATCAGCACCTCCAAGTCCGAGGCCATGGTTCTCAGTCGGAAAAGGGTGGTATGCTCCCTCCGTGTCGGGGAGGAGGTCTTGCCCCAAGTGGAGGAGTTCAAGTATCTTGGGGTCTTGTTCACGAGTGAGGGTAGGATGGAACGGGAGATCGACAGACGGGTCGGTGCAGCGTCTGCCGTCATTCGGACCCTGTACCGGTCTGTCGTGGTGAAGAGGGAGCTGAGCCGAAAGGCAAAGCTCTCGATCTACTGGTCGATCTACGTTCCTACCCTCACCTATGGTCATGAACTTTGGGTCATGACCGAAAGAACTCGATCCCGGATACAAGCGGCCGAAATGAGTTTCCTCCGCAGGGTGGCTGGGTTCTCCCTTAGAGATAGGGTGAGAAGCTCAGTCATCCGGGAGGGACTCGGAGTAGAGCCACTGCTCCTCCGCGTTGAGAGGAGCCAGTTGAGGTGGCTCGGGCATCTAATAAGGATGCCTCCTGGACGCCTCCCTCGGGCATGTCCCACCGGCAGGAGGCCCCGGGGGCGGCCCAGGACACGTTGGATAGACTATGTCTCTCGGCTGGCTTGGGAACGCCTCGGGTTCCCGTCGGATGAGCTGGAGGAAGTGGCTGGGGATAGGGACGTCTGGGCTTCCCTTTTAACGCTGCTGCCCCCGCGACCCGACCTCGGATAAGCAGAAGACAATGGATGGATGGATGGATTCTGATATGTTTTGCGAATTAAAAAAGAGGGGTGGAGCAAACGCGGGCTGACGGGAAGTGGGGTAAAGATGAGTGAGACCTGTTGTCGTGGCGGACAATAGTGGATATATATTTTTCCCACCCTTACCTATGGAAATATAGACTTTTTTTCCTTGGATTAGTTACAACTGGTACCCGGACTGTGCAGGTCTGCATCAAACCTTAAGTACTAGTATAATTTTCCGTTCATTTTGCCGGCTGTGGTTTTTGGACTGTGTACTTTATATTCAGTTACAATCGCGGGACTCAAAGCCTGGGCTAATTTTGTGATTGTGTTACATGTTTTAATGTGGGCGCATGCGGCTTATATACAGGTGCGGCTTGTGTAAGTACAAAATCGGCTTTCCTCTTAAAATGTGGTGGGTGCGGCTTATAATTGAAATGAAATGAAATGAAATGATCTGCATTTATATAGCGCTTTTCAAGTCAAGACTTCCCAAAGCGCTTTACAGTGTGCTTCACATTTCCCAATAGCGGCCGTGCAGCCATGTGAGGCGCTAACCTGCTTATTGGGGGTATTAGGGGTTCAGTGTCTTACCCAAGGACACTTCGACATGTAACACCGAGGAGCCGGGATTCGAACTGCGATCTCTTGATCCCAAGACGAGCGCTCTACCTCCTGAGCCACTGCCGCCCTTATTAGGTGCGCTCTTTAGTCCGGAATTTATGGTAAATAGGTTACAAGAAAAGCAATGGAGTATTGCAATTAATGTTTTCTATGTCCATTTTTGGGAGGTTTATTTTTGACAAGGTAACCCATTTTTGGTATAAAACGAACAATTGTTTTCCCTTTCAACATTTGTATGCATTTCTTTTTAATAGATTAAAATTTTCCTTGATATTCTGCACAATGTTACCCTAGTATATATACGGGTGATATAAAAATGTCAGATCCCTCTAGGTGAGGGTCATGTAAAATTACTACAAATTTCTCCACCTATTATTAAAAAAATGCACGTTTGTGTGAAAGTACATGTATTTTTGCTTATTATTCAAATCAATAGTTTGTTTTTTTTTTAAAATAAATACAATGTTTACGACTAGGAGGCACTGAATAACAGTATTTAAACGTTTTTACCAGAACTTAAAAATTTTATTTATTTGCAGATAGAAAATATTATGTACCCCAATTTTGGGTCATAGTATCTCTCCGAAAAAATGTGGTATCAAACGATCCCAATATATAGAATCAACACAGCACTCCTCTGTAAATGTTCTTTTGCAGGTGTCAATTTTTCAACATTTCTGTTTAGCAAAATATTCAAAAATAATCATGAAAAATTACTTTAAATGTCAAAACAACACAAACATCCCACCTGCATTGAATTCCATGGCTTGACAAAGATCCGGGTAAGCTCCACAAAATGGTCAGGCTCTCTTGAGGTTGCAATCCGGCTGCCGGGGAACAAACTCCTGCTGCGGGATCTGAGACGTCTCAACATGCTGCAACTCTCATCCATGAAAGTCACATTAGCACAAAATAATCATCAAAAAGAATAGGGATAGGTTTAACAGATCCACAACAAATCGTTGAGACTCAGGAAAGGAGCGCAATGGCACATAAACCCGATTTAGGTTTGAAGATCTCAAGTGTTTTGCGTGGTATTATCCACATCTTGATCCCTTTACTCCCACTCAAGTCATCATAACTTGACCAATCAGGTTGATGAGCAGAGGACGCCTTTGACTGAAAAGCGTTAAATTTCAATACCAATGCCATAAATTTCAGTAGGTCCAAGTTGGAACGGCCACATTAGGATATTTGGGTGTAAAATTCTGTTGGCCAGGTGGGCAGCTATTTTGAGTCGTGGGCCGCATTGAGTAAAACTATTCGATCCTGGAAACAAATTCATGTATAATTAATATTCACGTTTTTTTCCCCTTTATAGTTATTTCTAAATAGATTAGTTTCATCAAATTAGTTTTGAAAATGTT
Source organism: Urocampus carinirostris (assembly GCF_059441175.1). Lineage (NCBI taxonomy): Eukaryota > Metazoa > Chordata > Actinopteri > Syngnathiformes > Syngnathidae > Urocampus > Urocampus carinirostris. The sequence continues at coordinate 29,896,695 of NC_142364.1, forward strand.
CACAATTTAATCAAAATAATAAATCAGGTCAAGTGAAGTCAATTTGTATAGCCCTTAATCACCGGAAGTCTCAAAGGGCTGCACTGACCAAAGATTATTGCAAACCACAGACTATTATTACACCATCCCCTGATCTAATACCTACACGAGGGCAAGGAAAAACTCAAAAACCTCAACATGAGGAAAATGAAGATATCCTTGAGAAGGTACTGCACATGAGGTAATCCCCCTTCCAGGATGACCAGGCTGCAATGGATGTTGCAATAAAAAAAGAATACAGATATTGTCAACATAAACTCTAGGTTATTCATATGCTATAGAATAGAAGTGTGTTTTAAGCTTAGATTTAAATAATTTCACTGAGGTTGCAGATCGAATCTCAGGGGGAAGAGCATTCCACAATATCGGGGCCCGAATGGAGAACGCTCTCGAACCTGAGGAACTCTTTTTGGCTCTTGAAATCACTAGTACACCAGCATTTTCGGACCAGAACATAGGGTGAAATTAAATCTGAAAGATATGGGTAAGCAAGTCCATGCATGATTTTTTTATAATACCAACAGAACCTTTAAATCACATTTTAAGCTAACTGAGCCAATCCAGGTCAGCTAAAATCTGGTTTATGTGATCAAACTTTCTCGCGTCTTAGTTAAAAGCCTCCCGGTAGCATTTTGTACCAGCTGAAGGCCCTTGATTTTGGACTTCGGGAGACCAGAGAGTAGTGCATTACAGTAATTGAGACAGGAGGTAAGCTCCGCATCCAACTGAGACAGCATAGGGCTAATTTTAGCAGTGTTGCGAAGATGGAAAAACGCACCAATGTGTAGCACAAAATTTGATATTTAGTATAATAGTAATATTGTGGATGGTAAATAGATTATACTAAGAAGCAATTTATTGACCAATTATATTAACGAGCCAAATCTATTCTATTCAAAACTAGTCTTGCTTTTTTGGAGCACCACATACATTTTTAGATCATTATGTCGGGAAAACGGATGAAAAAAACCTTGTTCAGTATGTCTGAAGGGTGGCTACACACACTTAAGGTAAATTATTTTTAACTGTTTTGATAGTTCAATATACTTTAGTCAAGAGACACACACTCATTTATGGACTTTTACAATCATCTACTGAAGAAGCTTGAATAGAACACAAATCAATAATAATAAAAAACAAAGAACTAGAAGTTGAGAACTTAAACTGGCACCATTTGGATAGACAACAACGTCAGTGTCATGTAGAGGGGGAACTCAATCAAAATACAATAATGTAATAAGCCAATTCAAATACCTATCAACCAGGAGATGTTCTGCAAAGGTTTGGCTGTTAGCTTGATCAAACTTGGCTGCTGACTTGGGAAGGCTCTCTGGGTGCCTGTTCAGCTGAGACTTGGTCAGGGCAGCCTTGGTCCAGTTCCTCCTTTTATGAAATGCTCTCTTTCTTCTTGCTGGCCAAAAATTTCAGACTGCCCTTGCGAGGTGAAACATCTACAAGCTCCCGGGAGGGGCGGACCCCCTGTGATGGAGTTGTCAGAGCAACCTTTGATGCACCCATGCAAGATAACGTCCCCTTCCTCCAGTATCACTCAGATAACAGAGGATTTATGTGATTGACAATATTCACTTCACATGTCTTGACATCGTTTGATCATTTTCTGACATTGCAAAACCGAATTCTGACCAAACATTATTTTACATTACAATTTTTGTAGAATTTTTGCACATTTTTGTAGCATTTCTATACATTTTGTAGGATTACTGTGGTTATATTTTTTGTAGTATTTCCATATTAGCATTATGTATTATTTGTTGTAGTATTATTCTAGTTATATTTTTGTGGTATTTTGGTACCATGTCTGCAGTCATATTTCTGTATTGGTGCACATTTAGTTTTGTGGTATTTTGCATTTCTGCGGTAGTTTTTTTGTATTTGCATAATAGCTCAAATGTCAATATATTGCTATTAGAATGTTGTATTATAGTATAACTATGAGTTATGTATCAGCATTTTTGTCTTAATTTTTAACATTACTGCAATTGTATTACAGTTGGATTTTTTTTCCAGAATGAAGGCAAAAATATATTGGGTCAGCTCGCGGGCCATGGTTTGCACAACCCTGCTCTAGGCATACTGTGTATACAACACTTAACCAGTTTTAAACTATAAAATAGTCAAGCTATATTATCACATTTACTTCTCCAAATTTCACAGAAAAAGGGAATGCTAATTTCTGGGTAAAGTCATATCTGTCAAAAAGATCTAAATATATAGGTTAAGAGTTCCTTAAAGGGTTTGTATTAAACCATCGTTTTTTGTACATCAATGACCTGTGCATCATTAAAACTAAAGTATATTATTTCTACTGACACATTAGGCTCAAGTACAAATCAAGCAATCACTGAATGCATAAAACAAACTTTACCATTTAGGAAATCCCATAAAATACTTTGAAATACAAAGATAAGTAATGTTCAAACAGAAAAACTTAAGTAAAAGTTTTAGCCATGATATTAGCTGGATACCCAATATAAACAGCACAGTTCGAATTGGCAAACCAAATTTTATATTTCAGATGTAAACTTGGATCACTTAATAAACAACGCAAACAAGCATCAACTCCCAACATTCAGTTTCTTAAACAGCGAACACTCATTAAATAGCGTTATACTACATTGAAAAGCCATTGTGTAATCTGAAAAGGTAGTCATTTATGGAATGATTTAGACCAATGTCTTTCAACCAGTGTGCAGGGGCACACTAGTGTGCCGTGAGACCTTTAGAGTGCCGCTGGAGTTTGCCCAATCTTTCAAAAAAAAAAATCAGGCCATTATTCAGGATTTTTGTTATCTTCATAAGAGGAACTGTAATAGTCAATCACATCAGTGGGTGGCAGTTTTTTTTTTTTTTTTAAAATATACTTTTTATATTCCAATTATCTGCTCATGAGGTGGCACCGTAAATTTAATAACTTAATTTGTTTAACAGAGCGGTTTTAGATTGCACTGTGAAAAAAATGAAAATAAAAGAAAAGAAATGTGCTCTCTACCAAATGAGATCGACAAACTGGGTGTGCTGGTGAAAAACAAAGCATACAGTGCAGTTTGCTGTGTTTAACGGAAACGTGGCTCACGTCTAGCATCCCGGACGCTAACTTGGAGCTACCCGGCTTCAGCGCTGCTAGGGCAGACAGACGCACAAAAGCCTGCAGGAATCGGAGAGGAGGTGGACTCGCTATCTACGTGAACACGAGGTAGTGTAATCCTGGGCAAAGATTTCCATCTGCTGCAGGGACGTCGAACTTTTGGCCTAGCGTGTGACGTCATCCACTCCGCTGTTGCTAAACTAGAGCACAGCACCCTGAGACCATCCTTTTACAAATCAACACAAGGATACTGCTGGAAGTGTGAATTCCCCTACGGAGATGAATAAAGTATCTGAGTATTTTCTTCTTTTTATATACCAATTATACCAAGTGAAATACTTGACATAACTTCATTTTCAAACATTTGACAAACGGTGTACCTCAGGGCTTTTTTATAAATAAAAGTGTACCTCAGTTCAAAAAGGGTTGAAAAACACTGATTTAAACAACCTTAAAATGCCACCAAATTAAAACTGTTAAAAATGCATACTCTACATATTCCAAATATGCCAAGGAGGATTGATAAAGGTGCATGTTATAGGAATACGTACCGGTAATTAGCAGTAAAGTTAGAGGTCTGAAATGTCTTTCCCTGAATCTCCCTTTTGTAGGATAGGGTTTTGTTTTCTTGTTTATATATATATATATATTTTTTTTTTTTTAATTTTTTTTTCTGCAAGAAAAAAGAAAATGCAGTTAAGCTTTTGCTTCACCCTACTCCGTGATGCATGTTGTCATTTTAATGTACATTAGTTTTTGTGCAAATATTTTGTAGTTCCCTTTAGTTAATTAATGGTAGAATTGTTTTAGGTTGTGTCATGAGAAGCCACAAACAAACCTAAAAAACATCAAGAACGTTTGATACTGGGCATCTTAAGTGCAGATGAACTTTAGCCAGTAATTAGAACCTTATGTGCAAATCCATCTGATTATTAGATCAACGACCACATGCTGCTTGATTTGTAGCTAATGAATTGAGTCAGTGGTCCCTACAGCTTTTAGACCTTTGTTATTTTCGCCAACAAACTGATTAGGCCACAATTTAAACAATCTTGAGAATGTTCTGCAAACAAAATTCCAATGCGTTTTACGGACGCATGTCAAAAAAGCAGCCGCTTAACTGGCAACTCAAGGGCTTCAACAGATAGGATTAAAAATGACACAGTACTATTGGAATTATGTTCTGGATTAGTCTTTAATTTGTTTGCAAATCCCACCCACCCCACAGATACAGATTGATTCAAGTATTCAAGTAACTGTACAAGGCTAGAAAAAGATTCACAGCCACACCAAAACATACAAAATAGTTTTACGAAATTGTGTTACCACTTTTTTTCTTGAGCTTTATGTTTGGTATATCTATCATTCAACCCTGGTACAAGGGCCAAACATAGCAAAAGGGATCTCATGTCAAATGTATACAATCTTATTTACACAACAGTTTGATCAAAGTGCATTGACTCGAATCCTGATCGACTAAGAGATCATGTCAAAATATGTACAATGCTTACAAATGCTGAAAACCTGCCGTCTACGATAACATTAGAAATTACTTACTCTGCTAAGTATTGCAAAAGTCAAATAATTTACCCAATATGTGATTCATAAATAACAGAGCATGAAGGAGTTGCAAAACCTGTCCAGCAGACTTGATGATTTAGGTGACAGGAAAGAGATTCCAAGACAAAAGACATCTGAGCGAGGCAGGCCATAGAAGCTTGAATACCAGGCCCATGGAAAACAAAGAAACACAATCCAAAGTATTTACAAAATAAATAACATTTCTTTCAGTTACTGTAACAACTCAATGGTTTAATGCACTTCAGGAGGCATTTTGTCATAATGTGGGCTATGCTGATGAGGCAACCACTAGTATGGGAACCGCATGCTCTGCCATTAGCTTCAGAAACACACACAATTAAATCCCAACTTGGTCATGATAGATCTTCCTCTGTGCTCACGATTGAAATCTGAAAAGGGAGAACAATTAATATTATCACTCAAATTATTTTGCATCACCTAAAAATCATAAGGAAAAAAAAATAAAGTACGAGCATTATAACACTTTAAGAGACTGTGCGTAATATTTGACCATTAAATGTTGATGTATTGAGTCATGCAACCGAAAACTGGTGATATTTGACTCAAAGAATACAAACTACGGAAAATCAATGTGCCTTTTTTTGCCCAGGAAAATAGAAAAAAAACAAGGAAAAAAAAGGGACCAAATTAGATTAAAAGAGGAAAAGCAGCCAAAAGAAACCAGGGAAAAAATAAGAAAAAAAGAAACAGGGCAACAGAAAAGGAGAAATTAAAAAAAAAAAAAAAAAAAAAAAAAAAAAAAAGAAAAACATGGAAATAGAGGAAGGCAGTAGGAAGACCCTGGAGAGCGATACCGTCGGGAGCTTCTGGAAATGCAAGGGTGACAGGCTTGTCCGTGGAAACCAGAGAAGTATAACCTTACTCTCCATCCCGGGCAAGGTCTTTACCAGGATCTTGCTCAGCCGTGCCCTTCCAGCAATCAGAAGCTGCCGCCGTCCCCTGCAGGCTGGCTTTATGCCCAACCGCTCCACAACGGACCACATCTCTGCCATCCGTTTGCTGATAGAGAAGAACCGTGAATTCCGTAAAGATCGCCATCTGTATATCGGATTCCTCCAAGCTCTCGAAGCGCCACCCAAGATCATAGCCCTGTTCAAGCTGCTCTACAGCAACACAGAGCTGTGTCCGTATCAACGGCATTGACTCCGACTGGTTTACCATCTCCAGCGGCGTTCGTCAAGGTTGCGTGGCTGCTCCCGACCTTTTTAATTCCATCATCGACCAGCTGATGTTCAGGGTTAGTGAGCGCATCCCCGGAGTGTCTTTCAGCAACTACCACCTGACTGACCTGGAGTATGCTGACGACACCATCATGCTCAGCACTTCCTACAGCCAGCTGAGCTACGCTCTGGGCATTTACGGCAAAGAGGCAGCGCGGCTTGGCCTGCAAGTGAGTTGGACGAAAACCAAGTTCATGTATGTCTGTGATGGACCAGATCCATCTCCCATCCAAATTGGTAGCGACATTATAGAGCCTGTCAAGAGCTTTGTCCATGGTGACAGACAATTGGGACCTAAAACCAGAGATTCTCCCCAGAAGAGCCCTGGCAGCATCTGCTCTGCAGTCTCTCTGGCAGCACCAGAACAAGACGAAGCTCCGCATTTACAACCTCGCCGTATTCTCTATCCCGCTTTATGGCTCAGAAACATGGCCCCTGAACGACACCCTAGCCACAAGAATCGAAGGTTTTGATAGCAGGGCTCTCAGAACCATCAAGAACATCAGGTGGCCCCAGCGAGTCTCCAATAAAGAGCTCAGAGCCCGCATGTGCCAGCCCAGAGCATCTTCCTTGGTCGCGCGATGCCACACCCGCTGGTTTGGCCATGTCTTTCGTCTACCACCAGACACGAGCCATTCTCCAGTTTGACCCAAAGGCCGCAGGCTGGACACAACCATGAGGGAAACCCCGCACTCGATGTCGTTGCGGGCGACCTCCAACAACACGGAGTTGCTGTAGAGGATGCAGAACAGCTGGCACAAGACCGCCAGCATTGGAAAAACCTGGTTCATCTGGTCGGCTCAACGCACAGGGACAGGACCCCCCCGACCTTCGCTGGAGCAGTAATCAATAATCAGTAGGAAGATGAAGGCAGAAAAACGAGACAAAACAACAAGAACAGAAGAAAACAGGGAAAAACTTTAATAGAAGTAAAACAGATGAAACTAACGAGAAAGGGGGGAAAAAGAAAAGTAGAACGACTGGAGGTAAAGAAAAAGAATTGGGGGGGATAGAAAAGGGGGAAAAATAACTGAAAAGTAGAAGGGAAAATGAGAAAAAGTGGAAGAAAAAGGCTAGAAAAAATGGAAAATGTTTCCATATTTGGTGGTAGCCTTAGCAGCATGGTGGCCAATCATCAAGGAGAGCTACATCTAATGTCAAATATGTGCAAATTTCTCTACCTACGAATATTTAAAATAAGAATGTTTACATGTTAATAAATTGTTGGTAATTTTAATACATTTTTTAAAGTTGTATTTTTTACCACTAGGTGGCGCCTATACACACTATCCTTTTGGGAAAGCCATTTCCTGTCGCTCAAAGAACTTGCTGACTCTTGTGGTAACAGCTGTGAGGATAACAGCCAAGGTTAGAGGCGTAGTGCCTTGGAGCATTGATTGCTCCAAGGTTAATCTGCGCACATGGGGATTAGTGTTGGCCAACAATGCGCTCAAGATTACAGGAGAGAGTGCTGATCATTAACAAGCAGTCTGCATCCACTGCTAAGAAATGATTGCATCAAAGTTTATCTGAAGCAAACAACTTCTACAGTATATTACCGCACTATAAGACGCATCCCCTAAATAGTCTTGTGATATTTCATATATAAAAGCGCACTGGACTATAATGCACATGGCAGTATTTCCCATAATATTTTATGAGACACTGGTGGGTAGACACTAGGGGGATTTGGAGGCATGTTGCCCGGAAGAAAAAAGTTTTACATTTTAAATTCAAGCAATCTACAATCCTAAAAACCCTAGTTATGAAAGGCAATGACACAGCAATCTATTCACACCCACAAACCATGGTAAAAGAGATACTAGTTCATAAAAACAAAAACAACAAATCTGCTTGTTATCTTAGACTGAGAACATCTTAAATTGATCCAATGCTGCACTATTTTAGTGTATTGCATCAGCAAGTAAACAGACCAAATCTCCAATGAGTTTTATATGCAATACTTATCAGTATTGCCGCTTTTGAAATTGCTGCATATGACAGAATGCCAGTCCATCAGTGGTTTACAAGAGATTATACTATAACACGCAATATGTCACACAGTTGGGGCCCCGTGTCAGACATAGCATTTTCCTGTTCTGAGCACAAATTTCTAAATTCTTTCAATGGCAGTGCCGCATTTCTACGCTCCGTTAAAAACGCCAACAGTGCGACGGGGAGATGGGCACGTTTTCTGTGCGGAACGCTCGGCGCTAAACCTTTTTTTCTGGTCACCAAGGGTTGAAGAAATGTTAAACTTTGGGAAAAACGCAACGCTCATCAATGTACTAGTTTTTTTTCCAGCCGTCTAATTACAGTGCAGGCAGGGCGGTACAAAACTACAACTGAGTGTCAACATGGGAGAGGGGTGACCAAGATTCCTTCTGGCTACAAGAGATGGTATAAATACATACCCTAGCATTTATATACTGTAATAAAGATACCCAAAAGTGATTTTAATTTAATGATATTTTTTTAATACAACTTTATGAGACTGGCAGGACCAATTAAGCCCTGGCGACCCACCAGATTCTTTCGTTTGTTTAACACAGCATGGAATAAAAACGACAGTGAAAGCTAGGGTTTAACAAAACAGATATAACATCTGGTTTCAACACTAATTTATTAATGGTTAACGTGCTGTCCTCACGCCAAAGTATCCCCCTTTTCACAAGCTAGACAGCTAGTGAACGACATGCAAATAAGGATTTGTAACGAGCCCTCAAAAGTTGGCGTTTTTGCTGCATTTATTTGCTTTTTGGAACAATTAACATGTTGACCAAAAGAGGGCGCTTCAAAAACACATTTTTACTTAAGGCAGAACGGTGAACAATTAAATGCTAACTATTGGATAGAAAGCTATCACATTTTAAGCACTTTTAATTATTTAAGACAAAAAGAAATTGCATTCTCGTTAGAATAAGAACCCCATACATCATTAGTTGAAATGTAATAATCATGTTTGTACAATTGACATGTAAACCACAAAAGGGCACTCGACCACCGTTTCTCAAAGGCAAAACAGTTATATACAGCATCATTTAATTGTAACTATGCATTTTGAATTTTAGCCACCGTATTTTCCGCTTTATAAAAAGGGGGACCAGATTATAAGGCGCACTTTAAAATATCTGATCAATTTTTTGCCAAGTTGGGGTTTTTAGGTGAGCCTTAGTCCCAAAAATACAGAAATTTCAGGTCAGTGTGATAAATTGTCACATGGAAATTATTTACCGCCGGGTACGTGTGCCCCACACTGGCGCCGTGCCGTGTGATGTCAATGTTGAGGTCCTCCTCGGTTGTCTTGAGGTATACCGGGTTGTCAAAGTTCATGCTTTTCTGGGTCTTCAAGGTCCAGTTCCTCCACATCAGATATCCACCGGCCGCAGCCATGGCAAGCAGTACTGTGTGCGAATTTTTTTCTCTTCAGATTTTGTGGAAGTCAGTAAGACAAAAAGACCTAGAACAATCTGCCAATCATTTACAAAATGACTACACAACAATCTTTTGGAAGCCAGAATCCAATAAAACTGCAATATATACATTTGAGAGTACAGAACATTTCATTTTGCCAAGCAGTTCAGGCAAATCTGGGTCAGGAATAACTGACCCATCTTTCCACGGGGATCATTGATATTTTAAAGCAGAGACCCACTCTGATGTAGTCTGGTGTGGTTAGCTAGCCGAGAATCTTTTGGCGGTCTGCTGATATCCCATCAGTGTGGATGAGCCTACCACAGGTCCTTACATGGTCTGTGCCATGCAATCATTATTTGATCAGTTTTTATTTTATTGATTTATTCTTCATTGTTTCTGTGTTTGGCATTTCAGGTTGTTGGGTGGGGAAACAATATTTTCTTTCTTTATGTTCATTTAATATTGTCATAAAGAACTTTGAGTTGCAAAAATCTTCCAGAAGTCCTACACATGTTTTTAATTTGAAAAATATTTCAATTTTAAAATCAGATTTTTTTGGTTATTTTGTGAAGCTCTACAATGTGGATTTAAATCATTTACTAATAAGCAGTCGATACGTTTCATTTGTTTATAATTTGACTACTGCAAAGATGATTTCGTGATGCCAGCGTATTCATGATTTTTTTCGCATCGTTGTTGCCATTGGCCAATTACGTTGCCGTTTAATTTCCATACACTTGAGCGCATCTTCTTTTGGTACCTAGGATTTGTAATAAGTGCTAGGTGAGCTACAAAACAGGTTGAACTTGCAAAGAGAACCGGGAGAAGCCGTCAGAGAAGCAAATCCAAACTCCATGTCTTCTCCCTTTTTTGACAGTCTACTAAAGTTTAAACCCTTTAACAGTATACGTAATATGACTTGGTAATATCAAAAAACTAAAAGTGCACTTGATGATTGTCACTTACAAACTGGTAATACGGCCCAAGCTGCAACAGAACCTCTGGCTGTGGTGTTGACCTGAATTGAGGTGTTCACATTGGCTTCTGCAAAAAACAGAACAAAAAAAAAAAAAAAAAAAAAATAGTTCCTTTCAATACATTACAACAACATGATTATTGCAGTGTTGGACAGTAAACTGTCATCTTGTTTGACACAATCATACAGTCATTTAAAAAAAATGGCAGCTGTTAAGATTTATATGCATAGGATTGATGGTCGATTAAGCAGAGACAAATTGATGGAAGCGCAGAGCAGGAAGTCTGAAACACCCCAATTCCAAAGTTCTTACTTTACCTTAGCAGGGGGGCGCCACACCAAATACAGTACTAGCCCTCATCTTCAGAGGACTAAACCATTCCTTTGTGGTGAAACCCCAAAGGCTCTGCCACGAGAACAAATCGCTCTTCCCCCTCATGTTAGAAGTACTTTTCATGCATTAATTGTTTGCTTCTAGACACCTAAAGCTAAAAACTAATCTTTGATCAACCCCAAAAAGGTATTTGTGAGGTTTTTTGTTCTCAGCTTTCAACCAGTCACAAACTTAACAAGCTGGTGCCAACTAAACTTTTACCGTCCTATTAAAATTGACTATCACAATATGTTTTGATCAGAATGACAAATTACACATTTGAGTTTTGCAACTGGTAGAGAAAAGTGGCAACGTACTGTATAGATCAGGGGTCTCCAACCTTTTTGAGGCAAAGCAACTTCAAGGGGACTGAGTAACAGAGGGCAACCTTGATAACCCACTTCCGAAATTTTAACTAAATTAATTTATTTTATCTTACTGATATTTTACGTAAAAAATGATTTTTAATGATAATTATTCTAAATGATTCAACAAGGTACAACATTTTGCAGGAAATCATGTAAAAAAAAAAAAAAACAAAACCTATTGTCAGTTTCATGAACTCTGCACCATGTTTTAACAATTGCTAAATTGTGTAGGAACAAAAACAAATTTAAAATTAAATACAAATAAAATATCACATTACTAATAACGGAATGTGCAGACATAAAAAAAAAAAAAAAAAAAAAAAAAAAAACATTAACTTAGTAACACAAACTGTTTTTCAATATTTTAACCATTTTTGCTATGGCACTGAACTGTTGCCACTAACGAAGTTGTCATTTATTTAACTCTAAGAACCTCCCAATCTGAAAATGCCTTCTTTCATCAAAACTGGTGTTACTCTTAAAAGATGCTTCAGCTGTTTTAAGGGTTTTTACCAGCCTTGTAAAAAAACAAAATGAAAAGACTTTTGCCCAAAGTTGCTTTTAACTCACGGGCCTTTCCTGTTTGCCGTGTGCTAAATAGTCATTACAGCAAGCCAACTTAGTATACACAAAGGGGAATACAGAGCATCAATTCAGCAGTGTAGACTTGCAAATTCTCAGCGTATTTTCCGGACTATAAAGCCCCAATAACCCAAATGTGGCCAGAAATGTAAAAGCATGCCTTATAATTTAGTGCACCTTATATACACGTCCAAATATTGGTGGATACAATTGTAATTTGTTAGTGTGCGTTACTATGAGAGGTTTTACAATACACTACTATAAGAATCATTTGAAAAACATTGCATGCAACAGAACTAAATGCAAGTTGCGGCTGCAAAAGTGCCCAAAAATTACCACTAGCGCACCAGTGATACAGACGACATAGAAAAAGGCAGACACATTTTTACACTATTTTTATTCAATGTGTCTGAAAGGAAAAAATAAAAAGGTCATCCCTGAGTGATTTAGATACATTTTGAGTTATATCTTTCGCTTTTAATTTTCTCTATCCTCCAACATTTTTTCTAGCACAGTGAGTAAAAACGGTGAATATAGATTAAATCTGCTTTATATCACCTGTACCATTACATGGCTTGGTTTTGGTCCTCTCACCGACCTGGATTTGATTCCCGTGGTATGCAATGGTTCGCACTTTAGGTCAGCAATATTTTTGAGTGATCATATCGTTGCACTAAAATGACCCCCCCGCCCCACACACACAAGTGTGCAAAACACGCAACGGTTCTTAAATTAGTACCTCTTGTTGTAGTTGATTTATTGTGCCTTGTACTACATATGAAAAACAAAAAGGCTCCAATTTAGGAGTATAATCCTATGCACCTCAGTGCAGAGAGCGATAAGGATAGAACCAGTGTGAACCAGTTCAAATTCACAAGCGCTCTGCACTTCATCAATTAGGTAGTCACATTTAAAAACAAAAACATCTTTAAAGCCCTAGTGTGTAATATTTAACCATTAAATAACACCATTATCTAATGCGTACAAAAGCCAGTGCAGGAGCAAGCAACGTGCCACTTACGTAGGGATTCCACTTACGTAAAAGAAAAACAATTTCCCGACCTATGATTTTTTTTTTTTGTAAATAAAAAATATAATTGCTATACGAGTTCACATATTTTTGCCCAGTATTTAAATCAATGTTTAGTACCACTAAAATATTATAGCGTCCCTTCGAGACAAATATTAACATGTGACAAACAAAGCAATCAATCCAGAATGTTGCAAGCATTGCAGATACAAGAAACGCCACTCGCTTCAATATTCATCAAGCAAGAGGCTATGATCCAGCATGGCACAGGCATAGCATCTAGAGCGACATGCAGACAGGTTGCACAAATTGGAGTTTTGCAGCCAAAGACAAAGCGCTTTTAAAGCAAGCATAAAGGAGAGTTGCGAGCAGCCCAGCGTCAGGAAGTGAAGAAAGTATTTGCTATTACCTGGGGAGGGCAGCAAAGGTTTCGCATTCTCCGTTGAGGGACCTTTGGTAGAAGCGTCTGACACAGACAATAAAGATTCAATTTTTGTGGAGGCGGGGATGAATTAAAGAGGCTAATAAAACTTAAATGGAGGTTCAGGGAGAAAATTTATGGTCACTGTTAGGCGAGCCAACAATCACAAGCCAGCTGTTTTTTGGAATCTGAATGGTAACATTTCTCACACTTATGAGAGGTAGGCCACATCAAGTTTTAAATTAAATATTAGTAGGCCCACAAAAAATAAATTGACCAATGCGAATAGAGTCAAAATGAATATTCTTCTGGTGAAAAATATATCAAATCTTTCCAAAAGATTGTTCTATAGAAGTATAACAACGAGCACAAGAAAAAGCAGAAATACTTCCCAGGGCTTGCATAACTACTATTTGATGGCAATGCACTTCCAGGTCAGATGACACATCCTGCTGTGATGTGTATCACGAGGACATCTCCTGTACGTGAATCAGTCTTGAGACTTTAGTTCTAATCATTTGTACCATTGCCTGTTCCAGGTCCAAAACAACAATTTGCTGGCAATCTGATAGTAAAACAACTTGAATGGGTGCGGAGACTGCATTGTCATTTTGTCGGAAAAAAAAGTGATCTGAATGGATGTTTAGCATTTTATGGTCACTCTCCCCGCTTCTTTCCCAACCATTCACTTTCAGGGAGTGCACTGCATTATTTATAGTTCCTTTCAAAACTTCCAAAAGCTGGCTGAGCGCGGTTTATAACCAGGGTTGAGTAGTGATACTTTAACTGGATTAGTTTCAATTACTTTTGGATTACTCCAATACCAAATGTGCTAATAAAAGACAAAATAAACTAAATATGAATAAAATGACTACATTTTGTGCAGGCTTGGGGAGTAACGGAATACATGGAACGGCAAAAATGTTGGCAAGCGGTTTGGATTTATTTTCTTCGTTTCTGTCGCATTTATGTTAATTTTGCCGGACATCAGAGAGATCAAAGCCAGGAGAGAAAGCTTACCACAAGTTGTGAGTCATCATTTTATTCATATTTATTTTGTCTTTTATTAGCATATTTGGTATTGGAGTAATCCAAAAGTAATTGAAAGTAGTTAAGTTAAAGTAACCCTGCCCAACCCTGTTTATAACAAACGATTCTAGCACAACCGCCACTCTGTGGTGGAAATATGAATTGCAGCCAGGTGTTGAATCGTTAGTGCTGACGTTTAAAATATAATTTTATTTAAGGGTTTATTCAAACAATTTAAATAGAGCAATTTCCTACTTATATACATGCACACACACAAAACTAAATGTTTTACTGCTGTTAAGTGTGACAACCTTTCTAAATTTGTAGCCAAAACACATGGGATTTTAAAAGGTTTTTTAAAACTCATCTCGTGACTAAAAAAACAATGTTAACTCGTTTAAGCCCCACATATTTGGTTCATTATCAAAATGTATGGGGCAGTTTACCACCCACCATTTGAGACAAAGTTTTAAAAAAAATAATAATAAAATAAAAAAATAAATACAATGACCCAACAGTTCCATTTCATGCAGCTGCAATTGCTGAACGAATGAGACAAATCCATTTGCTTAAGATTTAGCAGCGTATAAAGGCTTTTGGCTAAAACCCAACTGGAGACTGTGAAAAGCATCCTTGTCCCACGCCATTAATCGAGCACACTAAAGTTGCTGAAGGGCGTGTTAACGCAATTATACACACAATTCACAATTCAGTTTCAAGGCAACCTTGGCTAACAAGGCATTTCGCTTTTGAGGAGCATGGCAGCTCAGAGTTGTCTGGGAGATGTTCTAATGCTTTGTTTGCTCCTGTTGCGTGGTCTGCAGCAGAGCCTAATTAGGAGTTATATGCACCAAATTCCTTTCCCGCATCCCTTTCTCACAGTCTTTCTATGGTAAGAAAAAAAAGATGGAACAATAGAAAAGTCAGTCACAAATAAGTGAAGGTAGTCTAGATATAAACAAGATACAGAATTATTCACACATTACTTGACAATCCAACCCCATCTTGAGTTTTATATAGATAAAAAAAGTGCATAGAGAGCACTTTACAATCAACTATAACAAATTCACGAAAAAACAGTTGATGATTAAAGTATGCCCAATGTTTTACTGACTGCTCTTATTAGTTTCAACTTACCAGACCTGCAGCGTAAACCATCCGCAGCCAATTCCTGTCCTTCAGGACACAAACAAGTGAATTTTGGGGAGTGTTTGTTGATCTGTGGTGCAGGCAGACACATGTAGCTGCAGCCTCCATTCAAACCGTTCTCTGCACACCAATTAGTTCCTGTAAGCAAGTGTAGGTTTCAGCGGAGTTCATGTGCAAATTTTGCAGTTTAGTCACTCAATTAAAAATCTTTATACCTCAAAACAATAGGTTGACCAGAAACAAAAAAAAGCTTTTAGAAATTCGACAGAATAGTTTAGGGGGTCACCAACCTTTTCAAAACAAGCTTCTTTGTTACTGAATAGCTACCAGTAAAAAATAATTTCTAAACAGCAACTTACTGTTACAATGTTATCACCACCTTGTAATTGTTAGAAGTAGGGTTGAAATAAGCCCAGTCAACCACTAATACATTGTTTTTAAAGAAACTAATTATAGTCAATACCTTTTCATGCCAGTTAGAAATCAAATTACCAATAAAATCACTATAGCCCATCAGTGGTGACTTATTTTCAGAAACAGTCCGCATGCTACTCAAGGGCTTTTAGGGCAGGGGAAAACCTGGTGTCTGGGTTCCACACTGGAGACTCCTGGTCAAGTTAAACTCAAACACACATTTGACCTGATATTATAACTCATCCTCCATCATAGCAGTAATTGAATAAAGAATAGAAAATATTTTTGAACTACACCTACCAGAAAGCTGAATGAGTTCATGATACACAATGATGTCCTGTGGATCATTCAAGTTGTTTGCTAGTGTCACAACATTCGACCCAGTGAATTTGTTTGCACCATATATGGCTTTCTTCTCACCATCAGTCCAGAAGACACGATCCTTGCATGCAAAAAATAAATATGGCTCGTCATTGGAGGGCACAAAGCGTGCCACCTGATTCCTTGACATATATTCTTATCCCTTTTGCCAATATTTTAATCTTAAATTATAGCACACATTTCATACTTTAAAATATTTGACAACTCCAACAATGAGACACAGGAATAAAGTTAATGTGCTTTGTCTCTTACCTCAAAAACAGTGAGAGCAAATGGATGAGCTAGATGGTCTCGAGACTGTAGCACTTTCTTCCTATTGTCACCATTCACGTCAACACTGCAGAGTGTATGGAGCTTTGAATCAACCCAGTACAACCTGCCTTTTATTAGATCTAAAAATACAGAATACACAGAATATTAGAAAGTGATCAAGTCTGGTGAAATGTAGATAATTTTAACAAGTAACTTAATGTGAACAACCAATATGTGGTTAAATACAAATTACAACAGGACCAAAAAGCTAACGAGAGATGCAGTCAAAAATCTAAATGTTAGAAATAAAAGTAAAACTTTTCCACTAGTCATCAACAGTTATGGATGAGTCGTAAACACTGAAAGGCTAAAACATTGGCCAATTGCCAATTGCAGTCTTAAATAATACTGCCAAGGACCTGTGTCTGCACATCTTTATTCTTACCAAGTGTTATTCCATTTGGCCACTGGATGTCAGTTGCCACCAGAATCTGCCTATTGACTCCATTCATACCAGACTTTTCAATCTTGGCCGGCACACCCCAGTCAGACCAGTACAGAAAACTACAATTGTTCATGTGCAAAAAAAAAAAAAAAAAAAAAAAAACAGAGCCAAAGTTGGAAAATCTCTTAGAAAGATTGAAGGTATCAAAAAGTTTATTGTACAAAGTTCTCCTACCCAGAAAGAGGATCCACAGCAATGGAAGCTGGTTCTTTCAGGCCTTGACTAAAAATAATTTTTTGCTTTGTCCCATTGAAGTTTGAAACAGAAATGGTTTTGGTTCCAAGATCAGACCAGTACAGGTTGTCGTATATCCAGTCCACAGCAATTCCGACAGGCGACTTTACATTTTCAATCACTTTGTTGTGCATGCTCACATCTCGATTGTCCAGCAGAGTACTGTAAAAATTGCATACACAAGGAAGACCAATACAAAAAAATGATCATTTCACAAAAAGTATTTTGTTAAATCAACATGTTCTTCGCAAAGCATTATGTTACAGTTATACAACAGTTCTACTCTTTAAAAATAATACAACTGTCACACTACTTTAAACCCATTTTTGCTGACCATGCAGATCCAACGGATAAAATGAATCTTGCATACAGAATAATGAGGAGGGTGCTTATGGTCATGTTAGCACAATTTACAACTGCTTAATCCTCTTAGAAATGCGCAAAACTTAATTTAGGTCAAACAAATTCAGCTGTAGGCAATGTGTCACATTACAGCATTTACACAAAAACGAGGTGTGCATAGAGAAGTGAAACTTTATAGTGAAGGAAAAAAAGTTGTAAACTTAAGACCTTTATTTAAAAAGTAGACACAGAAATTGTTTTTTTAAATATCATTCATTGCAAGGGATAAAGGTATGAATTAAACCTACGTGCATCAGTGTTTGTTGCAAATCACGATGCAAGGAGTACTTGCACAACTATACTTAAAAATAAAAAACAAGGTTTCAAACCTTAATATGGCCTTCTGTCCCAGGTCAGCCCAAAATATAATTTGCTGATCAAAATCTGCATCCAAAGCCACAGTGTTTCTCTGTTGCTCCACAATCTGTGTGTACTCCTTCCTCTCCAGACCCAGGCGGCGGACATCATGGCGATTTGTGAAAATCAGACTGGGCTCTTTACCTGAGAATAAAGAAGGACTTGTTGCTACATCCGCCTGTAATGCATCACCCTGGCCTCAACAGTAGAACGAAAGGCAAGGATAATGCATTGCTTAAAAGGTCTAAAATATGTCACGTTTGGAATACCTTTGATCATTTTTGGGAAACATTGTATTAGATGTACAATTAGTTTGGAGGGTTAAAAAGGTTTAGCACATTAAAGATTTGTAAAATACGCTGTTGGGAACAGGTGGAAGTGCTTGTGTCATGTTTAAGGATAGATGTAGATGTATAACTCACAAAAATGACTGTATAATCCAATGCAAAATAATGAACTAGTAAGGTTTTATATGAAACTATGCATTAAAGTACAAAAATATTGCATTAGATTGAATAATTAAGCAACACGCAAATTATAATAGTGCTGTTGATTAGTCCGGGGTTCTCCATTTCTATACATCAGATAATTGGTACGGCCTTTGACAAGACAAGGGTAGATTTGTTTACATCAGGCTGCACTCACCTACAGCTTTGCACACTGATGTATTTGGATCCATTTGATAACCATTGTGACATTCACATTTATATCCCCCTTTCAAGTTAATGCAAATCTGACTGCAGATGCCTGGGTTCAGGCATTCATTGATGTCTGAAAAAAAATAATGACAAAAAACATGCATATTCAAGGCTGCAAAAGGTACATTTTTTTAAACAAGCTGCTAGTGTTCATAGAATTACCCTTCATTTCAAAACACTCAATTCCTCAGAACACAATTTTACATTTTAAAAAAATATTCAGTTTTTAGATTAAACAAGCACTGTTGGTGATTAAAACAGTCAAACCTCCACAAGTCTTGTGATCGATAAGTTGGAGCCCAGGTGTGCAGTCACATTCAAAGCCAATTGCCATGTCTTTGCAGAAATGTGAACAGCCCCCATTATTCAGTAAGCACTCGTTGACATCTGCAGAATGTGATAGTTTAGCAATTAAGGCATTACAGAAAGAATACTGTTCTTTTGGCAAAGTATTTTTAACTGGATTATCTTGCAAAACTTCGATTGGCTATAAACTAAAAAAAGATTCAAACAACACTACCAAAAAGTAAAAGACTGACGATTGTGAAGAACGCATTATGACCAATATTCCCAAGTTGGTAAGCACATTAAAATCACACTTCTTCCGGGCTACACATTGTGAAATTTTGTAAAAGGAAACACTGTTCCATTTACAAATGTGACTTCCATTGCTTCAACTGCATAACATTTACCAAAAATGGATTACCCATTTGATCAATTGCATTAGTTGCGCAGATAAGATGATCAATGTTGCAGTACTTCTACATGTATTTTCTTACAGGTTGGTTTTGAAATACCTACCGCATTCTTTGATGGGTTCATCACTCCAGTCTGGACAGTCCCTGTTCTTGTTGCACACTTTGCTCATCTCAATACAATCTCCACTGCGGCATTTGAACCGCTCAGGTCCATGGCACAGAGTCTCTGTTAAGAGGGAGGAACTGATACAATAGGTGCTATACAAATATTGATACCAATCATTATAATCTAAAAGGATTTTGGAAAATATTGAAAAGGTAATATTTGGTTGAAATTACGGCTGCCAGAAGAAGACAACATTAACTAGGCAATAGAGGACTTAAAATTGAGTTTAAACAAATTCCAAAATGATAAGACGCTCCCCTACTTGACCATTGAACTCACGTAAAATGGCAGATACCAACATTTTTTCTGGGATGTCAAAAAATATCCGGACATAGCTGCAAGTTAGATTTGGAATTGTGTGCACCTTTTTCAGAGGACATTACTGTAGTGCTTCTTTCCAACACATGGCGCTGTGAGAGGTCACCCAGCATCCACCCGGAAGAAAAATGTGCTTCCTCTTCCTAGTTCGTGTGTAAACATTCTATACTGTCTATACCATCTCCAGCGCACCAAGAACTTTGACATTTTAATTGGTCAACATTGCGCACATCCATTCAAAATGGTTGGTGTAAAGTGGCAAGCAGTTTCATCTGAAATTAAAGTGGAATAAGAAAGCTTGATGCAGTTCAGAAAATGGTCTGAACGCTTTTTACCACAGAGGAAGACCTCTTTAAAGCGCATCTTCCAAAAGTAAGTTAAACTAAACTTTAGTTATCTTTATAGAGAATACCGTTTAATGAAATGTTTATTTTTAGTACAAAAACAATACAGGTTACTTATACTTTACTTTAATAAACCTTAAACATACAAAATATAGCACTGAAGCAACTTACGAACAAATTCAAGTTATGAACAATTGTCCGGATGGTACATAGGTTGGGCAGCGTCTGTATAGAAATTCGACACAATCAGAACGACTACATTAGGTTCTCTTGACGCTTTGTGAAAAGTGTTCAATTCTCATTTGACAAAATTAAATAGTTTATGATGACACGTCTGCCAAGTTTTCAAACAGGTTTCAGTGTAAAAGGAAGTCGAAAGTTAAACATGCTTCTTATTTGTGTAACAGTCAAACAGAGAAAAAAAGTAAAGCCATTACTGAAGTGATCAGAACTCACGGTTTTTGCAGTTAGCCTCATCTGATCCATCAGCGCACTCCCTTATGCCATTACATTGTCTGTTGCCCAGGATACAGTTTCCATCATCACACATGAACTGTTCGGCTCCACAGGTGCGCACAGCTGTCAAAACCGTACAACAATTTCCAAATAACATTAGACCATGGGTGTCCAAACTTTAGAAAGCGGGACGATTACGTAACCTAAAAATGTTCGAGGTATGACTATTAAGCTTGACAATCTTTGAACAGTAATTCACCCGCCATGAAAGGTTTGCAGTGCTTGACCAACACTGTCCAGACCTCATAGCATTTTGCTTGACTTGCGGAGTCTTGTGAAAACTCGCAGCTGTGCAGTTTAAACAGCAACAAGTTAATTTATGTTTTCACAGCATTGGTTTCCAGTTAACATTTTTAATCTTGCAGTTCCTCTTTGTGTTATATTATTTGAAGACAGTCTCTTAGCAAATTAGGCAGACCTAGTTTTGTTGGATTTCAGTAGAGGCAGCCCTCAGGCAACTTCCTTTTTTTCTCACAGAAAGCCTGGGCATGGTGGCGAAAGGGCTGTTGCAATCACCTGGTGAAATGGTGAATTTTGTGGGAACAAATTTATTTTATACAGCAGTCAACATTAATTTAATGACAGAGGCCACGGGCCTGTACAAATTTGATCATGAGTTAAAATTGGGGCCCCCGGCCCGGGCTTACCTGCATTAGACACTAAAAGTGCTTTTACTGCCGGAGAATTATTTGACTGATATCCCCAAAAAATTAAGATTGACACGCACCACATGTGAGCAGTAAAATAAATCTGGGTTTTCCTACATTAAGATTACATCAGTAAAAATGTGGAGGATCTGAACAGTTTGCATGGATACAATATATTCGGAAAAAAGCAAGTCTATAAGTATGTACATACGACAGTTAGCTTCATCACTCCCATCTTTGCAGTCATGGTCGCCGTCACATCGCCACGTTTTGTGAATACACTCTCCTGAAAGGCATTGCATCTCATTCGTTAAACATTTGGCTGGTGGGGTTGGGTGATGGCCGCAGCGTGTTGGTGACTCGTCAGATTGATCCTGAAGAAGAACAAAGGTTTAACAGTGGGTAATTTTCTGTGAATTGTTACTGAAAACCAGTTTAGGGTGAAAACTGGCTATTGCGTCTATGACGTATACTGACCATAACTTGTTGACTTCCCGTTAAATTATTTTTAATTGTACTGTCCATAGTGTGCTTCTATAAGGAGTATGACCACAACTTCAATAATGACAAAGATTCTGTTCCGCACTAGCCAAGTTACCAAGTGAAGACGTTGTCGTAAATATTTCAATCAATGTAATGTATATGCTTTTGTTCTCATGTTTAAATAAATTATATCTTTTCTTAAATAAACACAAAATCATATGTTTGTCATTGTCAAAACTGGAGGGGGGAAAAGATCTAAGTACAGTAATTAATCCCGTGCTACATCCAATTTTTCTACTCCGTGGAGTTTTATCATACATTGGCCAAAAGTCATTTACTCTTATCGTTAACCCACACTTTAATTTCTTTTCTTTGACATTCAGAGCACTAGGCAGAAATCATACAATGTAAACACCAACTGCAGGCCTTTGCGATGCTGTGTTTCAATTAAAACATAAGTGACCATTGAGAACACTTAAACTTGTTAAATGGCACGGTTTCACATGGTCAAAAATCTTGTCGCACCTCATGTGCATGTTTGAGATGGTCTTTATTGCGACTCCCTTACCTGGCAGTCAACATCCTCGTCACACACCCAGCTATTTGGGATGCAAGATAAATTTCCACACTGGAATTTATTTGGGCCACAGGTAGAAGGCATACACTCCACCTCGTCTGAACCGTCACCACAGTCATCCTTGCCATTGCAGACAAAGTTTCGGGATATACAGCGCTCACTTGCACAGGTAAATTCATTTGGAGTGCAGGTTACATTACCTGAAAGGTACAGATATAAAACAAAAATTGTACAAAGTAATTTGAATGTAGTTTAGAATATTTGTTGATGTTTTCACAACCACTTCTCAGTCACAACTTTAAATGTTCACAACAGAAACTGATGCATACAGGTCCTGCGGTTTTAAACTGCATCATTGAGTATTAAGGCCCTACATCAACTAGTCCCTTATTTACCAAACGTGAAGCCAATTTTTTTTGCTCCTTCTCTGCCACGGATGCACAACAAATTAAAAACAGTGTACATTTAATGTTTTAGTTAGACCTAAAAAAGTTTGCAGACTCCACATTCAGGTTGCAAGTGCTAGTTTTCACAGAAGTGCTCAAAGTTTAAGTTCACCGACGCGTGTGAATTGTGTGGAACTGAAAGGGCACCACATAAGCTAACGCAAAGGTCCTCAAAACAGTGTACCATACTTTCCGGACTACAAGTCGCAGCTTTATTCCTAGTTTGGTCAGGGGCAAGACTTTGAGAAATTATTGCCACACTTATCAGGTATATCATTTCACACGTTATTTTCCCACCAAACCGCAAGTGTTGATAATTTCAATATTGCCAGTGTTGTGACGAAAATGCCCCCTCCCCTGTCACAACATGCATCACTTGCGTAAACATAACTAAAACGACTTTGGATCTCATTTTCGGGTTAAATGTAGTAGAGCAGTAAAAAACAGAAAATTTGCACGTCGTATAGAAATCACTTTGGAGCAAGCTGAAAATATTTACTTTTATTTTAACTTACCTTTCAAGATGACATAGGTTTAGTCGAATAAATTTCCCTCAAAAAGGCACCTTGTACTCTAATGCGACATATATGGTTTTACCCTCTTAATTAGGTATTTTATTTGGGCTAGTGCAACTTATTCTCCGGAGGGACGTGGTCTTAAAAATGCAGTACAAAATTGCTTACGTTAATTTACTGTGTGACAACTTACCACAGTTGACCTCATCTTCTCCATTGTTACAATCTTTTTCGCCATCACACTTCCAGAAGTTGGGGATACACTGAGTAGAACCAGCCCCACAACTAAACTCATTCAAACGGCAAGTCCGCATGTCTGCACAAGTATTTGAAACACAGGCCACATGTCAACATGTAATACTGCAGCAGTGTAATGTTATACAGAAATTACAGCCATATGGAAGTTTTTTTTTTATTAAATACGTTTTGAATAGATCTAAATTAAAAAAAAAAAAGTTTTTAGCACATGCTCAGAGAAAATGGTAATGGTAGGAAAACAAGAATTTAAAGGTCAACAATTCCTTCTGTTTAACTTACATTCCAATATTAAAATGTAAAATGTACAGAATGCTAATGATTTAAGAAATGGCCACTAACAACAAGTAAAAGTCAGTTAAGACAAACATGCGAGTGCAGCATTTTCCATTACCAAGAATAAAAACAGCTGGACAAACAGTGATAGAAACTGTTGCACGTGCGGCTCAGTCCATGTACACTGTAGTGAGTATGTTTGTAACCTAATCTGGTGCACATGGAGGGGGGGAAAAAATAAATAAATAAATAAATAAATAAAAGTTCAAAACCTTTAGAAATCTGTACAGTAGTTAGTTGCCTTCTAAAATATTTGTCAAGAGGCGAAATCACAGAAAAGAGAAGTAATGGCTACTAGAGTGTTTAATTACAAGTACAGTTATGAAGTATGGAGAGCAGTGTTCCCTCTAAACTGCGCGCGTGCGCAACCGCGCACTGCCTGCACATTCTCAGCGCACAAGAAAATCATTCCAGCGCAATGTTCCCTCCAAGCTGCGTGTGTGAGTTTTTAGAGTTTTCGAGAACCGGCTTCTTAGGCTCGGCTCGCTAAAAGGAACCGGCTCTTTCAGGTCCTAAACGACTCTTCAGGTTGTTTTTGCTTCTTTTATCCCTATATGACCAAATATTATGTACAATTATGCACAAAATGACTTGAAGGGGGAATAGAACAAAAAAGAAAAAAATACCAAAATGAAAAAGTAGTGAAAAGCTGAGAAAAAAAAGAAACAAAAAGAAAAAAGGAAAAATTCAGAAGCCAGAAAAAAAGGAAAAGAAATAAAGGGAAAAAAGTAAACATAGAACAAAGAAAAAAGTAACAGCCAGGAAAAAAAAATATTTTTTCAAAAGGGTAAACATTTTTTTTGAAAAAAACTGGGAAAAAGGAGAAAAAGTTTGTGTTGCATTCAAATAATTTCCAATTATACCAAGTTAATCTTGTTGCCAACATTGTACTTCCACTAAAAAATGTGATTAAATACAGTTGTGTATCGTGTAACCGACTAAATAAGCCCCCAAAAATGTTAGTATTATGCGACAAAAGATATCAGGAAAAAAAAAATGGAAATCTTGTGAAAGAATTGTTGTAAAAACAAATGACGTTTGTAGGCTGTACAACTTTTGCAATCGTACATTAGTCAAATCATTCAAAAGTGAAAAAAATGTTTGCATTGCCGGAAAACCATGTACAGTGATGTCAAGTTTTGGACATGTTTGATAATGACTTATTTGCCACACTTGGGATTGTGTTGCTCACTGTTGTTTCAAGCGTTGCTCACCGACTTTGTGTGAAGGCTCAGACCCGTGGAAAATTAGAGGGAACATTGATGGAGAGTAATAATTTAGAGCAACGTGACAACATCCAACCGAAAACCGGGAGATCTCTACTTACGGCAAACATCTACGCTTTCATCTGAGCCGTCCTCACAGTCTGCCTCCCCATCGCATTGCCATCTTTTTGGAACACACTGGCCATTACGACACACCAGGTCTGTGTCAGCACAACCCTTTTTGACTGTTCAGGAGAGACACAGATAAAGTTATATTAAATGGAAATATGACGATCTAGGTTTGTAAACTAGTTTTTGTACATACTCGCTGCTATACCAAATAGAATTATCGCCAATTTTATGTTTTTTTTTTTTTAATAAATGTAATGTTTACCAAAAAAGTGAAAAAAAAACAAAAAAATGGCTAAATCATATTTAATCAATTCTCACAGGGACTGAATGTTCAGTATACAACTATGTGGCTATATACAGACTTAAAATAGTTGATCTGGAATGGGAGAAGTTTAAAAATGAGTCAATCAATTGAATAACAAGCGATAAAAGATTCTACAGTATTTTTCACTAATACTTCTGAACTTTCTTACCAGAATATCTGATGTACATTGTTGTATTAAGGTTTTTTCCCATCTCATATTAATTTGCTGACTGTTTTTAAACCTTATTTTTACAGTCCTTGTTTTGTGCAGGCGCAAATTGACTTTTTTATTTATTTATTTATTTTTATTTTTTTGTGCTGTGGTGTTCCGCAGGGTTCAGTACTGGGGGCCCCTTTTCAGCATTTACATGCTTTCATTAGGTGATATTATTCGCAAGTATAATAGTTTCCATTGCTATGCAGATGACACTCAACTATATCCTCCAATGGAGGAATCTGCCACACTAAACTGTGGAAATTTGGAGACCTGCCTCACCGAGATAAAATAATGGATGTCACTAAACTTCTTGCGCCTCAACTCTGAAAAGACAGAAATATTGGTCATTGGTCCATCTAAATGCAAAAACTGCTCTGAACAATGACAAATTTAATATCACCAAGAATGAAAAAAATTAAGGCGTCATATTTGACCCCGATCTGTCCCTTCAAACACACTTGAAGAATATTACTAAAATGTCTTTCTTCCATCTTTGCAACATTACTAAATTCGCCTATGCTGTCTCAGTCGGATGCGGAGATTATAATTCACGTGTTTGTTACCTCCCATCTCGATTAATGTAATGCACACTCTCCGGTCTCGCGAAGTTCAAAATCAAGAGCCTTTAGCTGGTACATAATGCTGCAGCGAGGCTTTTAACGACGACATGATGATCACATTACCATGATTTTAGCTAACCTGCATTGGCTCCCTGTTAGCTTAAAATGGGATTTTAAGGTTCTTTGGGTAGTATACAAAATAATGCATGGACTTGCTCCCTCGTATCTTTCAGATTTAATTTCCCTTATATGTTACGGTCTGGAGCCTTCGCTCTGAAAACGCTGGTCTACTAGTGATCCCAAAAGCCAAGAAGAGATCCGCAGGTTCAAGAGCGTTCTCAATTCAGGCCCCGGTGCTGTGGAATGCTCTTCCCCCCCCGAGATTCGATCTGCAACCTCAGTGGAAATGTTTAAATCAAAGCTTAAAACAGACTCCTATTCTATAGCATATGAATAACCTATATTTTATGTTGACAATATCTGTGTATTATTTGCACCATGTAGGTTTTAGATCGGGGGATGTGTCATAATAATCTGTACTTTGCAATAGTCTTTGTGATTAAGGGCTATACAAATAAACATGACTTGATAAGGAATCTAAATCTGCCATCTAACCTTAATCATAGTGGATGGGATTTAGGGCAGTGCAAAAAAAAAATGCAGTTTTGAAAATGTACAATCCTACAATCTGAACCAAATAATTTAAATATTGAAATTGTGATACTAGTGCTCAGAGTAGTGAAAAGGCACCAGCTATTTGAAAAAACAAAACGGATGACTGAATACAATGTCAAAACAGGTGAAAAATCTACCTTTTCTAAACGTACAAGATACTTTTAAAGGCACATCGCCCTCCCCTTGTTAGAAACAAAAACAAAAATCGATTACCCCTTTACTCAACCATAATATCCATGAGTCTGTAAATTGATCACTTAAGAGACTTGTATCCCCACCACTAATGTCCTATGATAAAAGCGAAAAAAAAAAAAAATTGAATTGTTGATAAACATGTGTGAGTACCTACAAAGCACGTTATGGTAGGCTTGCTACCTTCCACAGCCAATTCACTCTGAGGCTCACATGGCCTACATACAAAAGGGGAGGTGAAGCTCAGGCTGTGGGTTATGAAAGAAAAAAATCCTGTATGTATACGTATTGATTATTGATTGAGGTAAAGGACAACATTAGGACTGCTCAGATGCCTCCATAGATCAGGTCAACTATTAGGGGATTAAATACCTTCTGCAGTGTGACCTCTGAAGGAAAATGTATTTAAATTACAAAGTGGTCAGAATGAGCACTTGAGTACTTTATTTTGATCAGTGTTTTTCATGTTAAAACACCACTTATTAAAATGTTCAAGATTAACTGAAAACGACAACTGTTTCATACCGCATGAGAGTTCGTCACTGCCATCACTGCAGTCCTCATCGCCGTCACACTTCCAAACAGATTGGATACAGCGACCATTTTCACACTGAAACTGGTTTGCCTCACATTCTGTTTTGGTTCCTGGAGAACAAAGATCAAGGCCTTTACCAAGGATAGAAAAGGTGTTAGTTTGCCCTTGGAGTTGTTGTATGGCTTTGCAAAGTATCCTCCATCCCTAGTTTAATCAGCAAATGATTTACATGAAAAATGGGCCAGATATAGACCGAATTATGCAGACTAGAACAAAACATTATCCATAGCTCATATTGTAATACTCCTAACAGAAAATGTTGACCTAATGATAAATGGCAAGAACAAGAGTAAGGGTCAGGGATGTATGGGCTCGCAAGACAGATATGGCTCTTTTCATGAGTACATCTGGCTCAGAGACAAAATACAGACATGTCACCTTCTCTATATCATTCCAATTTCGATAGATGCGAGGAAACCCAGTAATTTCATGGTTTGGTCCAGAATATATAGGGCAGAGTCCCAACTACAGTTTACAGTTACTATGTGACACTAACAGACCCATACATTTTATTTAATCATCACACTTCACCTTCAATAAAATGTGCTGAAGAATGAGCTTTTTGCCTATAGAGTGGGCTTGGTGCCATGTGGTGTGGATCTAATAATTTTTTTTTTTTTAAAAAACTTGCACTCATGTCTGAGTCAAATAGGTTTCCAACCCTGAACTAGAGGAATGGGTGCAGCCAGGCTGTACTTGCCCAAAACACACGACAGTAAATTGTGCCCCGAC
The DNA here is from genome assembly GCF_059441175.1 of Urocampus carinirostris. Taxonomy (NCBI): domain Eukaryota; kingdom Metazoa; phylum Chordata; class Actinopteri; order Syngnathiformes; family Syngnathidae; genus Urocampus; species Urocampus carinirostris. The sequence goes on from NC_142364.1 coordinate 29,925,163, forward strand.
AACCCTGGCGGGATTTGTGAACTACAGTGACTTATTGGATCGAAACTATTTAAAGAAAACCCAAAATAAAAAGGCAACATATGATGAATATGGTTAGTTGGATTCCTTAGTACTACTAGGGTTGTAGTTACACCATTTCCTGTGGTGTGACTTGGGCAAGTACAGCCTGGTGGCGCCCAACCCTTTCCAGGCCAACAAAGTCAAGGTTGCACTTGTTCTCCTAAAAATAGGTTGTCACTGTGCTTTATATAAATGCAGTCACGCAGTTTCCCCCAGTAACGCAAACTGTTGCAGTGTATTCCCCTCCTCCACTTAGAAGGCAAGCACACCCCCACGCTGCCTGTGCAAATTTACAGTAGCCAAGCATGCCATCATATGGACTGTGGAGGGAGGATACATCCATTTTAATCAGGGCACACACTGCTGCCGTTGATCTAATTTGCCAGGAGCCTTGCTTGGAGATTCTTATTTTAGATTGAACATGTGCTTGTTTAAAACCGTTTTTCACAATTGACACTTAAATATTTTTATCTAAATGTGGGACTAAAGAATATAAAAGTGTTTTGCTCCAATTGGAAGTATTCAATAAGCCTAAATAAATAAAATGCTGGTCTACTAGTGATCCCTAGAGCCAAGAAGAGATACGCAGGTTCGAGAGCGTTCTCCATCCAGGCCCTGGTGCTGTGGAATGCTCTTCCCCCTGAGATTCGATCTGCAACCTCAGTGGAAATGTTTAAATCTAAGCTTAAAACAGACTTCTATGGCATACGAATAACCTATATTTTATGTTGACAATATCAGGGAATGGTGTAAGAACAGTCCATAGTTTGCAATAGTCTGATCTGTGCATATAGTTCCAGTTTGTTATTTGAATGGAGTTTTTTGCCATCAAGAATCCTCAAGTATCAAGGTTCAACAGCGCCAGCCAAACAGAAGCAGGTTTTAATGGCACTAGCCATTAAAGGTGAGGCAAAGTTTGCAAGACGTGTGTGCACGACTTTAAAAGACCGATGTAGGTGCTCGAGTCAAGGAGCCGAGTGTACAACTGTCCACCAGAACAAAGACGCCCGCTCCTAACTTTAGCAACTCGTTACATTTAAAGAACGAGGAACAAATAAACAATTCAAGTCACACGACTTGACTGATTTTTTGCTCAGAGTGAGTACCCTATTTTCCGCACTATAAGGCGCACCTAAAATCTGTTTTTATTTATTTATTTATTTTTTTTTTTAAAGCTGACTATGCGCCTTATAAATGGATCAATATTGAGCCGCGACAGGTCTCGCAACTTACGGTAAGCAGCCACCGACTCCATTTTTTGCGTAGAAGAAGAAGTGCGCTGTGCATACTGGGAAATATTAAACAACGATTCTTTTATTTGTGCGTTTGTATAAAGACCCTGAAATGGCTCCTATTAAGGGACACGCTTTCAACGCAAAGTTTAAACTCAAGATGATCAGTCACGCAGTAGAACACGGAAATAAAGCAGCAGCAAGAGAGTTTAACATTAATGAATCGATGGTGCGGAAGTGGAGGAAGCATGAGGATGAGCTGCGCCAAGTAGAGAAGACTAAACAAAGTTTCCGTGGCAAAAAAGCAAGATGGCCACAGTTAGAGGACACACTTAAACAGTGGGTTGTTGAATTGTCCCCGAACTGCCAGACAACAACAGCGACACAGACTCGATTAATGACGACCTTGATGAGACGGAGCCGGACGTGTTGGATGGCCCATTCACTGAGATGGTCAATTCGAACAGTGCAGAAGAAGAATTCGAGGGATTCGTAGATGAGGAGCTGCTAGAGTGAGCTTTATGTTTTTCTTGTGTGTTTACGTTTTACATTTTACAGTTATAATGTTATTGCTTTATTGTTATAGTTTTGCACTTGTTATTGTTTTTACACATTACGAGTGTCACTATATTGCGATTGCACTAACGTTTAATTAACCATAACAGTATCAGACGTTTTTTTGCGTGTTGACTAAATGGAGGAAAGTAAAATGTTATGCCTTGCTGTTGTTCAAAGATGTTAACGAAAATGCTTTACCTCAGAGAAAATAATAAAACAGCTGTTTATTCATTTTGGGAGTGAATGGAGTTGTGAAAAGCTTGTTTGTTATCTATTATTAAGTTTGACTGACCTATCTGTTTTGTTGACATTCCCTTTAGCACGGCACCATCTAATGGTTGCATAGCGTAACTACAGCCTCTACTGTAGCGCCTTGTGTATGGACAAAGTTTTAAAATATATCATTCATTGAAGGTGCGCCTTATACAGCGGAAATTACGGTATATTTGAAAAGTCTTTGATAGGAACGTACCATTTTACAACAGCAACCGTAGATGAGCGTTCACCTGTCGTAAATGCGGAAGCAATAACACCATACAGTCCATTGGTTTGGCTGAGGTGCTTGTAAAGATATCGTGATCAAACTTTCACATTATAAAAAGAATGTGTTGTCAGTATTGCACGAGTTTTCTTGCTATAAATCGCTAATTTACTGCTGATTTGCTGCACTGAAGGAATATTCTCATCTGGAAGATGAGAGAATTGTGTGAAGACTGACTGCCGTATTTGTTAAGCATTCACTACACAATGGGTTGGGGTTTTTCTTTTCATTGATGTAAACTAACTCGGGTGAAAAACGTAAAAGCGTTTGGTACCTTTAATTTATTTGTCTGATGGCCTTGGAGGAAAAGGTTTAAACAGCAATGCTTTAAATTATCCTTTGGTGTGAATGGTTGTTGGCTGGAGAACAGCCTAGTGAATACCTCCCCACGCTTGGCAAAAATCTGCAAAGATGCATCACTATCTTAATGATGAAAATGTGAGCGTAGTCAATTAAGCTTGCACATTAAATTTTGAATTATTAATAGTCTTTAAGGACAAGCTCCATCCATGCTTTCATTTTAAATCGTTGCCCTTAAAATGTTTCTCATCTAAGGTCAATGAATAAACATGAAAAATGCTTCAATAGATCAGCAACACCACTTTTTTTTTTACCTCATTTTCGGTCAATCCTCCAAAATGACCCTTTAAAATAACATGGTGCAAATTGCTAAGTATACATAATGCTCGTCAAAATGAAAACATGACTCAAATAAAAATAAACAGAAGGAAGGCAAGTGAATCACAAATATTGTACAGAGACTTCCCTTTCCTTCATCGTTAAGATCAACATTTCAGTTTTACTTTATTACCACTTTGGACCGTGAACCAGGGTCCAAGTAAAGCTCACTCCCTTTTTTATGTTTAAGATACATCGAAAGATGATTTTTTTGTAGCTCTTTAATATTGGCACCTTCTGGAATAAATGAACACAGTAATATTTAAAAAAAAAATTGTTAATGTCAAGCCTTGTTTACAAGTTAAATTGTAGGAAGAAACAAGAAGTATACCACCAGTCCTAATGCAGATAATATAAAATTATTCACTGAATGAATATATATCAAATACAGAAAAAGGGGGGAAAAGAAAAAAAACAGCATGCAAGAACCATGACTTCAAGTACACTCAACATGTATTGCAAGACACCAGAAATGAAATAAGGTTTGCTTTTGTGCTGTCAAGTTTGCTCTTTATAGGACATATGGTCACCTATAGTGACAGTTCATTCTTGCATTAATTAACATTTACGAGGCAACTGGGCCTGGTTTGGTAAAGTAATGCAAGTTTAGGACAGCCAGGCTTCAGCACAGAATGGAAGAAATGGCCCTTGTGTGTGTGTCAACCTATACAAAAATAAAAACTAACTACATACAATAGATATGTCCAGATAGATCATCAATATCATCGATAACCGTATTCATGAAAAGGTACTTGGGATGTAGCAGATACCAGTATTGGCTACGTTATTCATGGCCATTAAAGAGAAAAATCAGGAACCTGAAATTATAGAAATATTGAATTGCCATTAAAGGGACATTCTGTATTTATTGCCTTTTAGCTGTACAATATATATTGATCTTAATAAATAGATAGATGATCAAATGAACAACCACTTTAAAATACTTATTGGTCGAGAAATTTGTATTGGTTAACATATCAGGCATCTGACATGAGTATCTGCCATTTTGTTGCTACTGGTAGCCTCTTTATAAAATGTTTATACGGTTTGTAATATTGGATACCTGCAAAGGAGAATTCACAAGATACCAGTTTGTTATTTAGTTCATTATTGCACACTGTTTGTTGTAGACCGTTAAGAACTGTTTACATCATTGTCAACATCGACCAGTCATGATGCTGTTGTTTGATTTTTTACATCATTTAGTGCGGATCTACTTCTGTAACCTAAGAGACTTAAAGATAAAGTGCTCTGGGGAGGAACTTTAAAACAGGTTGGAATCACTTATGGAGATATGGGTGCCACCCCGGTGCTCCTTGCAAGTTCAAAATCCTTGATGTCTTTCCTTATTTTGAGAGTCCACTAAACCATCACATTAATAACATTAGCAGTATATTGGCACATAGTTCTAAACCAAAAGTCTTGCTAGGAGATAAGACTTTAAAATGGTGTGGTCTGCTCACTTTGAGTCTGTAGTGAGTATTCTGAATTGTGTTTTGTAGCACTACACAACCAGTGTCAATACAGCTGGTGAACAAATACAGCATAACAGTTACTCTTTACACCAATTCAATGTGAAGTGTAGGGATTTCAAATAACTCCTTTAGGAATACCAGTCAGAATGGAGAATCCCATTGGTATTTGTATTTATATATTTGGGTATTCGAAAAATGTGGTATCAAACATCACTACAAAATATAATGGCCTTGGATACAGCCGACCATGTATCATCTAAAACACCACCACTTCACTTTTTCGTCCACCAGTCATAAGTCGTTTTTTTTGGGGCGGTCAGGGTTTTTATCTGCATTACTTTATGTAAACCACGGGTCTCAAACTGGCAGCCCGTGGACCAATTGCAGTCCGCCTTCATATGAAATTTCAAAGGGATAGTGTGCATTATTAAGCGCTTTCTAGCTCACCTAGAGGGAACTGATATCATTGTCTGCCATCTAGATTGTATTGGTATCCTAAAAGCCTTTATTTTTTTCAAAAGCTGACCATGCGCCTTATATAAGGATCAATATTAAGTCGCACAGTCTTGCAACTAAGGCAAGCAGCCGCCGACTAGATTTTCCCCCGAAGGCGAAGTAGTCCGCGGTGTATGCTGGGATTTATATACCGGCGTTTCATTTCCCAACCAATGTGCCAATCATCATTTGAAGCAGTCACTATTGGCTAAAGTTATTCGGAGGTAAAGGGGGCGGATCCTTTTTATCATTTACAGGCTCGCACAGGCTAAAGGGGCGAAACAAAGCCTGCAATTGGCCGAAAGAGATGAATGTGAATCACACGTTGGGTTGCACCGCGGCATAGAGAAAACATTTTTTACTATTCTGTGTTTGTAAATATTTTACTCTCCTGGATTTACTACACTCACGGTTGTAGGAAGACCATGGTTACGCATCATTATTGAACGTGATGGCTGCAAGAGAACTTAGGTGAGCTATGCGGCTTTATATGTTCCCGGTATCTTGGTTTAGAACGATCTTGATGTTTCTGTGATGATCTATTTTTAAACCAAATTCAATTCAAAGTGTTTATTGTCATATGCACAGTAAAGAACCCCGTTTCCCTGGACAATAAAATTCTTACTTTGCTGTCCACAGTTGCCAGCAAAAAATAAAATGGAAACTAAGAAATGTTGGGCATTTCTTGAATCCCAAGACTTTAACCTTCCGAATGATATTTAGAACGATGCATTTGAGTGATTGGTGACATCGTACAGACACAGTTTCTGTACATGTCTGAGACACGCATTTGCTTCTTTGCAAGCTTTCGGAATGTTAAGGGGGTAATAAGTTTGACTGAACTATCTGACTGTTTTGTCGACGTTCACATTGTAGCGCCTTATAATCCGGTGCGCCTTATGTATGGAAAATATAGGACCAAAAAACATTTTTTAGGGGTGCGCCCGATAACCCGGTGCGCCTTATAGTGCGGAAAATACGGTAGATATGAAAGCCAACAGAAAACTTCCAATATTCAATATACAGTGCGCATGCCTTTCAGAATTAAATACGGTACTAGAACCGTATTACTTTTTTAACAAAAGGACAGTCGATAAACACTAAAGTGATTATTTTATTGAAAGGGGGGGAGGGACTCAATCGTGATATAATCAAATCTTACATCCATGAATTAAACTTTGAATGTGAGCCTCCAAAAAGACCCCCCCACCCCTCCAACTAAGGCACGCTTTTTATGCCATTTTACTAGTCTGGACTTTGAGATAAAGAGTTTGACACTTCTGAATTGACCGGTTGGGGCCATATTAATCAGAGCTAGATTGGAACCACGTGCAGCAGGTCACCTCAGCTGTCACTCTTCAGAGAAGATTGTCCATACTGTTAACAAACCACTTCGGTACTGTACACTTCGAATATGGATTAAACTATCGCCAATAGCGTCAGATCCAGGTCCGATTCTCATCAAAATCAAAAGCATTTTTATTTAGGTTATCCTATGTTTTTGTTGATCGGAAGATGGAACAAAACGACACGGATAATAAGCCCCCCTTTTCAAGAGGAGTCTGAAATAAACAGAGCGAATGCTTGATGTAAATCTGGTAAAATCAAGGAAATGGGTCAAGACTGCGTACGAACAGCGTCGCTCAATGAGGGAGCAGCGCTAGGACAGGTGTTGAAGCTCGGCGGCATTAAGCTAACATTACCGGAAAGCGTCGTCTCCGGGCAGGGGTCGAGACTTACCGAGGACGGTGTCGTGGCGTTGGAGCGATATCAGCAGCGACAGAAGGAGAAGGATCCCGGGGCTTGGAGCGAACATGTCTCGCCGTGGAACGTGCGGTGGGTTGCTAGCCGAGCGCTCGCTCGCGGGGTTTCCTTTAGCTCAGCTCCGTGGTGCCTTGCTCCTTTGAGGGGTCTGTGGCGTTTTGAGCGCCCACCACATATACGCACGTCTACGTGCGCGCTCTCGAACATACACGCGCCCACTCACGTACGCGGGGACGCAAACGTAGAGGGGCGAGCACGCGCGCCGCGAAATTGACAGCGCGGTCACGCGCCTCACTGTTCGCCCGTGGACGACTTGACACGATTCTGCGTTGAATCCATAAATGAGACGTTCAGGAACATCCCAGGTGATTTTTTCGCTAACGTCACGAGCAAGGTGGATTTTCCTCCCCTCCTTCTCGACGGTTTGTTAACTCTTTGTGATCCGATTTCAATTGCCTAGCATTTTCTTAAGGGACAGTGTGTAATATGTAGTGTCTCTTAGTGGCACAAAAAACTTTCATTCAGAAAGAGGAAAACAAACCAATACCTTGATTTGAAAACCAGGCAAAAATACAAGAACACTGGTGCCAATGTTTACATAGTGAAATCCCTACCTTTTTTTGTCTGGAAAATTGGGTCTCCAAACTGGTGCCCGCGGGCACCCGAGTGCCCCCTGAGGATAGCTGTGGTGCCTGCGGACCTGTTCTAGAAATAGCTAACCAGTGTTAGGTCATTGTGATTTTCTAGTACAGTAAAATGATTTTTGCTGTGGTTGACTGGGTTAAATTAATGCTTACTTCCTACTTATCTCTCTTCTTCCATTTCTCTTTATATTTCTTTCTCTTGCTTTTTAACATCCTTTCTCTCACTTACTCTCTCTGTTGCAAGTAAATGGTAAATGATCTGCATTTATATAGCGCTTTTCAAGTCAATGAAGACCTCTCAAAGCGCTTTATAATGTGCTTCACACTTACCCATTCACACACTCACTCACACACCAATAGTGGCCATGCAGCCATGCAAGGCACCTACCTGCTTAGAAATAAGAAAGATAAAAAAAGACAGAGAGAGATAGAGAAATATAGAAAGAAGGGAAAATGAAAAAGTCAGGGAGATGGAAAGAAAGAAAAAAAGAGAAAGACGGAGTGAAAGAAAAAGAGTGCGAGCCAATCCTTGCTGACGTCCTTTCTCTCACTCTATGCGTCTCTCTCTTGCTCTCTTTTCTCTTTCTTTATACCTTTGTTTCTCTTTCTTTCTACCTTTGTCTTTCTTACATTTTCTCTCCTTCTCTATTATTTCACTTTGTCTGCCTGTCTGTCTTTTTCATCTCTCTTTCTTATTTCTTTTTGCAATAACTAACAGGTTAATAACTTGGGACCACATAGTAAACAGTACAAGATACGTATCAAGTGGGTTCAAAAAGTAGCTTGACGCTTGAAAAAGGTTGGAGACCCCTGTGCTACACTGAGATCGGTGGCACTGTTTTTTTCCGCTTTGCACATCAGAGCCATCTAATAGTAAAATATTACACTCTTTAAAATAAATAAGACAACCACATTTGCTTTGTTGACGTTCAGAGTCAATTAAAAGTGTGCATTTTGTTTAATCTCAAATTGCATTTTTAGGAAACTAGACACAAAAACATGGAGCTCTTTATATTTTTCACAGTTTTTTTGGACAGGCATCGCATACCTGTCAACCTCAGCCAATTGCTCTCTTTATTGAAGTTTGCAGTTCGCCTTAGTAAGCGATAATAAACCTAACAAACACAACGCGGTACCTATTTACTCACAGCAAGACGGACAATGTAGAATTCAAACAAATGTAATTTGTGTAAACAAGTTAATTTACCAAGTAAACCACACAAACTATTCTGTCAGCATCTTTCTTAGTTCTTTCCCCACTTGCAGTAAATTTAGTGTCACTTATTATACATAGTACTTTGTTCCCCATACTAAATTGTCGTTCGGCTTACACAATTTAAAATGATCCTAAGTGTATAGAATATGGGGAAAACATAATTTGACAGATATGCTATTGACTTGTAGTTCTTTACCTCCTTTAGTGTCATAGTGATTTTTTTTTTCTTTTTCAACCAAGTCCTGGTACCCTTAAACAGACCAACATTTCTTGGTTGGACGTGTTTAAAGATAGCTATACATTTGACAAAATTAATTGATGTAATTTATTTAATGAACAGTGTGTATTATTTCACCACTAGATGTCGCTGCATTCTGTAGCTATAGGGTTGGGAATGTATTGCTCGCGAGTCAGGTATGTATGGCTCTTTTCATAAGTACATCTGGCTCAGAAATAACACTTTTAATACATTGAGATAGAAGGGAAATTCACAATACCATGTTTCTACCACTAGCGGCAGAACACTTTAGATATTTTCTTTCTTTAAGGCTGGTAAGAAGAAATACAGTATCAGTACAATGTTTTCCGTGTCTCTTAGCAATGGCTTTAAAATTGACAATTGGGAAGTCAAAATGGCAACAATTAATGGCTTAAATGTGACTGGTTACATGCTCAAACATGAAAGCATGCATCTGGAAATAGCAAAACCAGGAAGACACAATGAAAGGAAACTACCAGACAATTTGTAGTTATTTAATAAATCTACAAAATATAACAAACCTCACATGATTCAGGTATTATTTAGGCCATCGGAGAAGGCCTTGTAGGCCCTGACAGCTCACCCCTGTCCAATAATACCAAAGTATAAGTAAAAGTTTTGCTGTAAAACGTGTAGTGTAAACTAATGAAAATGGAACACTTGGAAAACAAAATATGTTCTCGCCACTAGAGGAGGCCCACGCACAACTAGATCTTCATTATCGCGACTCACTACTTATTCTGGGCATTGAGTGCATGGTGCTTATTAAATATACAAAATGGCTAATTGGTGTAAAGAGCCATACTAATTTCTTCAGGAAGGGGCAATTTACTGTATATGATTATAATTCCACAGTAAATCGCACAGCCATTTTATTATAAATCACACGTGGCAAACGCGATGCAAAAAGTGGTTGCCATATTAACCTCACAGTTGAGGAGATAAAAACGCATCCTCAATTATATAATGTATAAGCTCAAATCATATCCAAATAAATTATTCACGTAATTTCTTGATATTTTTCAGTTCTTCGATTCGTTACTATCAGGGAACTGAACCTCATCCTTCATGATGTCTGATAGCAGCAGATAGCCCCTAAAGCTGATTTTGCCCTAGATTATTGAGTTCGTTCGGTGTGAAAGAAAAAAAAAAAACACGAGCCACTGAACAATCCTATCGGCATTTGCTGGCTGTCAACATTGTTCAACCTTGCAAATGTAATGTTTATTTCTCACGGAATGTACTGCCTTCGTGTTTAAAGAAATAGACCATTTGTGGGTATGGAACAATGTAGATGACTGAACACGGCATGGAATTGTATTATTCATTATTTTACTGTTGCATAATTTAAAAAGGCTCTTTGAGGAATCATATCAAACATTTCCTGCCCGAAAGGGTTCATCTTGTTTCTAGTTGTTACTGTTTAGGTATTTGCATATTTGTACATGAGAGTTTTAACATAGACAACACAGCATTTGTGGGCATTTCTTTAAAAACAGTGACAACACTGGAAAGGACAGAAACGCTCCAAAGATGTATGAACCAAATGGGAGGGTTAATTTTATGTATTATCAATCAATAATTCCGATCTTTTATTTCTCTCCACTGCATCGCAGTGCACCAAGTAAGGATGAAGAACAAACATACAGGATGTTTTTTGGCACATTCATTACTCATACCCTCATTGGTGAACCCTTATGACAAAAAGGTAAAATAAAATCTAAATAATAAAATAGAATATGTTATACACAGGATGACCACCAAAATCCCAATGGTTACATATAACCAGTGACATATGTGAGTTTCGATTCTAGTGAGGCAGATTCACAAATAAATGAACCTACATCTTATTCATCATTTGATTGACAGAGCAAACAAGCAATATATCAACTGGAGCATATTTAAAAAACGTTTTATTGTCCTTTTAGATAGAAGCATCGATAAATAAGTAATTCTCTAGTATGAGAGAAAAACAAACTACATGGCTTGACTTGCTGTTAGTTTACTAGCATTATCAATAATGCTATTGTTTGCGGCTGAGGCGGGCGCCAAATCAGAAACATTGGTCTTACTATTGCCCTCAGCCTTGAGGCAAGAGAATTGCGTGCCTCACTCTGCATCCGCAGACACTCAGCACAGTAATACATTACATGCCAATTCTATTGATAATATTCTCATATATTGTTACAATTCAGCAATTTTTAAATAGGGAACCCAAAAGTTAAACACTAAATAAATGTATCGATGTCATCCATCCATTATCTGTGCCGCTTGTCCTTAGTAGGGTCGCGGGGATAACCTTAAAACCGGTTTATTAGCAGTAGTTTCATTCCTGCTACATTATTTCTACCTCCTCCCCTTGCTAACACTGTGAGTTTCAGTGCTAACAATGTCCTTTGTTCTTTCTTTTGATTTTTCTTTCCATGTAAATAAATCATAGTGAGTTAGAATCAAACATTGTTGCATTGTTTATTTGTGTGTCTATATATTTTTCTTTTAGACTGATCAAACATTATAAATATAAAAAACTAAAAGATCGATAGTTTAAAGCTAAAAGTACAATATGTTGCTAGAATTGCTTCCTTCTTGATACAACAGAGACAAAAGAGGCTATTCTATACTATCTCTGATGGTAAGTCGTCAGCCCAACCCATGGGCTGACGCGTTGACCACCGAATTCTAAGTAAATGAATAAATATAATTTAAAGCAATTTTCTCTACACACTAGTTTGGTGGCACATCCACAACCAACCTACAACCAGTTCAATAAATAGGCTAAAATCATTTTTGATTAATTTCCCTTCTTTGCTTTTAAAATGATCTCCAAGACTTTATATGAATATATTTTGGTTTACTAAATTAAAAAACCATAAAAATAGTTTCAGTTAATATTTATGGTAAACTATTTAAAATCAGGGCAGCACGGCGGCGCAGTGGTTAGCACGTGTGCAGGAAATTTCTGAGGTCGTGAGATCAAACCTCCTGTGTAGGGTTTGCATGTTCTCCCCGTGTTTGCGTCTAGGCACTCCGGTTTCCTCCCACATTCCAAAAAACATGCATGTCAGGTTAATTGGCCGTTCCAAATTGTCCCTAGGTGTGACTGAGTGAGCAAATTGTCTGTCCCTGCGTGCCCTGCGACTGGCTGGCAACCAGTTCAGGGTGTCCCCTGCCCACTGCCTGAAGATAGCTGGGATGGGCTCCAGCACCCCCCGCGACCCTACTGAGGATAAGCGGTACAGAAAATGGATGGATGGATATTTAAAATCACAAATTATTAGAGGTCACAATTCTTTTGGAATTTTTTTTGTCAGCGGAAGACATTTGCTTCATTCAACTTAAGTTTGACAATTTTGTGTTCTATTAAAGTCCACACCTGGGAAGACTATCATTGGTGCAAGCCTTCATGGTTATAGAACAATGTGGTGGGTTTGACTTTATTCAATAACTACAACTACACTATTTTCACCTCACCATGTATGAGTCGATTTCTATGTGTGCTTTTAACATTTTTGTTTAGGCGGCACGGCGGCTGAGTGTTTAGCGCGTGTGCGGCATGGTTCTGAGGTCATGGGAACAAATCCAGCTACAAGCCTTCCTGTGCAGATTTTGCATGTTCTCCCAGTGCTTGCGTGAGTTTCCTCCAGGCACTCCGGTTACCTCCCACATTCCAAAAACATGCATGTCAGGTTAATTGGCTGGTCCAAACTGTCCCTAGGTGTGAATGAGCGAGTAAGTTGTCTGTCCCTGTGTGCCCTGCGACGGACTGGAAGGTTGTCCCCTGCCCACTGCCCGAAGATAGCTGGGATGGGCTGCAGCACCCCTGCGTTCCTACTGAAGATCAGCGGTGCAGATAATGGATGGATGGACATTTTGTTTATATTAAGAATATGGAAAGCTTGAAGAGACAGTGAGTAATATTTAACTACTAGATGTGAAAATGAGTGCTACAATGCACAAAGAAGATTAAAAACTACAGAAACTCAAAGTGACCAAACCACACTATTTGTATTTTTGCACAGCTTTTTTTGATATTTTGCAGTCATGTCAGCTCCCTACATTTTTTTCAAGTTAACAATACTGTTTATATTTTTATAAATAATGCACATTTATATAATTCTTCATGTGTTTTTGTCTGTTATTAAAATCAAAATTGTTTTTTAAATGAATAACGGTTTTTTTTACCACTAGGAGGCGCTAGTTAATATACAATGTCTCTTTAAGTCTATGAAATGTTCCTTGTATTTGCAACTTGTTTTGAAAAAAGACAACAACAACAACAAAAAACATAACCATAAAAGTCTCATTTCATTTGTATTAGAAAATTACCGTCATATTTACATGTACTGTTTCACATTTTAACATACATCATGGACACCAAAAAATATAAATATCGGATATAGAAAAAAATAGAACAGGATATTTTATGACATTTGAAGCCAGTCATTGCCTGGTTACTAAGTTTAAAACAAAGCTTACATAATTGTCCTACATCTTGTGATACCCCAAAACCCCCAAACCTTGGTAAAGCCTTGGCAAGAAACAAATAAGAACAATAACTTTATGGTGACTTTGAGTCACGGTAGGTTGTACCCTTCCATGTGCTTTTTTTGCACTCCTTTTTAATTGCACTACACAATACAGAGACAAATTTTGGTCAAATAATATGCACTGTTCCTTTAACAATATAGTTTTCTGCAGGAGTACTCACTAAAAAACTAAATATGAAAATAAGACACAATCTCTCACTTGCCCGATATTATATTTACTGTCGCTCTTTAGAGTCGGCTTCAAATTTTCTTTTTCATTTTGTTTTTCTTTATCTGACAGAATATTAAATGAGCAAAACCAAACAAAAACACGTCAGTCATAAAATAGTTTGAAAATATCATTTTAAAGTGCTTGCCCTAAATATTCTTCACAATTCAACAATGATTCACGCTCAGCTGACCTCAAGTTGGACAAGTGACTTTTAACACTGTGACTTTATATGATTTGATTCTGAAGTTAATGCAGGTTTCTACCCAAGACTTGTTATCTCGTCTGCCTTACACTTAAGAGGTCCTGGGTTATATTCCAGCAACTGGCCTCCAGTGTTGGGAGTAATGCGTTACAAAGGAACGTGTTAGTATCGAGTACTGTAACGCGTCATCGATACAATATAGTAACTCAACAGCTGTTACAACATAACTTACTTCACGCCACTACTTTTTAAAAGCAGATCTGTCATGAATACTGATGTGACTCAGCTGTGCCCGCTCATTTGGCGGCAACCGCCGCATGTTCTGATTAGCTCCCTGTCACTATTTGAACCTAGTCCTATCAGTCCCCTGTTGTCAGTCTGTCTGCGAACCTCAGTGTATACTAGGCAAGCCTTTTCCGACCCTGACTCCCACCTGGCCCATTTTTGCTCCTGTCTGTCTCCAGCTACGACCCGTTTTGATCCTGACCACGTCTGCTCTCCTGTCCCGGCTATCGACCTGTTTTTCCGTCCTAGACACCGCCATCGCTCGCTACAGAAGATCCACTTCCGTGTTTGGATCACAATCTGAGTACGAGAGCGACTTGCTTCCCGCGCCTAGTGAACACCGGATCGTGGGCGCAGCCCTTCCTCTTTCCTTTAATGAAACTTGTGAGAAACGTAATGCAATTGGGTCCTGTTTCCGTTCTTGTCATGACAAGATCATGGATTACAATTAACACAACTACCTATTAAATGAAGTGACCAGTAAGTGTAACTAATCACTTTTTTTTCTGGTAACACGCCCAACACTGCTGGCCTCCCTGTGCATAGTTTGTATGTTTTCCCTGTGCCTTTGTCAGTTTTCTCTGGGAACTCCCCTGCCACATATAAAAAAACATGGCAGATTAATTGGCAATTCACAAGTGTCCCTAGGAATGGCTGTGTGGATGAATGTTTTTATGCCTCTGTGTCCTGTGATTGGCTGGAGATCAGTCCAGATTGTCCCTGCCCTATGCCCGAAGTCAGCTGGGATGGGCTTCAGCACTCCCGGGATCTTAGTGAGGCTAAGCGGTTTGGAAAATGAACGAATCTTCCCGTGCTTATTTAGAGTAAGGTTTTCGTAGGTAAAAGGAGCCTTGGTGAGGGAGGGGATGACTGTAGTAGTGTTCGATGAGGGATGACAGAGTCGGGAAGGTCACGTTTCGGTCCAGAAACACTTGGTCACCCTGAGTTGCAAAGATCAGATTACATTCAAAGTTTAATGTTTCATTGTTAAATCCGAAATGTTGACTTGGTTAATTTTGTATACCTCTTCAAACAAGCGGTAGTTTCTGGCTTTGCCCACTCTAACATCCCATACCACCAGCACCTGAATAAATTGATTTATTAGGATCCACTCTTAGAAAAATGTTCTGATGACAAACACGCTAATTGTACTAGTGTTATCTATTTCTCACTTTACCTTTGAGGTTTTTGTTCCAGAGTTTCTAATGCCATAAAGTCCATCTTGCGGTAAGCCAGAACTGTCGTTAAATAATCTAAAATAGCAGATGTGAAGATGTTTAAGAAGTATATGTCCATGCCATTACCTTTTCATTAAGTTTACATCAATGTAAAGGATGTATCAGAAAAGTATATTCAGCCACTAGTGGGAAAATACACCTCTACAAATCGTTCTTAATATTACAAGTTTAACCATAACAGCACAAGTATTCTAAATATAAATGTCATGGTCATACTTTTCGACAAAGCTGGTTTCTGTTGAGTCAATAAAAACAGATTCTGGTAGATGCATCTGCAAAGAAAAGAAAAAAAGCATGAGCAAGTGAGTTCTATTTGATGGAATGTTTTGTTCATGTTGACAGTAAAATATTGCACTATTGGTTCTGATGCACTTACAACTTAGGCCAGTCTCCAAGCACTGCCTAGTAAATATTTTTGCCTATTTATCCTGACATTCTATTTATCTTTTCTCTTCTTTATTCTTTTCTCTTTTAAGTCGTGTTTACCCTGAAATGCCATGTCTAATCTCAAACAAAGTTCACTATGTTGACAATAAAAAAATAATTCAAATTCTAATTATAATTTAACTATCATCCATCAAACCTTCACTAAAAGTACTGAGGAGTCCGTAGTCCTTTTAGACTGATGATGTAACTTGATTGCAATGGTTCTTACGTTATCGTAATCCCCGTCTAAAACATCTTCAGTACACTTGGTCGAGTCTTGATTCTTTTGGAGCTCCTTTGCAGTCTTGTCCCCTGACGAACGGAAACTTTGACCTTCTGGGGCTGCTCTTCTGGTGGGAAAACACGTTAAAGATAACAGGAAAGCTTCTACTAGATTACACGATGTTTCAAAAAGGACAGCATTCTATTTAAAAGGAAATAACAAATACTAATAATCTTTATTATTACTACTATTTCAATTTAACCGCACCCAGGTATGATTTGACCACTAGATGTTGCTGTTTTGTGTAATTTAACTATGAATGAGTGCTTCAAAGCACAAAGAAGAATACAATGAAGAAAAATATGGTATATAAAAGACCAAACTGCAAAATTTTCTTCTCATATGTCTGCCAAGCCTTTCACAATGTTTTTGGTTTTTGGGGTATCCTTCGCAGCAAGATAGTGGATACCAATTAGTGGTGAATCAATGAGGCTGTTTTGTTGCTTAAATTTATTCCCAAATTTTTAAACATGAGAAATATGAGGAAATAGTACGTGGTTAATGCATAAAATCTATACATATAAAATCTGTATGTTCCAATTACTTTCTGAAATAATGCATTTCGAAGACAGCATGTCTAATCTTCGTCATCCAGAGCTGTGATGTCATCGGAGGCACACCTGCACCCTAGCAAGTCAGTCGCTATATTGTTTCACGTGTTAATTAGTTGAAGAGGTTCAGGAAGCTTGGTAGTTTTTGCAGAAAATGCCTAGGTGTTGTGTCGCAGGTGGATGCAGTAATGGCACAACAATGAGCGAGCAGACAAAAAGGGGCAAAGATAACACACGGAGAGCTAACGGGGGCTAACCAGGACAATTAACGAAAGGCGGCCGTGGCCTCAGGCGAAAAGAGGCCAACCAAAAAACATGCAGTGAGCAGCCAGGCTAACAGGAAATGGATGACGAAAAGCGTCAGCGGCGACAGCTACGGTAATAAACACAAAGCAGACCGGGAAAAACCATGGGACATGGCAGATCCAGGCTAGCCGGTCTGAGAACTCACGGTGGGCAGACGAGAACCAAGAGCAAACAAAACAGGAAAGCCATCAGGAGTCCCGACGCTAACGAGGAGTCAGACGGACAAAATTTTACCTATCTCGACACACATGGCAAAAAACACAAACCAAAAGCCACAATCAACCTCCCCCAAGCAGAAATTAGCGGCATGCCATTGCTCTCTACTACAATCGCTGTCTTTTTTGGAACTCGCCTCACATGTTGCGTAATGGGATTTGCCATTTTGAAAGTGCTGCCTTACTTCAATGACGTCCCAGCTCTACAAGAAACAGTGCGTGGAATATTTTGCAATACATTTTCATAATTTTGGGGAGGAACCCACCACGTTGTGTGGCAAAAAAAATCTGTTCAGGAATACCTTTAAATACATGGCTTGATAGAAGTTTTAGGGTTAAACATTACCGCTCATCAAACTTACTGGAGGGGCTGGCCTGGCTGTCTGGTTTTCGTTAAAGGCAGTGGAGGCTTGACTGGTGGTGGTGGTGGCTTTGGTTCCGTTGAACTCTTGTTCTGCAGTCCGCTTTGAAGATGAGGAGATCTGGGTGGATTACAGGGTAGCGACGGGTGGTTAGCAGGGGTTTCAGTCAGCAACAGAGGGTTTGCCATTCGGGGTTTTGGGGTTGGGGCTTCAAATCGTGAAGATTTCTTCACGGGTCGGATTGGCGGCCTGCCATGGAAGTTGCTGGAGTGAGTTTGGTGGTTGCTTCTGCAGGCTGAATCACTGACCATCATCCTGGTTTGAAGCTGGTCACAGATGGGCAGAGTGGCAGGGGTTTGTACCAAGACGGCCGATGAAGGCCTCCCAGTTCTTCTGTCCGTCCCTGGCGCAACCACAGACTGCGCCCTACTTTTCTGAAGCCTCCGTGGGTTGGGAGGAGGAAGGGGTGGCGGGATAGATGGGCGGGTGTTAAAAGAGGGAGGAGGCGGACCTTTGTTTAGATCCTTCAGAATGGGTGGGCCTATCAAGGATATATTTTTTTTGCGGTTCACATCGTTTTGGCTCCTGTTGTGTGATGGGACAGGAGGTGGTAAGCCTTTATGGTTGTCTAAACAAGATGCAAGATGGGGCATCCCTGGAACAGGGGGAGGTGGGTAAGAAGGAGGAGGTCCAGCGGGTCGACCTGTGGAAGTAAAACCCATATACCTGTATTTTAATCTGTTTTTGCCTTTGAAAAATCAACTTTAAGTCTAACAATCAAATCAGACTTCCGGTGGCGCAATGAGGTAGACGGCAGCAAGGAAAGTAGCTCTGACAAAAATCACTAAAGAGTAATGTAATACTTACTTGGAGAAAGACAGAAAGGGTACAAATTGTGACTGATATTAAAGAGAAATTCTTCAACAAAACATGGTCAAGAAGGGGAAACTTGTTGAGGAAAAGGGCGCTAAGGAGAAAAAGATCGAGGGAGCAGAAGGAATGTCATCGGTCGACGAGGGACGTGACTCGGCCATCCTCCATGAAATCCGTAAATTACGGCAAGAACACACTGAAGCAGCCGGTGAGAACAAGATTTCTATGGCAAGACTGGAAAAAAGCATCGAAGAGCTTCTGGAGCGCACTGTGTTGCTGGAGCGGAGGGTGGAAAGCATGGAGGAGCTACATGCTAACACGGAAGAGCGAACGTCAAGACTAGAACAATTAACAGTCTCCTTGCTCCAACAAACCGCCAAACTAGCATCAAAGTGTGAGGACTTGGAGTCGAGATCACGACGGAACAACATTAGAATACATGGCATTCCGGAGGGTGCCGAGAGGAACGACACAATCGACTTTATAACAAACTTTATTAAATCGAACATTCCGACAACAGGACATATGGATTTGCGCATTGAGAGGGCACACCGCTCACTGGTGAACAAGTCTCAAGGTAAAGCACTGCCACGGGCAATTATCGTACGTTTCACCGACTACATCGTGAAAGAATCCGTAATGAAAGAAGCATGGAAGCGGAAGACAACGTACGAAGGCAAGACCGTTTACTTCAACCAAGATTACACCACAGAAATTCAAAAAAAGAGGAAACAAGTAAGGGACGTTATCAAAAAGTTAAAGGAAAAGAACGTAAAGGCACAATCCCCATATCCCGCCCAGCTGAAGATGTTTTTGGACTCAGGAATAAGAACATTCTCTACACTGATGGAGGCAGCAACATTGCTAAAAGAAATGGGGATCGAAGTGGAAGAGGACAACACGAAGACACTGCAAAAGATGGTGTCAAAGAACATTTGGACCACAGTGACCGGAATTGAGAGGAAGACAAAGCAACACCCCCATCATAGAAGGTGACTTACAAGCTCTCATGGAGCAAAACGAAGCCAAATTCGGATTTGGGGTGAAAGAGTAAGGACCATATCTGCCCTTTCTATTATAAATTCAACAAGTTAGAAGTAAGTAAAATACCAAGTAAAATTGTTATCTTTAAATTAAAACAATATATGTGTATATATATATATATATATATATATATATATATATATATATATATATATATATATATATATATATATATATATATATATATATATATATATATATATATATATATATATATATATATATATATTGGCATAGAGCTACGCTAAAATATTCAGTTAGTTATAACTATGGACGACGGTACAAAAGTTGTTCACGCACTGAGTGCATATTTCCAGGAGGGTAGCCACAACTCTCCGATTGGACTCTTGGAAGACATGGGTTTTTGTTTTTTGGGTGTGTTTTTTTTCTTTTCGGTGGGGAATTATGTGTGCTTGTCAATATGTTTGTTAGTAATTTGGTTTGTTTTTTCAATGGAGGTGTTAGTAAGTAATGTAGTGTTTTTGTATGCTTCAAAAATCAGTGAGACTCAATACAAATCATGAGCAATCTAAATATTGTTTCATATAATGTACATGGGCTAAACCACCCCATCAAGAGAAAGAAGATATTGAATCAACTCAAGACATTGCAGAGCTCAATAGCCTTATTACAAGAGACACATTTGACAGAGATTGAACATAAGAAGCTAAAAAGAGAATGGGTGAACCAGGTGTTCTACGCATCCTATGGTAAAAGGAGGGGAGTAGCAATTTTACTTGGAAAAGGGGTGGCGTTTAAAGTCGAAAAAGAAGTGAAGGACAATCTGGGGCGATATATAATGATTATAGGGTCAGTGGCCGGTTGGGAAATATCAATAATGAATGTTTATGCACCAATTGAGGAAAAGGGGACATTTTTTCAAGTATTAGCTAAAGTAATAACCAACTGTGCGAAGGGAATGTTACTTATAGGAGGTGACTTTAACACTGTACAGAATTGCAAAGTGGACAAGTATCCTTCAGTACATGGAACAAATACAAAGAGGTCGAGGATGTTGAATAACATAACTAAAGAATTGGGATTGATAGATCCATGGAGAGAGAAGAATCCCCAAACTAAAGATTATACTTTCTATTCAAACCCGCATGGCAGCTATTCGAGAATTGATTACTTTTACATTTCAAGACAACATATGCATACAGTAGTAGAGTGTGGTATAGAGAATATTACTATAAGTGACCATTCTCCAATTACTTTGAAACTAAATTTAGACAATGAACCCCATTTTAGGTATTGGAGGATGAATGTATCTCTCCTCTCAGATAAAAACGTAGTACAGGAAATAAAACGGTGTATAAAAGAATATTTCCAAATCAATGACAACAATGAGGTTTCTCCATCAATACTATGGGAAGGAGGGAAAGCTGTAATAAGGGGGAAATTAATTGAAATATCGTCCCGACTGAAACGAATACGCTTAAAGAATCAGAAGGAATTGGAGGATAAGATTAAGGAACTAGAAGAAAAACATAAAAAAACACCAAATGAATCCAGATTACAGGTATTAAAAACAACCAGAAGCAAATTAGATGAACTTTTGACAAATAAAGCAGAAGGGGCTCTGCGCTTTGTGAACCAGAGATACTATGAAATGGGCAATAGAGCCAGTCGACTGCTAGCCTTCCAACTTAAAAAGGCCCAAACAGATAGAATTATATCACAAATAAAACATCCTATCTCTAAACAATGTTTAGTAAAACCCAAAGGTATAGCAGAAGCATTTGCAGATTATTATAAAGAATTATACAAGGACTCAGAAAATGACTTAGATAACTACACTGCACAAAACTTTTTAGGAAAACTACATTTACCAACACTAACAGGGGGGGATACATTAGAAATTATTCGCCCCATTACAAAACAGGAAATACAAGATACAATAAATAACTTAAAAATAAATAAATCACCAGGAACGGATGGATTCCCGGGGGTGTTCTACAAAAGCTTCAAGGAAGAATTAACACCAGTACTGCATAAAGTATTTAACTATGCTCTAACAAAAGGAGATCCCCCCAAATCATGGTCGGAAGCCATCATAACAGTCTTGCACAAAGAAGGAAAAGACCCAATATTGTGTGAAAGCTATAGACCAGTTAGTTTACTTTGTAATGACCTAAAAATTCTTACAAGCATACTGGCAAAAAGAATGCAGAAATTTATAGCGAAATTAATTAGAAATGATCAAACAGGGTTTATTCCGGGAAGGCAGGGTGCAAACAATATTAGGAGGATACTAAACATAATTACGAGCACAAAATCTAAGACCCAACCCTCGATGTTACTGAGCTTGGATGCACAAAAAGCTTTCGATGGGGTGAAATGGAGCTTCTTACATCAATCACTTATAGCTTTTGGCTTCCCTCAAATATTTGTTGAATGGGTGAAAATAATCTATAAAAACCCTAAATCTCGTCTTAGAGTAAATGGTCACTGTTCAGATTTCTTTGATATCAAAAGAGGAGTCCGGCAAGGGGATTGTTTAAGCCCACTCTTGTTTGCAATAAGCATAGAACCACTCGCAGAATCAATTAGACAAAATGAGCAAATAAGGGGGATATTTGATGAAGGAGGAACAGAACATAAAATATCATTGTTTGCAGACGACCTGTTGGTAATGCTGAAGGAACCTTCGTTATCAATACCACCACTGTTGGAGAGCCTTAAAATATATGGAGAAGTAGCTGGGTATTCAAATGAGAGCAAATCAATAGCAATGATGATATCAGGAAAATGTCCAACAGAGGTGATTGAAAGATTTGATTTTAAATGGACAAATAAAGGGTTTAAATATTTGGGGGTGACCATTACACCACATTCCACGCAGCTGTTTGATGCAAATTATGGAATGTTGATAAAAGAAATAAGGAAAGATTTGGAAAAATGGGAAATTTTGCCCTTAAGTCTTATCGGAAGGATAGAAACAATTAGAATGAACATATTACCAAGACTATTATTTCTGTTTCAATCCCTTCCAATTCTGATTCCGGCATCCACATTTAAAATGTTAAATAAATTGATAACAAAATTCCTTTGGCAAAACAAGAAACCTAGAATAAAATACAAAACCCTGTTAGCTCCTAAAGAAAAAGGGGGCCTAGACCTACCCAATATTAAATATTACTATTGGTCGGCTCAAATTAAAGCACGCATCTTGTGGATTACTACAGACAAAGATACGATATGGGTGGACATAGAGCAGCGATCATGTCCAAATATGCCTGTGGAATCGTTACCATACATATCAGTCACGAGGTGGAAGAAACTAAAAATCCAGAATTAATGGATTAAAGGAACTATTAAAACTTGGTCAACAATACAAAAAAAATTAAAAATATCAAGATCTGTGAATAGGGCTACCAAAATAGCAAAAAACCCAGACTTTAAACCTGGGGCTATGGAGGTAGGGTTTCAAAAATGGGCCCAAAAAGGACTGATGTTGATTACCCAAGTATTGGAAGCACAGGCAATGAAATCATTCGAACAACTCCAACAAGAATTTGACCTACCCAGAAATGATTTTTACAAATATTTGCAACTAAGGCATTACCTCCAGAAACACGAGGAATGGGGGAAAATATGTAAGGAGCCAACTAAGGTAGAGGAATTATTAATATCATATACAAAAGGACAATCAATAAAGGGGGTTATATCAAAACTATATAAAGCCCTGAGAATGGATCTCAGTAATGAGGACATGGCAGTTAAGGAAAAATGGGAACAAGAAACTAATGTAGCGATAAAAGACAACGAATGGGAAAAAACATTGAAAGAGGGACACAAAATAACCAACAGCCCGACATGGAGGGAGTTTGAATGGAAAGTAAAAATGCGATTCTTCTATACACCCTCTATCACTTCAAAATATAAAAATACCTCAAATCTATGTTGGCGTAACTGTGGGGGGGTCGGAGACTTTACGCATATTTTCTGGAATTGCCCTGTAATATTAAATTTTTGGAGAAGTATCCAGAGAGAAATAAAATTAATTACTGGCTGGGAGTTGCGGTTGGACCCAAAGGCTTACATAATAGGAATTTTGCCAGAAGAATTACTATCTGGTCAACAGAAATATATACTAAGGGTAATGCTTCTGGTAGCAAAGAAAATGATCACAGTGTCCTGGCTGAAACCACAACCTCCTGACATAAAACAATGGAGAGACAAATTAAAGCAAATGTACATTATGGAAAAAATCACTGCAAGACTTCAACTGAAACTTGACCAATTCGAGAAAAGATGGAAGCCTATCACACAAATTTTACTTGATGTCTAAACACCTCCCCCTATTTATTATTATTATTATTATTATTTTTTTTGGGTGTATATTTTTATTTATTATGTTTTTATATATTTCTTTTGGTATGGATGTATTGTATGAACATTTATTCTTCTTTTCTATTAGTAGTATTTTTTCTTCTTTATTGTTCCTTCTGTTATTTATGAGTGTGTCAAGTGTATATATTTTGTGTTGATGTAAGATGGTGGAATCAAACCTCTGTCAAAGTTGGTGTGAGAAATAAAAAGTTAAAAAAAAAAAAAAAAAAAAAAAATCAACTTTAGTGTTATGCTATGCGCCAAGTGTTTGTTCTAGATATACAGCAATCCCTTGGGGATTACTGTTCACGGTTAAGCTTCTTCGCTGATTTTCATCATGCATTGTGTTCTACATTCTGATTGGCTAAACAGTCACCATCCTTTGTCTTTGTCTGCCTGTAGGTGAGTTTAGGCCCTTAAAAAAATCATCAACTTGAGTGTTCTTCGATGCACCAAGTGTTAGTCTTAGGTATAAAGTAAACTGTAACACGGTTTACTTTTCATGGTTATACTACTTTTCTGCCTGTGTCTGCCTGTGTGTCAATAACTTTGCTGTCTAAGCTGCGTATAAAAGCTTGACGAACTTTCATTATGCATGCGCAATTTCCAGTTTCTTTAAAAGCCTTTCTGTCATCAAGATGTTGTCGATCCACCAAAGCACCAAAATGTAGAGGAAGAAGTTTATTTTCACCGACAGAGTTGGACTTCTTCACATGTTTAAGGAAGGCCTAAGTATTTTTACATATAGTCCACATAATGGCGACAAAACATCCTCTGAGCAAGCGTGAAAATCCTCTGTTGGAGAAATTCACCGTGACTTATGTGAATTGTGTAGATCCAAGGAGAAAATGTTCTGAGGGTTTAAAAAAAAATATATCTTAGCCTAGTTGTTGGCCTGTTCAGGAACAAGTTAGCTGTAGAGAATAAATCACCACTGTAACTAAGCCGAGCAAATTTGAACCTGCATGTGACTTGGGACTAAAGTCAGCCAATATGATAAACTTATCAATATTGTTTTGGGTTGTACATTGAACCAGAAAATATATCCTCCAGCAACCGATTTTCATACCTGTCTGAAGTAAAGTGGATACATTGATTTAATATTTAACTATGTTTTAATACAGACTGCCAAACAAAAATGGGAGAAAAATAATGAGAATATATTGTGACATTAATGTCATAGATGCATAATTCACTTTTGGGGGCCAAGTTGAGATTTTTGCTTGAATCAGGATTCCATGGAAAGCTTCTTTATCTGCACAAGTACCCAAGTCAGCCAACCAACCATATTTCACGTAACCAATTATTAGTGCATTATAGTAGCAAGATAATTTTTAAAATTATAATTTGACAGTAAAGACGTTTTTTGTAAAATAAACTTTGAGAAAGTAAAGTATTTTTATTTGTTGTTTGGAATGTTCTTTTCATACCACATTTTTGTCATCTACATCAGGGGTGGCCAACCCGGTCCTCAAGAGCCGCATGTCCTGCATGTTTTGGAGGTTTCTCAGGTGATGCAAATTTTAAGATTGTTTGCAAGCAGTGCGGGAGCTTGATAATGACCCAGGTGATTGGGATCACCTGTATTTGAACAAAGAAACTCCAAAAACATGCAGGACATGCGGCTCTTGAGGACCGGGTTGGCCACCCCTGATCTACATGATGGCGAAAAAACATTATCTAAGGGTCAAGTGAATTGTGTCTTTAATCAATACAGTAGTGCAATAAAGAGGAAATCTTTTTCTTTTAAATTATAATTTGAAACCACAGAATCTTTTTGTAAAAAAAGTTTGAAAAACACAGTACTTTTTTGTTAAAAAAATTGCTTGAGCCTCACACTGCACATCATTGCTAGAATGGATGAAACACTCTTTAATCAGGACTGCAGATAGTTTAGTATCATCGGTGTTGAGAAGCGCCGCCTATCCCATGCTAAGAACATTATCGGGGACCCCTCTCACCCCCATCATGGACTGTTCACTCTGCTAGCCTCTGGGAAGAGGTACTGCAGTGTGCGGTGCAGGACCACCAGGTTCCGCAGTAGTCTAGTCCCCCTGGCCATTAGACTGTTAAATGGTCAATCTAACATATAGTTAACCTAAATCTAAACGGCTGCTAATCTGACTTTTTGCACTACTGGCAGT
Organism: Urocampus carinirostris; assembly: GCF_059441175.1. Classification (NCBI taxonomy): domain Eukaryota; kingdom Metazoa; phylum Chordata; class Actinopteri; order Syngnathiformes; family Syngnathidae; genus Urocampus; species Urocampus carinirostris. Next base: position 29,951,107 of record NC_142364.1, read on the forward strand.
TCTTTATAGCTTGCCACTCCTTGCACATTTGCTCTCTGCACTATTGTACTTACAGCGTTATTGTTACAGTGTTAATGTTACTGTTTACCTGACTTGTTAACCTGACTGCCCATTTTGCACATCTGTTTAGCTACTCCTCTTGCACTATCGGCACTATGGTAAAATACTATACGTAGCCATAATACAATACAACTTTTACTTATATCTGTACATTCAAGGAAACTGTGCGGGTCAGATGTATCGACATTTTGTTCTGTATACACGTGTAGTAGAATGACAATAAAGTAGATCTGAATCTGAATCTATTGTACCAAAAGTCTGGATCTGTGAGAACCCACAACGACGGAGGACCCACACGTGTAACGTTTTCACACAAGCTTTATTTCATGGGAATGGGGCAGTGATACACGTGAACACAAACACCAGGGATGTGATGATCGCTGGGCAGAAGAAGTGAGACAGAGAAGTCAGAGGCAGAAGAGATCGAGGCCGGACAGAACAGATGGGATCAATACAGGCCACAGGGGTAGATACCGGACGGGACGGACGGGGTCGATACCGGATACTGGGGCAAGGTACGGTATCGATACCGGATATCGAAGACTGGAGCAAGATACCGGACAGAACGCGACCGACGGGATCGATACTGGAGACTGGAGCAAGATACCGGACAGGACGAGACAGGCGGGATCGATATCGGATACAGGAGACTGGAGCAAGATACCGAGCAGGAGGAGACAGACGAGATTGACATCGGATACTGGAGACTGGAGCAAGATACCGGACAGGAGGAGACAGACGGGATTGATATCGGATACTGGATACACAACAGGAAACCGGGCAGAGTCAAAACACAAGTCTTGCAAGTGCAGAGGTTCGTTGACGAACTGACAAGGAGTGAATGAGAGCACTGAGTTTAAATAGGAGGGAAGCCAATCAGTCAACGAGCGTCAGCTGGCGCCGAACGGGCAGGGCCAAGTGAGGGCAATGGGCAACCGTGACAAGATCAAGCTGCTTTAATGTTATTATTTTGAATAAAAATATACTGTGCATGTTATCTACGAATTATCTGCATTCTTTTATTACAGTTCACCCTTTCAATTGTAATGAAATCTGTATGAACACAGCAATGTCTGCAAAGTTGCAATATTAGAAAGGTGTTCAAAGCCCTAACGGCCAATTTGGTCTTACCTTCACTTGTACATGTTGGCGAACTGTCCCCGTCTGGCTTCAGATAGTCTTGCTCATCATCATCATCCTCACTATAATCTAGATGGAGAAAGAGGATTGGCTAGCTCAGTGGCAAATTTGATGCAAAAAGATTTTCTTCTGCAAGCCATACCAGCGTCTGCATTATTGATTGGATGTTTGATATCCAAAGGCCTCTCCACCGTCCCATAGAAACTGTCGGCATCTGAATCGGAGTCACTATGGCAACAAAGGCACTGTTATCAATTGATCACATGCAGAAACAGAATTCGTTTACTGTAACTGATTTACCTTGGAATCTGGGACTCTTTCCTGTTGTTATAATTATCGATCTCCTGCCTCAATGCTCGCATCCATTTCTGTTTTATAAAAAATATCGCATTATGTTGTAGGGTTTGACCTGCCCACAATTGTTCATTAATTCCTGCCGTTCCTACCCTCCTTTCATCTTCACTTGCTGCAGAGAAAAACCATGTCCTGTGTTTTTTACTGAAGTGAATCATCTTGAACGGAAATACATGATTAGATGTTGTCTCCTCTGCTGCTCTCATCACTCTGTGGGAGGGGTTGTGTAGTATTAATTACCGTATTTATTCCTGTATAACGCACACTTGTGTATAACGTGCACCCCTAATTTTTGATTACAAATCGTAGAAAGTTTTGTTTCGCTTTTTCTCAGCTCAAACTAAGCATTGTAAGGACTGCCATGATTAAAATTCTTGACAATCTAAACTAAGAAAACAAAACCAACATAAAATTTACAATGTACTTATTTAGTGTCTTTCAAAGTCCGATTCATCATCAAATACACTAAAGAGTTGTTTTCCTCGTTGTGCTTTTTTGCGTTTATTTATATGTTTCAGGATCAATTTTCAACATTCGTCTCTAGTACCGTGAATAAAAATAGTCTAATCTTAACTATTATTTATAAATCCCGTAAGTGTGTTTGTATGTGACACATATACTGGAAAGAGCTTAAGTGATTATAGTGAAAATGTACACTGTTGTAGTTTTGTAGATTTTCATAGGCTACATTTAATGTCAAGTTACCCCCAATAAATACCAATAAAATCAATAAACATCCACTTTTGTATGGTCATTAACACCCCCTGGCGGCCAAATTTAGTACTGTGGCTCCCGACCACTCCAAGCCGCTAAATTCAATTTTCTAGTGGCCTGGCAATGCCGGGCCCTTGTGCTTGTAATGAGACAAAAATCGTATGCCTTTTCATATATGATCTACACCAATGGTGGTGTAGCCTTTAGGATTCAGTGCTTTCACCGCTGTGACCCATATTCGATTCCCGTTGCATCCAATGTATTATTTCACTGATCAAACATTGCACAAATATGGTAGTATACCTTTTTCTATACTGTGCATCCAGACTATTAGTAGTTTTATTTTAAATTAAAAAAGTGCATTATACACAAATAAATAGGGTCCTTTTTTAATGGCAATAACAAACAACAGAACTCTGCTGCTGACCTATTGTAACCGTTTAGAGAGAATGCTCCCTGTGGTGCCGGAGACGTACTACATTTAAAGTAGTACACGCAGCCCTTGTGGACGATGATGTATCTTAGTGGCCCTGAAAGAAAAGAAAACAAATTTTACTTACTACTTCTCTTTCACGCTGATGTGTGATATAGGGATTGGCCAATATAGGTTTTTAAGGGCCGACACAGATTATTAGTAATAATAGCAGGCAGGTAACCTATATATTTGGAGCCAATATTCATTTGCTGTAAAAGCTTTTAAATAAAAAATGTATGATAATGCAAAAAGAAACAAAAAATATTTGTTATGAATTCAAATACAACTTTTAATAGCTCTCTGAAACATTTCACAGTAAACTAACATGACTAATCTTTCACTGAAACAAAAAATTAACAGTGCAGGAAATACAATTAGCTTTAGCAGCAACTCGTATAAAGGTACATGAAAACGTAAATAGCTCCCTGATATCTTTTTTTCACAAAAATGTCAATACAACAATCGTGAATTTGATTAACTTTAAAAAAAAATGCAAGGAAATTTAATGGAGCTGGCGAATTGAAAAGTGTGGGCACTTCTGTTTGAGAGCCAGATTTACGAACTAATGTTATCACTCATCACTCAGTTTTTCACTTTAGTGTGCTTTGTATACTCACTATCAATCACATATCGCACGCACACACACACACACACACACACACACACACACACACACACACACACACACACACACACACACACACACACACACACACACGCACGCACGCACGCACGCACGCACGCACACACACACACACACACACACACACACGCTTGATTGATGAAGTAATGTTATGATAAGAGCTAATATATCAGTCTCCTGCTAAACGTGCCTTTCTAAAACAAGTAAACCACACTTTTTATGCAATCTCTTAATCATAACAGTCTTTTCTACCAAGGCACGGACTTTTTAACTCTCAATATTACCAGCAGCTTGATTCCGCTCTGAGGTGTGTGGAGTCTGGAAAGCTTTTGTTTTAGTGTCTCTGCCCCCGGTCACTTCTCCAATCAGAAGGTGCGGGGTGGGTAAAAAGGAGGAGGGGACAAGAGGGAGGAGGAGCTGAGTGGAGAAGAGGGTGAGAGAATGGCTTGGCTTTAAAGCATAGCTCTGTCATTGTCAAATCCAGTTTTAAATATATTTGATCGGCCGGTCGATTGAATAAAAATGCCGATTCCGATATTGGTCAAATTTCCAAATATTGGTGCTGATAACTGGCCCGCCTGATAATCAAGTGACCTCTAGTTTGATACATAATGTATTTATGTCAAAGAGTACAGAATGTTTTTTTTTTAGTTTTTGATCAGTCTATTTGCTTAAAGTGACACTGTTATATTTAACCACTAGATGTCACTGTATTGTGTAGTGCAGGGGTGTTAAACTCACATTTACCGAGGGCCACATCAGCGTAATGGCATTCTTCAAAGGGCCCGATGTCACTTATAAATGGAACTAAATGTCACTGAATGGTATGTAAAATAAATGTAACTGCTCCTTCCTGTTAAGTAACTCTGAATTTGTTAATTATTCAAGTCACCAATATTACAGTTGCACCTAGAAAAAAGTAACTACACAAATAAAATATGCAATAAAAAAATGTGATATTCCCACATACTATCTACTCGAGCTACAAAAGTTTTTCCACCGTATATACTTGCATCTAAACTAAATTTACATTTGTAAAATAAACACTCAAATTAGGCGATCGATTTATATGCCCATATTTGTTGTGTTTCACCAGTGGCGAATGGAATGCTGGGCGTGTGGAGGGGGGCGTGGCTTATACAGGAGAGGCAAAATGAATATGGGTTAAATATTGCATTACACCATGGCTTGAGAAAAAAAAACAGGTTGGACAGCACCCAGAAATGGAGAAGGTGATCTTTGAGTGGTTTAAAGCCCAGAGAAAAAATTAATATGGAGTGTTCATTTGAAAACTCTCAAGAAGGCATTAATCAAGAATAATGAAGGCTTCATTAATTTAGAATAGAATAGAATAGAATAGAATATGCCTTTATTGTCATTGTTACAACATGGGATATATTGTGACAACGAAATGAACAATGAAGGTGGTGAGGGACAAACAGAGATGGGGGATCCAACTGGATGTTTGATCTTATTGTACACACGGTCCAGTGTTTTATTCCCTAATTGCTCAGTCCACGTAATGAATGGATTTGGGAAGTACAGTCCATAAACATGCCCGATTAAAGTCGCCGGCGACGATAAAAGCTCCGTTGGGGTGTGCAAGCTGCTGTTTATTGATAGCAGCGGGCAGGAGATTTAGCGCTATGCTAACGTTAGCATTCGGTGAAACGTTAGCATCTGGTGGAACCTAACAGCAAGCACAATGACCACAGTTAGCTCTCTCGGTAGATAGAAGGGTCTACACGATACTGCTAGAAACTATATCGAGTGAGCAGTGTGTGTCAATGATTCGGCTGTTATTGTAGCGCATAGTCTCCAACCCGTTTTTACCGGAGTCTTTGTTTCGTTCATGCCAGTGAAGCGTGCGTCCTGCTAGTTGTAATGCGGCGTCGGGAAAGCCAAGACTCCGTGATAAATACTCCAATTCCGGACGCTGTTGGTGGCGATCCACACCTCAAATTCACTCATTTTGTGGACGATGGATCTGGCGTTGGTTAGGAACATGCTTGGGAGCGCTGGTCCGTGTGGTCGCCTTCTTAGCTCAGACCCGACTGGCAGCCTTTTTCTTTTGCTCCATCGTTGTCGGCAGGCAGATCACCCAGGGAGATCCGGTGGTCTCTGTATATCCCTCGGGATGTTTTGGATGTTATTGTATTTGCAAAGGGAGTCGAAGGGAAAATATGAGGGATAAAGGGACATTGAAAAACAAAAGACGAACTGGAGTCCGTGAAGCCACTGCGTTTGGACGCGCCGCCATCTTGGACTTTTTAGCAGTTTGGTGTACATGTTTTCCTCCATTTCTTTGATTTGGAGGCTATTTTTAAACATTTTAGGCATTGGCATGTTTGCAAGTATATACGGAGTAGCTTGCAAAGAAATTTTGTCAGTTATCGGGGACAGGAGGGGGGGAGTGTGGTTGGGAATGAAGTAAAATTTTCAATATAGTAACTGATAACTGTTACTAAATTACTGTTTGGAACACCCACCACTGGCTGTCTGTGTCAGTGCTGATACCAGTTGTTATATTGTATCTGTGAGTGTGACGGTGGTCAATAGCAGTATTGACTCCATCTAGGTGTCAAGTTGGGTATTGCCTCTATTTACTCACATCCCATCATACTAAACTGGTTGAAGCCCTTCTTGTGGAGGTATCCTGCCATAGAAACTCCGCCAGGCATTGTGAGGAGGTTTTGGGCTCCGATGGCTCGCATTGGTACTGGCCAACACACCTCCAGGGATGACATGCTTCTACATGACAAGAAATGCAAAATTGAGGATGAATAACAATGACTAGAATCTTACAAAATCTTAAGGCTTATCACACTTTTAAGTCAGTAGGTGCATCGTTCTGCAAAGGCCTATAGGTAAATTAAATAAAGTAACTAGCTTAACTTCATGCCAACAGGAATTCCTGATTTGACAAAAAAATGGACAGATAGATGGAAAAATATTATTTTATTAGTTGTGATGGCCTAGCCCCTCACAACACTAATTACTAACTGAGCTGAAAGCACAGTTGTAATGTGTTGTCAGTGGCATGGCCACACAACTATTAATCTCTTCCAGGATCTTATTATAAAAATTATTATATCTTCTTCCGTAAAACTTTGGCTCGCTTCTACTCCCAGAGCTTTTGGAGTACCCCAACGATTTATATACCAAAAATTCCGGCCCGGAAATCGTGTGTTATGATTTTGGTAAGGGATGGCGATCACCATGACACCACAGGAGCCAATCAAAGACGATTTTTTCCCACATAGACATGAATGGGGTTTGAGATTTCCCCAGCCGGAATACATGGGCCCATTCATTTCTATGGATAGTCATGGTAACGAGGGCTTTTCCAGAGGGTAGTCATAGTAACCCGGGACTGTCCAGAGGGGGCTTGAGGGGGCCCAACCCACATTTCCTTTAACCATGGGTAAATGGTGAATTCCAAAGAGTGGATGCTAGTGAGAGGATGCTAACAGCTATGTGCGCAGCTAGCAAAGTGTTCGGCTGGCTACGCCAGCCCAATTATTAGCGATGAGAGGTTGATGCTATGCTTACTCATGCTAGCTGTAAACACTGTCAGCAATGGGTTGGGCTGGCATAGCCAGCCCAAATATTTGCTGGGAATGTCTGATGCTATGCTTACTCATGCTAGCTGTAAACACTGATTAGTCAATGCTAACTGCTTCTTGCATACAAATCAAAAATCTAATCAAAACAGCTACTTGCTAACAGTTAAATATTGACAATTCATGCTTACAGCTATATGCTGAATAATTATGATAATGTCTAATTGTTCTTGCTTCATACTAACTGCTACATGCTAACCGCTCCATGCTAACAAATAATGCCAACGGCCACATGCTAACTGCTACTGTCTTAAAAATTATGATAATGGCTAGTTGCCAACAATTTCATGTTTACAAATTATTCTAATGGCTACATGTTAATGAATTATGGTAATGGATAAAGGCTAAAATTTGATGAACGTCAAAATGCGAACTGCTTTGTGCTAATTTTTTTGCTAACGTCTACATGCTAACAACTTCATATTTACAAATTATGCTAACGGTTACATGTTAATGAGTTATGCTAATGGATACAACCTAAAAAGTGATGCTAATGATTCAATGCTAATTGATTCATGCTGAAAAATGTTGCTAATGACTATTTGTAAACGACTTCATATTTACAAATTATGCTAATGGGTACATTTTAATGAGTTATGCTAATGGGTTCATGCTATAAAGTGATGCTAACGCCTAAATGCTAACTGCTTCATGCTAAAATGTTTGGATAATGGCTATATTTTAACGACTTCATATTTACAAATTATGCTAATGGGTACATGTTAATGAGTAATGCTAATCGATAAATGCTAAAAAGTGATGCTAACGGCTAAATGCTAACTTCTTCATGCTAAAAAATTGTGGTAATGGCAATTATTTAATGACTTCATATTTGCAAATTATGCTAATGGCTACATCTTAATGAGTTATGCTAAAGTATACATGCTAAAAAGTGATGCTAACGGCTGAATGCTAACTGCTTCATGCTAAAAAATGTTGGTAATGGCTATATTTTACGACTTTATATATAAAAATTATGCTAATGACCTCATGTTAATGAGTTATGCTAATGGATAAATACAAAAAAATGATGCTAACGGCTAAATGCTAACTTCTTCATGCTAAAAAAGTTTGGTAATAGCAATATATTAACAACTTCATATTTACAAATTATGTTAATAGTACATGTTGATGAGTTGTGCTAATGGCTGCATGCTAAAAAATGATGCTAACGGCTAAATGCTAACTTTTTCATGCTAACATTTTTGGATAATGGCTACATTTCAACAACTTCATATTTACAAACTATGCTAATCGGTACATGTTGATGAGTTATGCTAATGGTTCATGCTAAAAAGTGATGCTAACGGCTAAATGCTAACCTCTTAATGCTTAGAAATTTTGGTAATGGCAATATTTTAACGACTGTATATTTACAAATTATGCTAATAGCCTCATGTTAATGAGTTATGTTAATGGATACAAGCTAAAAAGAAATGCTAAAGGCTAAATGCTAAATTCTTCATGCTGAAAAATTATTCTAATGCTAACATGCTAACGACTCAGCTACCCATATCCTGCCCAATTCTGTTTCCTGTATTGATCCCCAATCCCTGGCCTCCTGCTTGTCCCAGCTACCCAACATTTTTCGATCTCTGACCACGCTTCGTCTCCTGGCTGCCAGACCATGTTTCGTTCGCGAGGGCTTCCCGCTCCTCATGCCCATTCAGCACCAGATTGCTGTCCTTTTCCTCTCGCCGTAACTTCTCCGATTCTTTAATAAGGCATTGTGTGAAACGTTACGCATCTGGGCCCCACGCTTGTTCCCCCCGTTTATATATATATATATATATATATATATATATATATATATATATATATATATATATATATATATATATATATATATACATATATATATATATATATATATATATATATATATATTTATACACATGCACGCCGGCGCAGTGGTTAGCGTTTGTGTGGCACAATTCTGAGGTCATGGGATCGAACCTCCTGTGTAGAGTTTGTGGGTTTCCTCCGGGCACTCCGGTTTCCTCCCACATTCCAAAAACATGCATGTCAGGTTAATTGACCAGTCCAAATGGTCCCTAGGTGTGAATGAACAAGCGAATTATCTGTCCCTGTGTGCCCTGCAACTAGTTGGCAACCACTTAGGGGTGTCCCCTGTCCACTGCCCGAAGATAGCTGGGATGGGCTCCAGTACCCCCACGACCCTACTGAGGATAAGCGGCACAGATAACGGATGGATGGATAATGGATTTATACATACATACATACATACATACATACATACATACATACATACATACATAAACTAAAAGTATATTATCAATAGTTCCATACATACAGCATTATCATAATTTTTTCTTCTCATTTAGTAGAAGTAATTTAACATGCAAAAAAAAAAAAATCACCTTATTTCAAAATAAAACATTTACAAACAAGTCAGTTTCCAAGTGACTGCATGTAACAATCATCCAATGCCGCTGGTGATGATGCAAAAGGTGGAGATCTTAATTTAATTTTAGTCTTATCTGTCTGTTGATTTCTGTTTAAGCAAATGAGCCTCGTACCCTAAAAAATGACAAACACCACATTCCACTGTCAATACTATTTGTTCTAAAGTTTAGCTTAACACTTAGATGGAGCATCAAACATTAACTTGAATTGAGTTTGCCGCTTACCTCCGGACAAGCTTTATTTAAATGCTTTTCGGTGTGTCGCTAATGGAAGAAGCATTCCATGGATCCAAATGAAGTCCACTCGACTGCTTTTGCCTTCCTCTCTTGAGGGAGTCCAACTTTTTTGCTCTTTCTGCAGAACTGTTCTCATGCATACCCTCCCTCACACATTCAAGATAACATCCTGACTTGCAAACAGTTGAAACAGGAAATATCTATGCACTGATTCTTTCAGCTGAGGTTTGGTGTGAGAGTCTGGCGAGACGGTCGAAATAAACACGCCGTGCTCGGCCCTTGATCCCTAAATAAGTTTTCCTTCTAGTTTATCAGCAGCCCCCAAGAGATGAAGGGTGGTTGTTCAGCCTAAAAATGAATGCATTTACTTCCTCTAACCGCCACATTACAGGACTGCGTAAACATTTGACTAGATGCGCTGCATTCTGTACTGCATTCTTAACTGGTGTGATATTATGGCACTGAACCAAAGGTACCTTAAGAGAGTTTTCGTTGTTTCCCCAGAGCTAAAGAATTAGTTGAAATGACATGTTTTCAGTTATATAGTATTAAAAAAGTATTTGTTTTTCAAATAACAGTGGTCTGTTTCTATGTACTACTTAACAATTTATAACTATTCTCTTATGATTACTCATTAATTTCACCTCTGCCCGCTCATTTGGCGCAAGCCGCTGCGGGCTACCTGATTGGTTTCCTGTCCTTTTTTAAGCCCAGTCCTGTCACTCTCCGGTGGTCAGTCTGCACTGTCAAGAACCGGAAAAGAAGGAGGACCCAGATTCGTGACGTTTCTCATACAAGCTTTATTTTACGGGTCAAGGGGCAGTCATGAACGTTAACCCAAAACGCCAGTGATTCGGCGATCGTTAGGCAGAAGACGTAAGGCAGCAGTCTGGCGTGGAATGACAGGAAGCCTGAGGCCGATGAGAATGGTACCAATTGCACGAGCAGATATCGGACAGATGGGGTCGATACCGGACAGGGCGGGACAGACATGATTGATACCAGACACTGGAGATCGTTAACAAACAATAGCCGGGAACAAAACTTTAGATAGATATTAAACAGGACAAAGTAGACGGGAACGATATCGGACAGGAAACACAGGCAGGAAACCCATGTAAAAACCCATGTCTTGTAGGTGCAGAGGTTTGTTGACAAAGGGTGAGTGAGAGCACTGAGCTTAAGTAGAAGGGAATCCAATCTGTCAATGAGCCGCAGCTGGCGCCACATGGGCGGGGCCAATTGGGCACCATGGCAACCGTGACATATTCAATATAAAAGGGACATTGTGTATTATTTAGGGACTACTGGTGGTAAGAAAAAAATAATATTGTATTGAAAAATTAAAAACAAAATACATAACAACGTACAAACACTGCAATACTGGTAGGTAAAAGAAATTATATTAATTTGATATAACATCAGGCTCACCTTGAGGGGGCTGATATGATTGTCCTCAATTATGCTGCTACGGTGTGTGGGAAAAACATCGCTATTGCTACCAGCTTTGTAAAACAATTCAGTAAAATCCATCAAAAACCGAAACAAAACATTGAACACTATTTTTATCTTGTTGCATTGTTATTTAATATTTTGATATAAATATGGTAATTTTTTTTGTTTCGCAACTGTTTGTAATGTTTTACGTGCTATTGTATTAGATAGAGAAGTATTGTACAATAAAAGTATTGCAATACCATACCAATAATATTCATAATAGTAAAAAAATAATAGTAAAAGTGATAATAATAATAGTAATAATAATGATAAGGCAGCACAGCGGCGCAGTGGTTATCGCATATGCAGGCACAGTTCTAAGGTCTTGGGAACCTCCTGTGTGGGTTCAAATCCAGCTACCGGGCTTCCTGTGCAGAGTTTGTATGTTCTCCCCGTGCTTGCGTGGGTTTCCTCCGGGCACTCCGGTTTCCTCCCACATTCAAAAGACATGCATTTCAGGTGGATTGACTGGTCCAAATTGTCCCTAGGTGTGAATGAGCGAACAAGTTGTCTGTCCCTGTGTGCCCTGCGATTGGCTGGCAACCAGTTCAGAGTGTACCCTGCCCACTGCCCGATGATTACTGGGATGGGCTCCAGCACCCTACTGAGGATAGGCGGTGCAGCTAATGAGATGAGAGATGAGATAATAATAATAATAGGTTAAAAATAAAAAAGTACAAAAGTGTTATTAAAGGACATGAGAGGGAATGCAAACTATGACCAAAGTATTTTTAAGTATTTTTCTTCATATTTTTGGCCGAGCATTTCATGAGGTTTTCTTTTTTCTTTATTTTTTTTGTATGTTTCCGTAGTGCAGTGGTTAGCAGATTCACCTAACACGCGAAAGGTCCCCTGTTCCAGACTGGGTGGAAACATATGTTGGCCTGTAGAGGGATGGTCGCCACCGGGTTCTACTTCCCCAAGACACACCACAGGAAATGGTGCCTTTACGATCAAAGTCGTTAAGGGTTCCAACTACCCAACCATGTCTGTAGCAGCAAGATGGCGGATCATCATATCATCATATCAGCCTGTCTAGGTGAGGCTCGTGTTATGCAAAATAAATGCACGTATTTAAAAAAGCCTGATTAAATGACAGTTCATGGGTTTTAGTTTATTATTTAAAGCTATCTATCTACCATGGTCATATCCCTCAAGAGGGGTGACCGACAGCAAGACAAACACATACAATAACAAAGAAAATAAAAGGGAAATAAATAGCAAAAAAACACACAACATTTTTTGGACCATGGCCAACCCAATTGCCCAAACACCCAAACAAGTTAGGCACCTCGGCACCTATGTTGTTCATGCTTTCGTCCCTCCAGATGAAACGGGACACCAGAAAGCGGCCATGTCACTCGGGTCAGGGTGACACAACACACTCTTTTGTTCAACAGCAGGGCCCGACAGCTTTCACTGGTTTACCCCTGCCGCATCATACGGGTGCCCAGCCCATCCTTAAGAACGCGTCCACAATCCCACTATCCTTTCACAACACCTTTTCACTCCTTTCTATCACTAAAAAGAGCTCTAGCTTCCATTATATTTCGACCTCTTTTCTGCAGTGCACTCATAACACCATTCATCCACGTCAATTGCGGCCTTCCTCTTGGTCTCCTTCCATTGACTTCTGCTCTGTAGATCCTTTATTTAAAGCAATATTGATTTTTATTACTTTTTTACCGTTAGAAGCTGCTAAATAATACGCAATAACATTCCTCTTTCTCTAAGCTCAGTAAAAAGAAAAAAATAATTAAAAGTCATCCAAAATGCAAACAATACTACTTTCACTATTCTGTTTGACTGTAATTGCGTTGTTGTTCACTATGTTACTACTGTTTTTATTGCATAAGCTTTTTAACAGTAATTTAATTGCTATGAAATGAAGTACAAATGTGTTAAAGAGACACTTTGTAATGTTTGACTACTAGATGTCGCTGTATTGTGTAGTGCAACCGAAAATGAGTGTTACAAAGCACAAGGAAGGATACAAAACGAGCTAGACTCAAAATGACCAAACCACACAATTTTTTCGTTTCAATTTTTTGCCTAGCCTTTCACTAGGTTTTTGTTTTTTGGGCTACCCTTAGCAGCATGAGGGCAAAAAACATGTCAGCGCCCTCTAATGAGCCTTACAGGCTTGAGGAGTTAATGCAGTTAAGCACTTCCTGGACAAAGTTTTACATCCTACCTATGTTCTTCTTATTGATGTTCACTATGTTTTGTCTATTGTTACCCAATGCAAAATCAATTGCATCCTGGTCATTCTGTCAGGGGGATTACCACTCAAGGTTTTTTATTTTCCTATTTTCCTTATGTTAAAGTTTTTGAGTTTTTCCTTGATTGCATTGTCACGGTTGCCCATTGCCCTCATTTGGGCCGTTTGGCGCCAGCTGCTTGTTGCCTGATTTGCTTCCCTCCTATTTAAACTCGGTACTTTCATTCACTCCCTGTCTGTCCGTCAATGAACCTCTGCACTTGCAAGACTTGCATTTTGACTCTCTCCATTCCAGTATCCGGTATCGATCCCGCCGGTCTCATCCTGTCCAGTATCTTGCTCCAGTCTCCAGTATTCGGTATTGATCCCGCCTGTCTCGTCCTGTCCGGTATCTTGCTCTAGTCTCCAGTATCCGGTATCAATCCCGTCTGTCCCGCCCTGTCTGGTATCTTGCTCGTGTATCCAGTATGCGGTATCGATCCTGTCTGTCCCGTCCTGTCCCATATCTTGCTGTTGTATCCAGTATCTGGTATCGATCCCGTCTGTCCTGTACGGTTTTGATCTCTTCTGCCCAGCGATCTCCGAAGCGCTGTCGTTTGTGTTCCCGCGCATGACTGCCCCGTTCTCGTAAAATAAAGCTTGCGTGAAAACGTTACGCATCTGGGTCCACCGTCTGTTCGGGTTCTGACATCCATGTTGGTTTAAGATCAGGGAATGGTGTAACTGTTCCCTGTGCAGTCTTTTGAGACATTTGTGATTAAGGGCTATACAAATAAATGTGGCTTGACTTGACCTATGAGTATTAAACAAAATACACGTTCATATGATATTCTATGTTATTTTCCTTATTATACAAAACAATATTGTTAACCAATAAGAAATGGTAAATAATATGCAGTGTTTCTTTAAGAACATTGCAACAGCAGAAAAAAAAATCTGAAAAACGCACCAAAAATTCAAACACTAATGCTTGCATTTTTGGGGTTTAAAACTCCATTATTACTTTTTTGTTAATTTTGTAATAATGATTTTAAAAAATTACCATTTGTAATGTAATTATTATTAGTTCTGGTATTTTAAACTGGTGTACAGTAAATGATAAATGTCATTCCTTTTATAAGAATAATGTACCACTAGGTGGCTCTATCACTCTGCAAATACATATAGGTTGTTTTTAAGGAGTGAACAAATCAATTATTTTGTTTGGCTGATTTGCTATGCATTTGAATGCTTGTCTGAGCAAATGCACTTTATTTACAACAGCCACAAAAGAATAACACATTATTGTTACAGAGAGCAGCGCTCAAACACGGTGTGATTACTGAAATAAATCTAATGAGCATATCCAACTTGGATCCAAAACGAGAAGTCACCTTTAAAATGCACTCAGAGCATAGTAAGTGTATGCACGAACACTGAATTGATTAAAAGTTTTTCGACAGAAGTGAAACCATGAGTCAACCCTTTGGGAATGGTAGGAATGGAGGCTAAACTGGAATACAGATAAAAGATTAAAAGCCAGTCAATCATCAGGGTGGAGCAGCAGCAAGAAAAAGATGTGTCGGATTTGTCCTCCGGCACCATCATCATCTACCGGATTCTCCTTTTGTTTATCAACTGGAGGGTTGGATTTCCTGCCCCTTCTCAGTCTGGCTTGAGAAAATGTAACCATCAAGCAGTAGACCCATTGGCACATCATGGTAACTTAATTGTAACTCACATTGTGTCAAACTCATTCCTCGCAGGCTAAATCGTTTTATGTGACAAGGCAATGCTGAGAGAGGCATCGTGTCAAACAATGATTTGCAGTATTAAAGATGTTCTGTTGACGTTGCCAATGCCAGGCACCTGCTGTAGCTGTATTTTCTGTCTATGATTAATCAACAAGAGAACATTGAGGAAACCTACCCGGGAGTTATTTTACTTCAAATAAAAGTCACAGACTCACTTTATAAGACAATACGAAAAATACTAAATCCGAAAAAAAATAGCATTAAGGTTTGAAGAAGTTAAAGGAAACTTTAGCTCCTTTTGATAAAATATATGACACTTAACAGAGAAGATCATATATATATAGGTAGACATGTTTAATAAAAAATAGAAGAAAAAGCAAAAAGTCTTTTAAATTATTAACCCCCGTGGCATGTAGGTACATATTATGTGCATTTTCATTCTTTTTGTATTTTCAATCAAAGAGAGAGCATTGAAAAGTAAAACCTCGGTAGCTCGAATTTTCCACAGTTTGTCAGAACATAAGAATCTTCGAAATGGCATTGTGCTGTGATTTATGCAATTGCTTTTAGGAGACAACCACATACTAAACAAAAAGCATGCTATGCACATTACTTGGACGTATAGATATCCATTATAATTCGTAACCTTTGATTTATCATAAACCTGATGTCTCATCTCATCTCATTAGCTAAACCGCTTATCCTCAGTAGGGTCGCGGGGGTGCTGGAGCCCATCCCAGCAATCATCAGGCAGTGGGCAGGGGACACCCTGAACTGGTTGCCAGCCAATCGCATGGCTAAACCTGATGTATATTAATTCATTTCCCGGGATTTTGGTATGTTTTTATGTGGTGCCAAAATCCCAATACAATAATGATTATATTAATAATAATGAGAATGATAATAATTTTGCCTGCAAACTACAGACTACAACCCCATGACGCTGGTGTTGCACACCGTGGTGCATCACGCACATGGTAATTATTTTGTATTGCTTTGCAAAAACTTCTGAAAAGCAATGAGAAAGAATTGTCGTGCTTTCTACCTTGTTATTGCAAAATCAAGTGTCGTGAACTTGAATTGCATCTCAGGTTCTTGGCACAGCCAAAGCAGTTGTAGGTGTGTTCACCCTGCGCTGCTTCAAAGATAATTAACTGATTGATTGAAGGGAGAAAAACATCTGTATGATTCCCGTGGGAAAGGTAAACAATTCAAATAAAAATGTGTTGGACTCTCAACTATTATTGGTCAGCTCTTTGATTCTGATTGGACCGTGACCTTTTTGGCAAAATGTATATAGGGGGGCCAACACTGACCATTACCTACCAACACTGACTTGGGCCGGATGGAAAGGAAATGCTCAGCCAATGAAACACTGCATTTGTTTATGGGGGAAAATCTGAATGTAAATATTTATTTTTCCCTGACACCTCGGACTATCTCGATGAGGATTTTGAACCTGGTTGCTTGGCAGCAGGGGGACAAATGGCTTCTGATGGCAATGAACTGGGTGACGATGTCGTGGAAAAAGACTAGGAGGAGGATCTGGGTGACGAGAATGCGCAGCATGCTGTTGAAGAGGATGCGACAAAACATTTGGCGATCCAAAAATGAAAAATAAAATAAAATAAAACACGTGGTCTCCATCACACAAAGTGGCTGGCCACTTTTTTGCCTCCGACACTGCCGGACCCCAGGCCATCTTTGTACGCCATTGCGCGTATCAGTAGCCCCGTCACCACACTCAATCGATTTTTTTACCGAGATAATTATCGACCACAAAGTCCATCCCTCCATCAATCCATCCATTATCTGCACTGCTTATCCTAAGTAGGGTCACCGGGGTGCTGGAGACCTTTCCAGCCATCTTTGGGCAGTGGGCAGGGGACACCCTAAACTGGTTGCAAGCCAGTTGCAGGGCACACAGAGACAGACAACTCACTCGCTCATTTACACCAAGGGACATTTCAAATCTGCCAATTAACCTGACATGCATGTTTTTGGAATGTGTGAGGAAACCGGAGTGCCCGGAGTAAAGACTAGAAATTTACAAGGGGAGAAAACAATAATGCGCTGGACCAAGATCACCGCACAGCAACTTTGTGCATAATTAGGACTTCTCATTTTAACTGGAATGTACAAGTCAAAAGATGAGGCTACAAAGAGCCTGTGGGACAATTAAGTGGGTTGTCCAAGTTTGACTGCAACGATGTCTGTCATCAAGTTTAGTAGATCAATAAATAATAAACTTAAAATCTACATATTAATAAATAGGTCTGATGCCATCGAATATATTGAGTGATTGAAAGTTAAAAAAATATATATAGATATAGAAAGTTCACGTTCAAAAAATTGTGTGGGTTTTTTAGTGAAACTGCTGTTATTTAAAAAATGTATTGAAAATAAATTGTCACCACTTTTTGACTAATAAAAATCTTCAACTATATTATATGAAATATTCATCAAGAAATGTTATGTATGCTGTACGTATATACAGTTAGTTTTCTTTCTAGTCACTTTTTCTCATAATTTCTCATTACACTCACCTGCGCCCGCTCGTTTGGCGCCAGCTGCTGCTGGTTACCTGATTGGTTCCCCGTCCTATCTAAGCTCAGTCCTTTCACTCGCCTGTTGTCAGTCCGTCAGTGAACCTTTGTTTTCACAAGGCAAGCATTTTTGACTCTGACTCCCGTCGGTCCCGTTTTGTCACCGATTTTCCACTTGTCCGTTCCTGATTTCCCTGTTTGTCTCCTGCTACGACCCGTTTTTGGACCCCGACCAAGTTTTGATCTCCCGTCCCGGCTAACGACCTGTTTTTCAGTCTAACTCGCTACGATCTCCCGCTCCGGAAGATCCACTTCTGCATTCGGAACACGCTCCGATCCCGTGAGCGGCTTGCTTCCCGCGTCCAGCGAGCACCGGATCGCTTGCGCTGCCTTTCCTCTATATTTCAATAAACTTGTGAGTAACGTTACACATCTGGGTCCTCCTTATGTTCTAGTCGTGACACTTTTAGGATATGTACTGCTCTGAGGTGCGAGGGGTTGAATAAATACATGAAAAAACATATTTGTATAGATAGGTCTCATGCCACCAAACATTTTGAGTGGTTGGAAGTAAACAAATATTCATAGATAACTGAGATCTCAAACTTCAAGTTCACGTCCAAATAATGTACACTGACATGCATTGAGCGAGGTTTGGGGGGAAACTGCTATTGTCAAAAGAATTAAAATGTCACCACTTTTTGACTGATTCCAAGATATAAGTAGGCCATATATATTATTAATCTAGAAATTTTGTGTATATGTATACACAGTTCCGTTTTCTCAATACTTGTAGTCACTTTTAGGACATGTAATGTCTTATTGCATAGATGTAAATGTAAATTGACTGCATTTATATAGTGCTTTTTAAGTCAATGAAGACCTCCCAAAGCACTTTGCAATGTGCTTCACATTTTTCCCTTTTACACACTCACCGATCGATAGCATGGTCAGCCATGCAAGGCAACTACTTGATATCGGGGGCATTAGGGATTCAGTGTCGTGCCCAAGAAAACTTTGACATATAAAACGGAGGAGCCGGGAATCGAACCTGCGACCTCTTGATCCCAAGACGAGCGAATAAATGGAAAACTATATATGTATGGATAGGTCTGATGCAATGACAATTTTTAAAGGGTTGGAAGTAAAAAAATATTCATAAATGGCTGAGTTAACAAAATTTAAGTTCATGTCCAAATAATGTACACTGAAATATATTGTGTCACCCCAAAAAATGCATGGCCGTGTGCATAGTTTAAGTGTTTAAAAATAAAAGGAAACATCAGCGACCTGACATTGACACAGAAGATACGGAAGGAATAATGAGGCGTTTTTAATAGATATCTTCCACTGCTTTTTAATTCAGATGTATAAATTCAGGACTTGATTTGTGGGTGAAAAAGTTTAAATATCGTTAGTACGATGTAAATATTCAATAAAGTCCTGCTAAACCTCCCGTTTTGCCCCTGAGATGTAATAAATGAGTATTGTTTGCAAAAATATCAACTAATTTCTCCTCTAGAGAGGCGTCATAAATATTTCCAGACGTCACCATGATGTTTTGTATTTAGAGCGCATGCGTTGCGGAATAGAGTAGCTCGCTCCTTTGTTCGGCGCTGCCACAATGAAAAAAAAGCTGCACCGTATTTAAAGCTGCAGTGTTTAATATGTAGCAAAAAAAGTATCAGCTCTTAGTCCAGCATTTACGGTACACAAAAGTAACTACAGTATCCCACTCAGATTTGCAGCTACTTGTCTTATAATTGAAAACAAACGCATGCGTAATGTCTACTTTGTGTAAGTAATGTGGTTCTAACTTCAACTGTAATGTCAAGTTTTTAAAAAATATATATACTTTATGCACGGCAGGGCGGATGAGTGGTTAGTGCGGCACAGTTCTGAGGTCATGGGTTCAAATTCTGGTACCAGCGTTTTTGTGTGGAGTTTGCGTGTTCTCCCCGTGCTCAGTGGGTTTCCTCCTGGCACCCTGGTTTCCTCTCACAATTTAAAAACATGCATGGCAGGTTTATTTACTGACTCCAAATTGTCCCTAGGTATGAATGCGCATGTGAATGGTTGTCTGTCCTTGTGTGCCCTGTGAGTGGCTGGCAAGTCATGGTGTCCAAGGCTGGGGATAGCTCGGTTGGGTTCTAGCCACCCCCGCGACCCTAGTGAGGAAAAATGGTGCAGATAACGGATAGATGAATGGATATATTTAGGCCTAAATATACAGGGGACCAACTGTGACACCAAAAGGAAATACTATCACAGGAGCACCAGGCAGGAAGACGAGATTTCCCGCCCATCCTCCCAACCATGACAAAGGGTCTAAATGAAAAGGCTTCCTGGAAATGCCTTGTTTCCGAGCAGAAACAGTAAGCATAGCAACTGCCTTCGCAAGAAGTTCTATCTCAAACAGTTATTAGTAACATCTGACCTCAATGGCTTTTAGAGATTTAATGTAGAACGGTCCACTAAAACTCACTAAGGTGTTTTACTTCTCAAACGAGTTTTCCAATGTTTTGTTTTCACTGTAGATTGGTGTTTTGTGTGTACTAGTTAACCAAGCTGCAAATTGAAGACCTGTAAGGCGTTTATTTCTCAAACTAATGATTTAAACATGCCTGTCCTCTTGCTTAGTTGAGCAGTGAGGCCTACCATTTTAACTTTTGATCTGGTTAGAGCCTGTTTGTGCTGTTCTCTGAAGGGAGTACTACATACTTTTGTAGGAGATCTTCAGTTTCTTTGCAATAGCATTTCATTCATAAAACAAGAATAGACTGTTGAGGCTCACGCAAAAGTTCTCTTTTTGTGAAAGATTAATCAGACCCACAAATGTAATGCTCTAGATACGTGACTTGCTCAAAGTAAGGTCAGTTTTATAACGTCTCTCAACTAAACTATTTTCAGCTGTGCCAAAATCATTGTACAAAGGTTTTCCAATCATTCATTAGCCTTCTGATGCAATCAGCAACCACATTGTACTATTAGAACACTAGAGTAGGGGTTGCTGGAAATGGAGCTCTATTAAAGTATTCATTTACCACGTTAACAATATTATGGGTGCATTTCTGATTAGTTTAACGTTATCTTCATTGAAAAAAACAAAAACCAGCGCTTTTCTTTCCTAAGCGACCCCAAACTTTTGAACTCATAGCTTGCTATGTGTTCATAAAATTAAAACTCTGTCTCCCCGCAAAACTCCTGTTAAAAATAAATTAAAAAATCTTAATATCCAGCAATGGAAGAACTTTATACTCACATAACATCCCTTTGTTCATGTAAACACATCTCAATTCTGTCCTTGGAACTCCACACTGTTGCCTTCCTCACAGATGGAACGTACATGTTGTTGGTAGTGTATCCCAGTGCAGCATATTGATTAACTCTCTAGCTTAATAAGCAAGAGTTGCGTAGGTGGAATCCATTTTAAGAAAAGAGTCCAGGTTGACGGTTATTTCAAGATTAAAACGCGTATGCTGAGAAGTATGATCAGTATGAAAGAAGCAAAGGTCACAAAGTTGTCTTTCCCTAATACATCGGTGTGGGTTTGAAGTTTTCAAAGTCAGTCTGCCGTTTCCTGCAGAACCTTACTTATGATTGGCCGCCTGCCTGAAGTGGTTTCCTTCCTGCCTAGGGTTAATCACAATGTGATTGGTTCACAGAAAACACCCACAACTCTCGACAAACACGTACTTTGACCAGAAACAAAGGAACCTGTGAAACACGGGGGACTTCCTGTCCATTGCGGCCCAATTTAAAAAGACAATATCCCTTTTCCTTGTCACCCAACTACTAAAGCACATGTGTTCTTAGTTTTGTAATCTCAGTGTATTTTGAATGTTGCCCTGTCTCAGTCAAAAAATAAAACAACAAAAAGAGAATGTCATGCTTCGCAGGACCAAAAAATTCAATTGAACTATAATCTTGCAAGATCTTGTAGCATGAGATAGATCCAGTGTAGCCATACCATGGTCCTTTGTCTGTCTGTGGGCAACAACACTCCATTGCTGGAAGATGGTCTGAAATCATTCTTCTCAATGCAGTGCTGAGTTCTGATGTTCCAGTCACTGAGTTAATCCTTGATGATGCAATAAATCATGTTTATGCTCATCAATGCTATCAACATTGGTTGCTCTCTACCCAGTCTGGAGTACACTGCAATACTTCAACAGAGCAAACAAGATTACAAAGGAGTCTTCTAATTTCGGCCACCACAACAGTACTTTGACCTGTTGCCCTCTGGTAGGTGATACAGCTCACTAACAAAGGCTACAGGGCTTGGAGAGAGTGTTTCCCCCTAGGCCATCAACATCCTAAACAAGCGCACAAGACTGTGAAAAATATATATCTTGCCTATTGTGTAGAATAATAAGTATTCATACCATATTTATTGCCCCTTTTGGCAACTTTTGTTGCTGCTAAATAACACTGCACTACTATTCATTATTGGTAAAATGCATTACTTTTTCATTGCACTATTATAACAACTTGGGCCAGTCTCCAAACAACACCTTGTGAGTATTTTTGCCCATTTATTCTGACATTATTATTTTTTAACATCTTCATTACGTGTTTATCCTGGAGTGTCTTATCTAATCCCGCAAATGTTCAAACTAAAAAAAAAGACAATTCAGTTTTTAAACCACTTATTAATCCCGTAAAAGATAAACAGTATTTTGCACAATAATGCAACAATGCTTTCAAAGTTAATAGTTTTCTTGAATTTGACAAAATTTATTGCATTAAATTGCAAGAAATTCTGCATACAATGTGCCATAATGTCATGATTAATGATGGAAATCACCTGTGCCTGCTCATTTTGACAACACGGGTTCTGATTGGCTCCCTGTCACTATTTGAACTGAGTCCTGTCAGTTCCCTGTTGTCCGTCTGCAAACCACAGTGTATACTAGGCAAGCCTTTTTCAACCCTGACTCCCACCTGTCCCGTTTTTGTTCCCGTCTGTCTCTGGCCATGACCAGTTTTGATCCTGACCACGTCTGCTCTACTGTCCTGGCTTACGACCTCTTTTTGTCCCTGACTACGTCTACGCTCCGGTTCTGGCTTACGCTTCGTTTCCGACCCAGACCACGCCTTACTCTCCCAGTCCTGGCTACCGACTCGTTTTTCCGTCCCTGACACCGCCATCGCTCGCTACGGCAGATCCACTTCCGTGTTCGGATCACAATCCGAGTACGAGAGCGACTTGCTTCCCGCGTCCAGCTAAACCGGATCGTGGGCGCAGCCCTTCCTCTTTCCTTCAATAAAACTTGTGAGAAACGTAACGCAATTGGGTCCTGTTTACGTTCTGGTCCTTAATTATAAAACATGTTTCTTTGGGTAATCAGTGCTATGAATAAATCCCGAAAGTGCACATATGTCTAGGATTTTTTGTTGTTTGTTAGAAAAAATAAGAAATTGTTCAAAGAAAACGTTTTGATAGACGAAGCATCGAAAGTTATTTTGGGGACGGGTCTCTTATAAGCTTTTGGCTTTAACCTGTCATTCATTTTTTTCTTTTTGGGTTATTTGTTCATTTTGTGATGTGATTTAAGTTGCAAAATCATTGAAAATAAAAAATGCGAAACAAATACAGTAGCATGCACAGAAATATTTATTTTGGAAAGGGTGGGGGCAAGTGCTCACTGGTTAACATAGGTTAACTTTTCGGAAAGCCGCTGCAAGTGAAATGTTGACCTCCGTTAATTGTTAAACAATTATTAAAAGATAAAGAAACTTCCTTTAATTTTGCTTTGTTTGAGCTAGCACCACCCAGTGTCTATTATTGTGCTTATGATTCTGGGTGGTCCGTCTCAGACAACCTCTCGATGACACCTGATGCGGCCATCTTGGTCGCCTTGCGTAGTCACACATCTGTACCATCTTAGCTTGTGAAAACATATTTTTTTCGCGAGTTTTCCGTTACGTGTGTATGTGTGTGGCACATTTTGGTAATGTGAAAAGTTGGTCGGTGGGGTGTTTTTTTTTTCCTTTTTCAGTGGCGAAAGACTAACATATCAAATCCAAAATGTATGCAAAGCTGCATTTAACCTTTTTATATTTGTCAATTAGCAACAGACAACAACATTAGCATAGTAAATGAAAATTGTAGAAATAAAAATGGCAACATTTAACAGCAACATTATTGAAGGTAATTTGAGGAGTGTTGTCAATGTTAAACCTATACAGTTTACCAAAGGAGTGACCAATTTGAGGCTTATTAAGCTATTGAGTTATTATTTAAAACAGGGATGTCAAACGTAGTGTGGCTCTGGGGACGGATCCAGACCCTCTGTACTCAGAGAGGCCGGATCGGTAAAATAATGTCAACTCCAAATTTCTAGCTTTGTTTTTAAGAACTATGGTTTATCATTCAGCCTACTTTGGAAGACGTACCGTACATATTACACTCACGGATGACAAGGCATTGTGTAAACTGTTTGATTTTAACAGTTGAGTGAATGCAGTTTTAGACCTGAACCAACTCAGCACTCTAAAAAACTCAACAATGCCTTCTAGCGGCCAGATAGAGAGCATTTAGTTTGCATTTATTTGAAAAAAATCATAACCTTTGATATGAATGACCTAGACACTCACTTCGTTTTTATGACACAATCAGAAATTTCTGGCAGGCCAGATTAAATCCTCCAACGGGTCGGACCTGGCCCGCAGGCTGTACATATGACATGCGTGGTTTAAAAGCTGCTTTAACTATGGTAAAAGCGGCTGCAATCCTTTAAGTTTGAAAATGACAACTCTACATTTGACAGGGTAAACATTTCTAGAATTCTGAACTGGCACAAAACATTTCCTAACAAATACATTGTAATCATATTTACTTCAGTATTTTAATGACTTTTTATTTACCGTATCTTCATTCCTGTGATGCAATCCTTCTCTTATATCGCAATTATTGAAAAATATCTCGCTAAATACGGTTTTGAAAAGTGCGTTTCATAATCCAGTGCACTTTATAGTCCAGAAATTACATAATTATTATTTTTTGCCCTGATCTGAAGGCTATCTCCCAGACCCTTATCTACAATACTTGTATTTACTTTTTTTTATATTTGTGATTATATTTACATATTTTATTTTATAGTGTGTTAGACATGTATATTTTAAGCATGTTTAATTATTCATTAAATTTGTTAGTTTACATTTTTTGACTTTCTAAGGAATGCTGCTGCTATCTGGCATTTGTCCCCACCTTTTACATAAAACAAACATAAATAAATGTGATTTTCTAACCATTTTGGAGAAAAAAAAATCCTTATAATACACGTTTTGACAGAAATTAAATATATTTGAGATTATTTAAGCTAAAAGATATGTTTATACATTATACATGATACTATTAATTAGGATCTCCCCCCAGCCACTACCTCTTTGAACTGTTGTCCTCAGGTAGATGCTACAAATCCCATAAAACAAGGACAGACAGCCTAAAAGAAGGGTCATCATCACCCTAGACAAGCGCACAATACTGAAAATATATACCTTCCCCCTGGTAATCTTATTGCACTACTTTTAATCATAGCTTGGGCCAGTCTCTCTAAGATAGCCATGTCAAACAGACAGTCCTTGGGCCATGTCTGGTCTGTTGGATGAATTAATCCGGCCCGCCATAATTTAAGTTAAAAAAATGCAAGCTTTTTATTTTTTATTTTTTAGTAAAATTAATTCAAATCAAATCAAACGCTTCCTTCTGTAGCTTGAGGGCAGCAATGGTGTGAAAGAGCTAACGTCTAGTCTGGTTTCATTTTAAAAACTATATTCTGCCGTGTATTCTTAGCTACAATACAAGCAACCAAGCAGTTTGACCTGAGATTATTGCACATTCACTGCTAAAAATCTTAATTTGTATTTCTTTTTTATTATTTTTCCTCATGTTGAGGTTTTTAAGTTTTTCTTTGCCCTCATGTAGGTTTTAGATCAGGGGATGGTGTAATAGTAGTCTGTGGTTTGTAATAATCTGTGGTCTGTGCAGCCCTTCGAGACTCTGTGAATAGGGGCTATACAAATAAACATGACTTGACTTGCCTTGACTTATTTAAAATCAGCATTTTCTCTCCATAGATTCCAGTTGAGTTTCTTATGTCTGTGATGATTTGGGTTGGAAGTAAGGCTTTGTTTAATCAACTGTTAACATTGACAAATTGTTTACACATTCAATGCCAAAAATAATTGTTTTAATTGTTTGTAAATACATGTGTTGTGCTTGGAAAAAAAACCCTTATCATCTGTGATTATAATTTGTAAGGCATGCTACAAATGTAGGTATAGTGCTAAAAACAGCGTTGACATTTATTTTACTGATACAGCCCACCTGAGAAAATAAAGTCTGGATTTTGCCCCGAGCCAAACTGAGTTTGACACGCCTGCCCTAAACACTATGTTGTAAATATGTTTGCCTATTTATTTTGACAGTCATTTATTTTTCTCTTAAAATATGTTTACCCTAGAGTGCTATGTCTAATTTCATTGCACACAATAATTTACCCGGTTGACATCAGTGACAGTAAAGACTATTCTATTCTATTCAATTCAAAGAATGAAAACAGGCCTACATGACTCTCCGAAAAGGAAAAAAAATGGTGAAAAAAATATCTTCAAAAAGTATCTTTTGACAATCTTGTAGCAATACAAAACATGTTGAAAGAATCTCACCCATCTAGTGTCGCGTCAGTTGAGTAGCTCCTCTACTTGTGTCATTGCAATCCCGCAGAGCTATAGTGCAGATCATTTCCTGACTCGACTTTTCAGGGCTGCTACTGTGCAGACTCCCTCCTGCCACCAGAACAAAAAGCTACCGTTTTCATGCATATGGTTAAACAATTACACCTACGGAAATAATCATCATTCAAGTGAATGCACACGTCCGTACCAAAACTGTTTGACAGTAAAGTCTGAACTTGATTTCTCTTTAAAGAAAACTCCCTCGACGTCTGGCCAGTAATTACTATGTTGTAAACACTCACACTGGAGCTGCATGTCGAATAACCCCAGACATGGAATTTCAACAGCTCATTAAAATAGCTTAGGGTAAAAACAATATATTTTTTAACAGTTGGATAAAGTCCTACTTTGCAAAGTGTATTCTTTCGAAGAGAAAATATTAACAGGAAGTTGCCTGCTCAAGTCACTGTTTTGATAATTCTCTCAAAGGGCCAGTGTGAATTATTTGGCCACTTGATGTGGCTCGATTGTGTAGTGCAACTAAAAACAAGTGCTAAAAAGCACAAGGAAGAATACAATACAGAAGACTTCAAGTGACCAAACCGCACTCTTTTTTTTTCTTTTTTTTGGGGGCCAAACTTTGGCTAGGTTTTTCATTTTTAGGGGGGTACCAGGAGCATCAAGATGGCGGACAATTATGTCACAAGGAAGTATACGAAACCACACAGAGTCAAAGCGCCCAAACCGCACCATTCTCTTTTACTTTTTTGCCCAGCAGCTTTTTTGTTTATGGGAACCTGTGGCAGCAAAATGGCTGACAATTGTATCGGCTCCTTCTAGGTGAGGCACATGTTATTTAGAATAAATGATTTTATTTTTTCGCCCCAAGAGTATTTCTAAAAAATGCATGCTTATCTAACATATGACAGTTCATGTACAGTGGTACCTCTACTTACGAATTTAATTTGTTGTGGGAGTAGTATTTTAACCTGACTCATTTGTAAGTAGAGACGCCTTTTGAATGTAAATTCGCTATTCCGCACCCTTTTTTTCAAATTTTTTGGGCCAGACTTTGGCGAGGTTTTGGATTTTTTGGGGATGGTACCTGTGGCAGCAAGATGGCGTACAATTATGTCAGCTTATGAATTAAGTTTATACCACTTAGAGGCACTAAATAATACACACTGTTCCTTTCTGTCATGGTTTTGATCATATATTCACGTTTTGTTTATTTTTAACTTTATTTTTTTTACATGGGATACCTGCAACGAAAATTTCATAGGATGCTAGTTTGTTATTTTAACTATTGCACAATTTTGTTTTGTTGTTTTGACTGTTACGTCATTATCGCTCTCGGCCAAACGTGTTGCTGTTCATCGAGCACTGATCTGCTTTTGTAACCAAGGATAATTCTTAAGAAGAAAGTGCTCAGGGGAGGGCTTTTAGAACGGGATGGACTTTTATATCTGAAGGCTTCTCTCCCTGTCCTCCTTGCAAGTTCAAAATCTATTGATGTCTTCTCTTCCTGTTTTGACTGGCTACTGAAGTTGAAACTTATCAGTAACAATAAAAATTGTTTATACTATTTAATCATTCTTGCTACAGCAAGGTAGAGAAAACTTAATAAAAGATCTGCACAACATCAAAGGTTAAACTGAACTGTTCATTTATATATTTTATTTTTTATTATAGATCTTTCATGAATCGGCAGTTGAAATAAAAATGTCAAACATATGGCATTTTTCTATAGTTTTGATCCTATGAAAGGTGACTGTGACATTATCCTTAAAAAAATAATTTTTCACAAGATTAGCATGTTGTCACTTCCTGTGATTGCCTTAAATACAAAAGTGAAAAGGATGATAACTGGCATTTGATAAAATTAAAACAAAATTCATCTCCAACCAAACTGAAAGCCTTGAAGTAAAAATTGTTTAATGTCCTTTAATAAAGTACAAGCAGGTTACAAGCAATGTTCCCTCTAATTTTCCACGGGTCTGAGCATTCACACAGTGAGCAACCATAATCCCAAGTGTGGCAAGATAATTAATTATCAAACATGTCCAAAACTTGACATCAAGTTACATTTTGCTGAGTTTCCTGCAATGCAAAATTATTTTTCTCCTTTGAATGAATTGACTCATGTACTATTGCAAAGGTTGTACGGCCTACAAACGTCGTTTGTTCTTACAATTCTTTCACAAGATATCCATTTCTTTTTGTTTCCTGATATATTTTGTCACATAAACTTAACATTTTTGAGGGCTTATTTAGTCTGTTGTAAGATACAGAACTGTACTTAACCACATTTTTGAGTGGAAGTACAATGTTGGCAACAAGATTCACTTTATATAATTGGAAATAATTTGAATGCAACACAATTTTTTTTTCTTTTTTCTGTTTTTTTTCAACTTTTTTTTTTAAATTCCTTTAAAAAATCTCATTGTGAATATTTTTTCCGAGCTGTTACTTTTTTCTTTTTGTTCTCTATACACTTTTTTCCCTACATTTCTTTCTTTTATTTTTTCTGGCTTTTTTCTAAATTTTTCCTTCTTTTTCCTTTTGTTTTTTTTTTCTCAGCTTTTCACTACTTTTTCATTTTGGTATTTTTTTTCTTATTTGTTCTATTCCCCCATTCCTTTAAGTCATTCTGGGCGTAATTTTACATAATATTTGGTCATGTTGGGATTAAAGAAGCAAAAACCACCTGAAAAGCCGTTTAGGACCCGAAAGAGCCGTTTCCTTTTAGTGAGCCGAGCCGAAGAAGCCGGTTCTCGACAAACTCTACTGACTTTACTTTTCAACTTCGTTCGACATTGACTTCAAAATACCGCATTTAGGACTCAACGTCAGGGAAACCCGTGTATTTTTACCTTCATGCACTGTAACTTTGACTTAAGTCGCTTCTTAATTAGTAATTTTGAGCCCTCATTTTTGTGCACTGGCTAGATTTTCTTGTGCGCTGAGAATGTGCGAGCAGTGCGCAATTGAGCACGCGCGCAGTTTAGAGGGAACACTGCTTACAAGTTAAATGGTATGAATCATAATCGCGTGTCCGTCTTTTTTTGCTGCCTTCTTTAATTGGTGGGCGGAGTCCCACAGCCACACCTGGCTGCAATCAACACGTGTCACACTAATCAGCCTCTGAGGCTCTAATGGAATGAAGATGCCATATGGACCAAGATGGCTGTTGCAAAAGCATAACCACATAAAGACAATTACTTCTAGGGGTGGGCCGCGGGTGACACTGGAAATGTTGGTATATATATTCGATCCAAAATATATGGTAGTATCGATCGATACTGATCCGATCATTTTTGCTTGGAAATGGCATAACCATTGAATAAATAAACCCCCTTAGTTTATAATTCCAAAAACATGCAGCCAAGAATGAATGTTACGTTCCGTAACAACGTTATTGTTTTCAGTAACCGGAAAATCGGAATAATATTTTTTTCGCCATTACAAAGCTGTTACCATTACCGACTGTCAAAAGTGGTGCATTACTTTGCCTGCAGAAAGCCAACCGTGGCCCCCCACACTTGACGCTGTTTTCAGCAGCGCAGTTTTCCCACTCTCCCCAAGTTGTTTGCGTCACGTCTTTTCGGATCATGTCACCATTCATTATTACACCGGTTGGCCATCTACTGCTAACTTTATCACCATGAATAAGCTACCCTCGGGTCTCTTACCTCACATGATGAGTCTGTGTCTTTCCATAATCATATTTTATTTCTATAACTATTTATTTTGTTTTTATTGTATTTTAACCATTGTGTGTGTCTTTGTATTATACAGATTTTTGAGTGGAAATGTATTGCCTGAAAAGCGCTTTTCAAATCAATTTGATTTGATTATTTGGTGATAGGAATGAGTGGAGAGGTGTTGTTAAAGGATATTTGGATGTTTAGACGCGTTCTAAGGGATGGGCAGGGCACCTGTATAATGCGGAAGGCGTAAACCAGTGAAAGCTGTCGGGCCCTGCTGTTGAACAGATGAGTGTGTTGTGTCACCCTGACCCGAGTGACACGGCCACTTTCTTGTAACCCGTTTCATCTGGAGGGACGAAAGCATGACCGACTTGGGTGCCGAGGTGCCTAACTTGTTTGGGTGTTTGGCCAATTGGGTTGGCCACAGTCCAAAAATCTTTGTATGTGTTTTTTTGCTCCTTTTTCCCTTTTTTATTTTCTTTGTTTTTTCATGTGTTTGTCTTGCTGTTGGTCACCCCTCTTGAGGGATATGACCAGGGTAGGTAGGGAGGTAGGGAGGTAGGTAGGGAAGTAGGGAGGTAGGTAGGGAAGTAGGGAGGTAGGTAGGGAAGTAGGGAGGTAGGGAGGTAGGTAGGGAGGTAGATAGGGAGGTAGGGAGGTAGATAGGCAGGTAGGGAGGTAGATAGGGTGGTAGGTAGATTTACTTGACACAGGCTTCAAAGCTGCATTTGGCTCATCTCTAGCTATGAGTTCAAATCAAAAACCTAGGCATGCCGAGAAGCTTGAAGTAATTCCACAGCCGCTTTAACATAATTCAAAGTTCAGATGAATGAGTTTTTATTTTAGGCAATTATTTTGCCCAATTACATGAAGATTAAGATTTAGACACTGTGGTTTGAACCACAGGCTCGTAAAGGTGCCCAAAGAGGTTTGCGGTTAATGAGCTAAATGTGAACAATACAGCTCATTTGTGACCAGGGTAGAAAAACATGCTAAGAAATGAAATAACCTAATGTTGGACTGATTGAAATATTTGGAGGAAGTATTTTTTTTTCCTAATGGGGTTATTCATACAATATTTACTAAAAACCCCGAACCCACATCTTTTGCACAAACACATATTTTCTTTTACCAACATCATATCTTTCTTTAAAGGGACATCGAGTATTATTTGATCACTTAATGCTGTGGTATTATGTAGTGTAGCCGAAAACAAGAGCTAAAAACACAAGGAAGTATTCAAACCACGGAGACTCAAAGTGCCCAAACCACACCATTTAAAAAAACGTTTTGGCCTAGCTAACGTTTTGTTTATGAGAACCTGTAGCAGCAGCAAAATGGCTGACATTTGTGTCGGCCCCTCGGAGTGAGGCTCATGTTATTTAAAAAAAAATACAAATCATTTTCGACCTACGAGTATTTATAAAAATACATGCTTATATGATTTACCGTATTTTCCGCACTATAGGGCGCACCGGGTTATAGGGCGCACCCCCAAAAAATAGTTTTTGGTCCTATATCTTCCATACATAAGGCGCACCGGATTATAAGGCGCTACAATGGGAACGTCGACAAAACAGTCAGATGGTTCAGTCCAACTGATTACCCCCTTAACATTCCCAAAGCTTGCAAAGAAGCAAATACGTGTCGTAGACACGTGCGGATGCGGTGTCCGTACCATGTCACTTAAATGCGTCATTTCAAATATAATTCGGAAGGTTAAAGTTTTGGAATTCAAGAAATGCCAACCATTCCTTAGTTTCTATTTCCGCTCGCAACTTTACTGTGCATATGACAATAAACACTTGGAATTGAGTTTAATTCACTCAACTCATCACAGCAACATCAAGATCGTTCTAAAACAAGATACCGGGAAAATATAAAGCCGCATAACTCACCTAAGTTCTCACGTTCAATAATTATACGCAATCGTGGTCTTCTTACAACCGTGAGTGAAGTAAATCCAGGAGAGTCAAATATATTTACAAATACAGACTAATGAAACATGTTTCTTTATGGCGTAGTTTAGCAAGCTTGCTATTCAGTCATCTTTTTCGGCCAATTGCAGGGTTTGTTTTGGCCCTCTAGCCAATCCG
This sequence comes from Urocampus carinirostris, assembly GCF_059441175.1. Taxonomy (NCBI): domain Eukaryota; kingdom Metazoa; phylum Chordata; class Actinopteri; order Syngnathiformes; family Syngnathidae; genus Urocampus; species Urocampus carinirostris. Next base: position 29,983,264 of record NC_142364.1, read on the forward strand.
AGGCTCCGAATAACTTCAGCCAATAGCGATCGATTTAACGGATGATTGATACATCTTTTTCGGCCAAGTGCAGGGTTTGTTTCGGCCCTCTAGCCAATCTGAGGCTCCGAATAACTTCAGCCAATAGCGATCGATTTGACTGATGATTGACACATCTTTTTCGGCCAATTGCAGGGTTTGTTTCGGCCCTCTAGCCTGTCCGAGGCTCCGAATAACTTTAGCCAATAGCGATCGATTCAAAAACGCTGGTATATAAATCCCAGCATACACCGCGGACTACTCCGCGTTCGGGGGAAAATCGAGTCGGCGGCTGTGGCGTAAGTTGCGAGACCTTGCGATCTAATATTGAGCCATATATAAGGCGCACTGTATTATAAGGCGCATGGTCAGCTTTTGAAAAAAATTAAGACTTTTAGGTGCGCCTTAAAGTGCGGAAAATACGGTATGTCTAGTGGTACCTCTTCTTACAGATTTAAATTATTCTGGGAGTAGTTTTTCTACCTGAATCATTTGTAAGTAAAGACGCCTTTTGAATGTAAATGCACTAATCCGTTCCAGGAAAACAAAACAAATACATGTTTAGATTAGTTTACCGTTCGATAAACATAAAACGAGAGGCACATAAGAGACATTATCATAATGTGCAATAGCCTGACCTGTTCTCACTTTTTCTTTCTTTTTCTTTCTTTTTACATAAAGAGTATGCTAGGATTCACGCATACGCACCGGTTGCCAGATAAACTCCAGCAGCGCCGAATGGCAGCGCGTAGTATACTGTATTTTTGACTTTGTATCCTGAAACGCCTTTGCAACTAGAGCCAATAATTTCCCGTTCAGGTACTTAATAACCTGAAACTCTTGTATGTAGAGACATTTGTAAGTAGAGGTATCACTGTATTTTTGTTTATTATTTATAATTCCATCCATCCATTATCTGTACCGCTTACCCTCAGTAGGGTCGCGGGGGGTGCTGGAGCTATCCTCGGGCAGTGGGTAGGGGACACCTTGAACTGGTTGCCAGCCAGTCGCAGGGTACATAGAGACAGACAATTCTCTTGCTCATTCACACCTATGGAGTGCCCAGAGGAAACCCACGCAAGCAGGGGGAGAACATGCAAACTCCACACAGGAAGGCTGGTAGCTGGATTTGAACCCATGACCTCAGAACTGTGCTGCACACGCACTAACCAATGCTCCGCCGTGCTACCGTTTATTATTTAAATCAATGTTATTGTTTGTTGATTGAATACAGTTTTTACCACTAGAAAATGCAAAAGAATACACACTGTTATTTTAAGATTACATTGAATGTATAGTAATTTACCACTCCTTCAATATGTTGTATTGAAATGGCAGCCATTAAGAGTATCAATATCTTTAAAAAATGCTTGCACTGATACATCCTGGTGTTGGTACTTGTTTATCCCAAAAGATGAATTATAGAGAAAAGTGCTTAGACAGTCAAGGGGACGGGACAAAGATGAGATCAGGGCTTTTCTTTTTTTTCTTTCGGTTTTCTGAATTGTTTCGTAAATTTGTTAGTTTTATATGACATTTTTGGAATGTATGAAAAAGCTCTAAGCAGTGACATCTTATGGGCATTTCTGAAATGTTTTACCGTAAGAACAGAAAGCTTCAGTATTGTCTAACTGAGTCTAATTTACAATTTTGTACTTATAGGTGTGCAATTATGATGGAAGAGAAAGTGAATGTCCATAGTATATGTACCTCTAAATTTACTGCAAGGGAAGGAGGAAGTAAGAAAGATGCTGAAAGAATGGTTGTTTATTTGGTAGAGAAAATAAAATTGTTCGCACAAATCATCTTTGTTGTCTTGCTATGAGTAAACAGGTGCCGTGTCTAAGGACTAAAACCAAAGATTATTTTATTAGAAGTGGATTATTCTTTCTATTAATCAATGAATCCGATTTTTTAAAAACACATTTTTAATTTCTTCCTATATTCAAATACTGAAGTTTTGGACGGATAGAAAAAACAAATATATTCTATCCACCTGCAAATATCTAAGATACCCTTTCCTACTACCTTATCCAAAGATCATGGAGTAATAAATACATTTTATGTGTCGCAACATTTTTTTTCCGCCAAACACATCACAAACGTAAATCATCCATTCGTCCATCCGTCCATCCATCCATTTTCTGTGCCGCTTATTCTCACTAGGGTCACAGGGAAGAATATAAACCCACTTTTCAAAATATTGAGGACTTATTTGTTTTTTGGGGTTAAATGTTTGAATATGGTAAACATCCACGATCTGCAAAAGATATAGAATATTCTTAAGAATCCAACTCTTCTGTTGGGATAAACATGACATATTATTATAATTTTTACCTTTTAGTTGTTTTTTGAATAAATCATTTTCATATTGTTATCTGTATTTCTGCAGCACTTGCTGTTCCCTTGAAGATTGTTAAATTTGTAGTGTTAGAATGTTTCATGGCAATTTTGTTTATTAATGAAACAATGTTTCATAAAAGTGATTGAAAAAAGGATGATAGTGATACAAAAAAGGTCTTAAAGCGCCCTCTACCAGACTACAGAGCAAGCTATTATTTCATCTCTGGATTGCAAAAATATCAGCGGTATTGAATCATTCCTGATGATACTGCTGTGGTGTGATTTTTAAGGGTTATTGTTCTATCTTCGTTAGTATCAGAAATGATTTTCCCCCCATTTTATTAACACTCCACTTATTGAAACATAAATATTTTGTTTGTTTGTTGTACATGATTCAATTGTTTGTTTGTTTGTACATGATTCAGATTGAATCGTTTCTTGTACATCATTAAATTGTTTGTTTATTTTGTACATGATTCAAATTGAATCGTTTCTCCGGCGCCGTCACGAATGGCAGCCACTCCAGCAGCTCCCGTGTTATTTTCGATTGTTCTCAGTTATTTTCGATTGTTCTCAGCTTAGGGATGCTGCTGGAAAAGTGAATTTCCCTTCGGGGATGAATAAAGTATCTATCTATCTATCTATCTATCTATCTATCTATCTATCTATCTATCTATCTATCTATCTATCTATCTATCTATCTATCTATCTATCTATCTATCTATCTATCTATCTATCTATCTATCTATCTATCTATCTATCTATCTATCTATCTATCTATCTATCTATCTATCTATCTATCTATCTATCTATCTATCTATCTATCTATCTATCTATCTATCTATCTATCTATCTATCTATCTATCTATCTATCTATCTATCTATCTATCTATCTATCTATCTATCTATCTATCTATCTATCTATCTATCTATCTATCTATCTATCTATCTATCTAAAGTGTTACTACAACTTTTACCTTTGCTATAAATTGCAAAGCACTTATTTGCATTGAGCTCAGTGGCTCATTATTGTGCAACACGAAGGATCGATGAGGTAATTAGTCGTTAACGCTTTTAATAATCGATTTTAATCGATTTTATTGATTCGTTGTTGTCTTCTGTGGATGCATTTTTTTTACTACTCTACCACTCACTTTCAAAATGTATTTATTTTTTTCTTATTTTACAATATTTCACAATACCATCCCGCAGGCCACACGTTTGAGAACCCTAGCATAAAATAAAAACAAAGACAATTGGTGTAAATAAGTTGATCATATTTTTAAATAAACACTACAAATAATTATTTACTAATCAGTTTTTAGGTATTTCTCCACTTGCAATTTATTTTCCCTTACAAAAGTTGTTACTCGGTGTACGCATTTTGAAATGATCAAAAAACTTAAAAAATACTGCGGAAAACGTATGAGTTGACAGGAATTAAATGGGTTACATTTATTTATGTATTTGATTATTTATTCATACATTTTTCCTGAATTGGTCCTCCATTGAACAGTCAAGTCAAGTCATGTTTATTTGTATAGCCCTCAATCACAAAGAGTATTATTGCAAACCACATACTATTATGACACCATCCCCTGATCTGAAACCTACATGAGGGCAAATAATACACAGAAATTGTCAACATAAAATATAGGTTATTCATGTGCTATAGAATAGAAGTGTGTTTTAAGCTTAGATTTAAACATTTCCGCCGAGGTTGCAGATCGAATCTCAGGGGGAAGAGCATTCCACAGCACCCCGAATTGAGAGCGCTCTTGAACCTGCGGATCTCTTCTTGGCTCTTGGGATCACTAGTGGACCAGCATTTTCAGAGCAAAAGCTCCGGGCCGGAATATAGGGGGAAATTACATCTGAAAGATATGAGGGAGCAAGTCCTCGCATGATTTTGTACACTACCAACAGAACCTTAACATTACATCATAAGCTAACAGGGAGCCAATGCAGGTTAGCTAAAATCGGGGTTATGTGATCAAACTTTCTTGTCTTAGTTAAAAGCCTTGCTGCAGCATTTTGTACCAGCTGAAGTCTCTTGATTTTGGACTTCGGGAGACTGGAGAGTAGTGCATTACAGTAATCGAGACGGGAGGTAACAAAAGCATGAATTAAAATCTCCGCATCCGACTGAGACAGCATAGGGCAATTTTTAGCAATGTTGCGAAGATTGAAAAAAAGCTGTTCTAGTAATATTCCTAATGTGTGTTTGAAAGGACAGATAAGGGTCAAATATGACACCTAAATTTTTACCGGGTCACTCTGGGTAATTTTACATTTGATAATGTTCGGAGCCGTTTTTGAGAAGAAGTCACTGTATTTTGATGAACCAAAAACTAACATTTTGGTCTTTTCAGAGCTAAGGCGCAAGAAGTTGAGTGATTCACATTCTTTTATCTCAGTGTGGCAGGCCTACAAATTTCCACAGTTTAGTGTGACAGTATATATGTTGAGTTATAAAATAGAATAAAATATTTTTTTGGCATTGTTACAGCGTCGTGAACCGCATTGTAGGCAACAAAATTAGATGCTGGACTCCAGGGTAAACACTAAAATATACTTTAAGGAGCAAAAAAAAAGATAAAAGACCGTCAGAATGAATACGTAATCATGTTTACAACTTAGTGACTGGAGCCTGGCCCAAGTTAAAATCATAACGAATGGGAAAAAAAGTGCATCGTAACAATAGTGCAATGAAAAGTAGTGTAATTGCGTGTCGTGTGCTTAATCCTGCTTTCAACCTGACATGACAAAAAAACGTATACTGTTGGGGTGTTGATCCAATTCGTTTATTTTAAGATTTTGTTTCATGCATTCAGATTTTCCTAAAACAAAATCAGGTTTTACTAGGGCAAATCTTGCTTCAAAATTAACAAAGGTCTGAAGAAACATACGAAAATGATGATGAGAATGATGATCCAAATAGCCAATGACAATAATTAGAGATATAAATTGAATCCAAAACATTGACCGTACTTGCTTTTGACTGGGACGTTTATAAATTAATCGCGATGTCCATTATACCCGCTAGAGGACGCCAAAGTACTGCTTGGAAATTAGCGTGGAGGGGACCAACAGTTTGAAATTTACTTTCAATAAATAAGTAAACCAAAAGGGATTTGTATAGCAATTTTAAGGCAACAAATTGCAACTCAAAGTTCTGTATAAGAACATGACACAATGCACAGCAAAAATCAAGAACACATTAATCACAAAATACATGACATTTTGACGACAACAACGACGAATTAAGACTAAGTGTACTTTGCATATCTTAGACGAGTGCTTAATGCAATACTACAATGTTTGTTTTTTTCGCTTTCATTATTGGTTCTTTGTACCTGTTTCCCCTTAAAAATGACTCCCTTTCAGCCTCGCTTTAGGCAACTTTTTACTAAACACCTGGATGAGTTGCGTCAGCAGCTTTTTTCTTCTTCTTCCTTTTGGGACTACATCTCACATCAATACCCTTCGTGGCCATCTTCAGAGGTACAGTAATACAAAACAGGGAAACCAATAATACAAATGAACGAATATCCAATTATAATGTTTCTTATTACAGTTATTGTTAGTCCTGGTTTCTAAATAGATTGTATTGTTTTTAATTATTTCAATTTATTAATCATTGCAATAAATGTTTTGATTCAGAAACTGTTATCTCACATTAAATGCGATTAAACGTTGCTTTTACAGATCGAGACCTGTATAATTCAAAATATTTGTGTGATTTTTCATTCATGTCCCAGGAATAGGGGTGAAGCATTGATGAATTTTTTTTACAGAACCAATTTTTGTGAAAATATTCATAGTGGGAGTTTTGGCCTCCGCAAATGTCTTTGGCCAGATTTTGTATCATGACACTCCCAATGAATACCAACAAAATTGATAAACATCAAGATTAATTTTCGAACTAATACAAATGATTGTTGAACTAATACAAATTATTTATAGTAGGATAGCCGGATAGCAACTAGCCGCTAAATATACCGTTGGACTTTTAATATTGAAACTATGTCACTGCCCATATTTAGTCATCATTGTATAATTACTTCATTTACAACTTTTCATTTATTTAGTCATAATTGGGTAACTTAAGTTGTGTTTCTCTTGGTAGTCAGAAGTGGCCTTAAGCGCCGTTGTTAGGGCTATCACCTTACATCTTTGAGCTAAATGCACAATGAGAGACAGGAAACATCAATTTCAGGTCATGAAGCAATGTGGTCAGTTTAAGAAGCCAGCATTGAAGATCACATAAAACAAAGCCCGTCTCTCTTTCCTGAGGCAAAGGTTAAGCATCTTGAGCAAGATTTCCCCAAGAATGATGAGGCTATTGTCCGTATAACAAGGCTCAATTCTACTATCGGATCACTTTAATGTTTGTTATTTAACTTTGTAATAGATTTACGATCAGCTTTGGGACTTTTATTTTTGGATAAGAATGATAGTAAAACACCTCAGTCTAGCCTTTTGTGGATTACTACAAAAATTGTCTGTAACTTCTTTATACCCAGAATATTCTCTAATAAAACTTATGAAGGAACTGCTCATCCTTTTTCACCTACCTACTCGCTACCCTGAATCAAATGGGGACAGAAGAAAAATACAACTTACAACCGACTCAACTAAAAATAAACTGTGCTGTTCTCACATCTGCATTGATATTCCATTTTCTTACTTATTTTGTTTCCGGATCAGTGTTTGTACGTGTTTGATTAATAAGCCAAACAATCATTTAAAACACGAGTGACTCAGAGCAAGAATTAGGGATACATAAAATTGCTAGCCAACATTACTGTGATGAAGTGCCTTCAAAATAAAGCATATTATCATTTTGATTCAAGAATAACAAATCCCTTACCACAGCGGTTGTCAGGGCACCACTTCCCGTGGAGTATCTTGGGCAGCCCAACCCTCGTCACGTTGTTTTTTTGGGAAAAGGATTTAATCCCCCACACAAAACAGATAGTACAGGTCCATGGATAGCAGTAAAACGAGAAGCCCAGGAGAAGTTTCCTAATCCGGCTTGAATACAGCACCTTCTCATTTGGTAAACCGTTGTTGTCTGTGCAAAGTTTCCTGATCTTGAGGGATGATACCAGATCTAAAATCACAGGGGAAAAACACTTATGATCTGGAATTTCCAGTATCACATTGTACAAAATACGCTTTACAACAATTGTGGCTTTCATATATTTTTTGAAAAACTACATTTGTGGCGATGACATTATGTCCCTCGCGTTTGTGACATACTTAAGGCTTTTTATCCGGTTAAAGACCTTTCATATATTTTTTCATCTATATTTTATTTTTATTTATATAATTACATGAATGAATAAACAAAACAAAACAAAAAAATACTGTACATAAAATGATTCCATCAAAAACAAAACAATACATGATTTAAAAAAAAAAAATCCTTCAAAAATAAAAAAATAAAAATATATAAATAAGTTAAATGAATACATAAATAAACATATAAATAGAATCGTTCATTTTTTTTTTTTTTTTTAAAGCAGTACTTTTACAAATGTGTAAGCCTGTAAATAGGGCTTGTTCTTTTGTTTAATGTATAGTATTGTATTTGACAAAGAACTATATACGTACACATTAAATATTAAAACCGATGCCTGAGCATAATATGAAGCGTAACATACTATTCAAGACTAAATTCAACAACAAGTTTTGCCTCAAAAAACAAGTCGTACCTCCAGGAAATTTCCTCATTCTGATGACCTGTTTATAAATCCAAAACATGCTATCAAAAGTTAAATATATCTTAAATTCCTGCACAGACATGCAAAGAAATATGCTATACATGTTTTCAATGTACAGCTGAGACATAAATTTAGAGTGAGGTGCCTCTTTAAGACTAGTAAATATATGTTTTTATGACACAGTTTGTGAACGTTTAGGAAACCGTGAAAAAACAAGGATTCACAAATTCCGGGCTTATTCAATTTGAATCCCCATTTAATTCCCAAAGATTTACACCCTTCTAAATGATTCCAGACACACGTGGGCCAACTAGTGCAATTATGTCATGCGGTGTAATGGAAGAAAAAACAAAAACAGGACGGTGGGAGATGTGTTTCAGAGGACGTTTAAGTACGTTTAAAGGGAACATCCCTAAAGCGTGAGCCAAACCTCAGATGAGACAGCTGAAATACCCACTCATATAACAAAAGTTCACAAAACATAGAGTTCCAGTAAAAGTCCCTTGCAAAAAATGAAAACAACAAGAAAATCAAGAAAATATTAATTTCATAAATTTCCATTTTTGTATTTCCATTTCTCAAACAAAATGATTCAATGCGGCTTTAGAGAAAAAAACGGGTGGAAAAAAAGTTTCATAAAACTAAAATAGATTTTTTTTTTAATGTCAGTGGTTCTAAAACTTTCATAAGTACAGTATTTTATTCAACCAAGTACACTGAACCATCATTTTGTGTTAGGGGTATTATTACACATGTGACAGGTTAGTATAAGACAGGGGTCGGCAACCCATGGCACGCATGCCAGCAGTGGCACGCGAGGGGTTAACCAGTGGCACGAGAGCACACAGCAAAGTAATAATGTTTTTTTTTTTTTTAATGCGTATTTTTACCTGAAATTTAGTTATTTTTATTGGGCGCTTTCATTGTTGAGCGGCTTTACGGTGAGAATGTGTCTGCGCGGTGCCTCGCATAGGAGGAGAGATCTATTTTAACCCTCCCACAGAAACACTGGCGCGCGATAAATGAATGAATCATGACAACCAAATCCTGACGGCTCCTCAAGGGGAAAAATCTCGTTCTTTCCAGCCAGCGTGGACAGACGAATTGGGCTTTGTGCAAAAAATGACCGTGCTGTTTGTGCATTATGCCTCAGGAGCGATGTACCTCGCACGTCAAGTGTTAAACGTCATTACGAGACCAAATATGAACATGAATTCAAGGACGAGCCTGAAAAGGCAGATACATTAAAAGGCACGTAGTGCCTAAATCCGACTCCCCTTCAAAATCCTCCGCCCACTCGCGTGAACGCGCATTCTGCTGCTCTTCCAACAAAAGCGATCATATTCTATACAATAAGTTTATTAAAACAATAAAGAGAGCTAATTAAAACAATTAAGCGATCATAGTCTATATAACGCGTTTATTAAAACAATAAAGCGCAATCGTATTCTACAAAATGCGTTTGTTAACTTGGAAGAAAAAGTCACCAACACCGGAGACGAATCAATGTAAGTTATGATATCCATGATCACAATTAATTGTACACAAATAGCCTTTATTTGATGTACTATAATAGCTATATGTAATGTATTTTATTGTGAATGAATCCCTGGTTGCATTGGATCCCGCGGTGTAAACAAATCGTTATTCGTTATTTTTTTTCATTTAAAATCGGACTTCCCTGCCTATACTGTTTGCAAAGTAAGACACACTTAAGACCTATTATGTTTTTTTTGGCTTTGGAATCCAACTATAGAGGAACACCTCGACTTTGTGATGTGTTACTGAATAGGTGTTCGACAAATCTAGTTCGTTTTATAACTACTATTATTATTAATAATCACATTAATATTATGAGAAACGTTCTGAAGCTCTTCAAAATCATTGTGCTGACATATTTATGTCACAGAAGGTTACCCTAGAAGTCACAAGTCTATATCTCAAACAGGGTCCATATTAGCAGGGAAGTCAGATTTTGGCAGGTAAAATGGCTGCCAGACACCCCCCCCCCCCTCACCCCCATAACGCCTGAATAAAAAGTCAAATAACCCCAAAATCTCCGTGCTGACATATTTATGTCACAGAAGGTTACCCTAGAGGTCACAAGTCTATATCTGAAACAGGGTCCATATTAGCAGAAGAGTCAGATTTTGGCAGGTAAAATGGAGTAGAAGTGAGTTTTAAGTTTAGATTTAAACATTTCCACTGAGGTTGCAGATCGGATCTCAGGGGGAAGAGCATTCCACAGCACCGGTGCCCGGATGGAGAACGCTCTCGAACCAGCAGAACACTTCTTTGCTCTTGGGATCACCAGAAGACCGGCACTCTCAGATCGTAGGCTTCGGACCGGGACATAGGGGCAAATCAGATCTGAAAGATAAGAGGGAGCAAGTCCATGTATGATTTTGTTTAATACTAAGAGAACCTTGAAATCACATCAATGGCTAACTGGGAGCCAATGCAGGTTAGCCAAAATCGGTGTTATGTGAATGAAAAATAGTGCAATATAATTTAACAATACAAACAAAGTTACTCTTGCAAATTACCATATATATTCACATTGAAGCAGACCACTTAAAACAGTTTAAAAATAGCCAGATAATAAAAGAAATAGGAGAAAACGTTAACACCAACCTGCGGCTTGTGCAAAATTGAGAGCTTACGAACTAACGCAGCCGAGACACTCCATATCCATCTTGTCTTTAAACGCTCAAATATTTTTTCCAATTCTGGGTAATATCCAATATGTCTTTATTTCTCCGGGCATGGTGTATTGCAAAACTACATTTACAAACACTTGCCCCTTCGATTTCCCATTGATTCGTTGTTCCTGTATAAGTTGCGCTCCCTCCCCATTCACTACTGGTGACACACAACCCAAAATGCCTATATAAACTCACCTCATAATTTCACTATTTTATTTTACAGTTGTAAATACGGTTTAAATGTACTGTAAGTACATACGGTAGGGAGAAGAACAAAATATCAGTGGGGAGAAATTCTCATCTCATCTCATTAGCCGTACCGCTTATCCTCAGTAGGGTCGCGGGGGGCTGGAGCCCATCCCAGCAATCATCGGGCAGTGGGCAGGGGACACCCTGAACTGGTTGCCAGCCAATCGCAGGGCACACAGGGACAGACAACTCATTCGCTCATTCAAACCTAGGGACAATTTGGACCGGCCAATTCACCTGAAATGCATGTCTTTGGAATGTGGGAGGAAACCGGAGTGCCCGGAGGAAACCCACGCAAGCACAGGGAGAACATACAAACTCCGCACAGAAAGGTCCAAATTATGCGTTGTGTTGCTGGCGGATTGGAAAGTATATATGTTACTCTAATGTTGAAGGAGGAAGCATTACAGTCGAAGACATTGAAATTCATGATTGCTTTTTAAAGTAGCAGAGTAACTCACCATTTTATTAATAATGCACTACAATACTCATTATTGAGAAAATTAATTTCATTAACACGTTCTTCCCAACACTGCTGATGGCTTTCTGTGTAGTTTTTCGATCTGCGACCATGCTCACAGAAAACCACATTGTGACTCCGCACGCCAGAAATATGTCTGACATATCCTGAAACTGATTTCTCGAAATAGCAGAATCAGCTCTATTTTTCTAGTAGATCAGTTGTCTAAACACATGTTAGTCATCATACCATTTTTGAGAAGTCCCAGGCCACTTCCTGCTGTTAAATCAGTACTTTGAGGAAATGCTTGGTTACCTACATCTTACCAAAGCCACATTAACCTGCCAGTACCATAAATCGAAGGTTTTTGTTCTATTCTAAAACTTTTTAGCTTATTTGCAAAAGTTGTTGCAAGTCATAGACCCGGTGGACTTGAGGCACACAGGAAGTGACCATATAACTTCGATTCCTTGACCCTTAGTAGGGAGTGTAGGCCTTCACTAAAGGTCTGTAATTACAGCCGGCTGCTCCAACGAGAGCCACATGAGTGTTAGTTCTGCAGTTGCTACTTTTCCTAAAATGTTCGAGTTTAGAATTGGAACACATGTGCATAAACATGTAATCACATGGTCGTGTATGCAAAGGAAGGCTGTGTTTAAAACCGTAGGAGCTTACATAACACCTCTTGTGCAGGAAAGAGAAACATACTTCTAGAAGTGTGTAAGTAGGTAATATAAAATCAAGACGAATACTTTTTATCATTAAGCGCAATAAAAGTGCAAACCAACTAGTGTAAAAAGGTAATAAAATCAGATAAAAAAATAGATCTGCTACCAGATTATAAACTTTACTAGACATTCAAAATAAGGAGAGAAAAAAACAATAGATTTTAAACGTGCAATGAGGACAGGGACAGACAGAGAAGCCTTCAGATAAGAAATTTAAACCTGCTCTCAGAACGGCTAGCAGAATCTTCTGTTAGAAAGAGTTTCAATTCACACCTCTCTCAGAACTTTGCCCATGTCTCGAGGGAGGCAGGGGACATTGAGTCCGAGTGGACCATGTTTCATGCCTCCATCGTCGAGGCAGCTGATCGAAGCTGGGCATAAAGTAGTCGTCGCCTGCCGTGACAGCAACCCTCAGACCCGTTGGTGGTCACTGGAGGGGATGACGTCAAGCTGAATAATCTTATCGGGCGCTACTGCCTCGTGGGTCTCTGGAAACAGCTGGCAGTTGCCGGGGCAAAATGTCGGGGATGGAAGACAACTTCCGAACGGCTTTGAGGAAATTCTGGTCCACCCACAGCATCTTAGGGGGTAAAGCGTTGTTCCATAAACACTGTGTATAGTGGAGATGGGGTGCTGCTGACCTCAATCCGGGACGTTGTGAATCGGTGGGCAGAATGCATCAAAGTCCTCTTCAATACCACCAACATGTCTTCTTCTGAGGAAACAAAGCCAGGTGGTGGGCTCTCATATCTCTGGGGTTGAAGTCAATGAGGTGGTCAAAAAGCTCCTCGGTGGCAAGGCCCCAGGGGTTGATGAGATCCGCCCAGAGTTCATTAAGGCTCTGAATGTTGTGGGCGTGTTTTGTTTGACATACCTCTGCAATATCCCATTGACATTGGGGACAGTACCTCTGGACTGGCAATCTGGAGTTGTGATTCCCCTTTTCAAGAAGGGGGACCGAAGAGTGTGTTTCAACTACACGGAAATCACACTTCTCAGCCTCCCTGGTAAGATCTATTCAGGGGCACTGGAAAGGAGGGTCTCTGATTCAAGAGGAGCAGTGTGGTCTTTGTCCGGGCCGTGAAACAGTGGACCAGTTCTACACACTCTGCAGAGTCCTCGAGGCTGCATGTGTGTTTAAGCCTGAGGTTGCAGGTCGAATCTCAGAGGGCAGAGCATTTCACAGCACCTGAATTGAACCTGCGGCTCTGTTCTTGGCTTTCGGGATCACTAGCAGACAAGCATTTCCCGAGCAAAGGCTCTGAGCAGGAAAATAGGTGGAAATTAAATCTGATTAAACCTTAAAATCACTTCCTAAGCTAACAGGGAGCCAATGCAGGTTAGCTAAAATCGGGGTAATGTGATCAAACTTTCTTGTCTTAGTCAAAAGCCTTGCTGCTCTTTAACAATTTTCTTTAATAAGAAAAACAAGTTAAAATATCCTCAAACTAAAAGTTGACACTTTTGACATTACATTTTTCTGCAAATGGGGTAAAATTTGATTTTTTTGTTGTTGAAGATAGCGCTTGATTGCACATATACAACCAAGCTAAGATTGCTGAATGCACTGAACCAAGTTGACCTGTTCTGGGAAACAACTGTTAAACCGCCATGACACTTTGAAATAACCAGAGACTGGAAAATGTACTGCCCCATGGTTTCAAATGTTTTCACTTGTTCATAAACGGAATGAGAAAGCTGAGAAAAGAAGCAAACCTGATTCCTGTCATTGACCACAATACAAGTTTCTTGACCTACAAATTAAAAAAAGCACTTATCATTCAAACACATATTGATGGCCTGTTCCTTTTTTTTGCATTAGGAGGTGCTAAATAATACACAATGTCCTTTGCAATGTTTAACAACAAAGTATTATATTTTCAAAATATAATTTTTTTGTAATCCTTCTGATTGTATGCTTAGTTTAACCGTTAACTCGAATTTCCATATCAAAAGACACTTAACGACGAATCAATAAAAATAATTTGATCCGGACTTACAATAAACTACATAGTGCATTCAGGAAAGTATGGAATTTCCTAAAGTGCCAGGTTGATCTACACATTGACCAATTTACATTCTATAAAAAAGGTAAGACCAAACTAAAAACACACTGAGAGTGTTGGTTCAAAAATGTCAGGACCAGAACGGAGACAGGACCCACTTGCGTTGCGTTTCTCACAAGTTTTATTGGGAGAAAGAGATAGGGTTGCGCCCACGATCAGGTGATTGCTGCACGCGGGAAGCAGGTCGCTCCAAACGCGGAAGTGGATCTTCTGTGGTGAGCTATGGCGGTGTCATGAACGTCAAAACGGGTCACTAGAGAAGAGAGAAACAAGAGAAAAACAGGAGAGAAAAACGGGGTCGGAAGCCAGTCGTAAACCAGGAAAGGCGAGTAGACGTGGTCAGGGACAAAAAGAGGCCGAAAGCTTGGACGGGAGAGTAGACGTAGTCAGGATCAAAAACGGGTTGAAGCCGGGGGACAGACGGGAGCAAAAAACAGGTGGGAGTAAGGGTCGAAAAAGGCTTGCCTAGTGTTAACTGAAGTTTGCAGACGGACTGACAAAAGGGGACGGATAGGAGTGGGTTAAAATAGGGACAGGGAGCCAATCAGAGTCCGAGGCAGTTGGCGCCAAAGGAGCGGGAACAGGTGATTCCCATCGATAGTCATGACAAAAAAATACTATTCCCGTATTTTCCGCACTATAAAGCGCACCTAAAAGTCTTAATTTTTTTCAAAAGCTGACCATGCGCCTTATAATACAGTGCGCCTTATATATGGCTCAACATTAAATCGCAAGGTCTCGCAACTTACGCCACAGCCGCCGACTCGATTTTCCCCCGAACGTGGAGTAGTCCGCGGTGTATGCTAGGATTTATATACCGGCGTTTCATTGGCTAACCAATGTGTCAATCATCATTTGAATCGATCGCTATTGGCTAAAGTTATTCGGAGCCTCGGATAGGCTAGAGGGCCGAAACAAACCCTGCAATTGGCCGAAAAAGATGTGTCAATCATCAGTCAAATCGATCGCTATTGGCTGAAGTTATTCGGAGCCTCGGATTGGCTAGAGGGCCAAAACAAACCCTGCAATTGGCCGAAAAAGATGTGTCAATCATCCGTTAAATCAATCGCTATTGGCTGAAGTTATTCGGAGCCTCGGATTGGCTAGAGGGCCAAAACAAACCCTGCAATTGGCCGAAAAAGATGTGTCAATCATCCGTTAAATCGATTGCTATTGGCTGAAGTTATTCGGAGCCTCGGATAGGCTAGAGGGCCAAAACAAACCCTGCAATTGGCCGAAATAGATGACTGAATAGCAAGCTTGCTAAACTACGCCATAAAGAAACATGTTTCATTAGTCTGTATTTGTAAACATTTTACTCTCCTGGATTTACTACACTCACGGTTGTAAGAAGACCATGATTGCGTATCATTATTGAACGTGAGAACTTAGGTAAGCTATGCGGCTTTATATTTTCCCGGTATCTTGTTTTAGAACGATCTTGATGTTGCTGTGATGAGTTGAGTGAATTAAACTCAATTCCAAGTGTTTATTGTCATATGCACAGTAAAGTTGCAAGCGAAAAAGAAAATAGAAACTAAGGAATGGTTGGCATTTCTTGAATCCCAAGACTTTAACCTTCCGAATTATATTTGAAATGATGCATTTGAGTGACATCATACGGACACCGCATCCGCACGTGTCTACGACACGTATTTGCTTCTTTGCTAGCTTTGGGAATGTTAAGGGGGTAATCAGTTTGACTGAATCATCTGACTGTTTTGTCGACGTTCCCATTGTAGCGCCTTATAATCCGGTGCGCCTTATCTATGGAAGATATAGGACCAAAAACTATTTTTTGGGGGTGCGCCCTATAACCCGGTGCGCCCTATAGTGCGTAAAATACAGTACTTTATTTTAGGTGTTATTATTTTTATATTAATTATTTTATAAAATAAATTGATTCTTTAAAGCAGAAGCCCCAACGTCGGCTAGCATTTTAGGCAATCACAAGTTTGCCAGGAGTCGACCCTGTCATCTACTCCTGCATTACTCACATTGACACACACAACCCTTCGAACCACCAGCAACATTTCTCAAGGGTGGCCATGTTTATATTTACTTGTGCTGTCTCAACTGAGTGCAAGGGGGCAGAATTTTTCCTTATGGAGATATTCTCTCCACTGTATATAATCAAATTTAAGCTTAACTTTACAACAATGAAATAAAGTAGTGAAATCAGGGAGTCAGCTAATATGCGCAGATTTGGTTTTGTGCTATTACTAGTGAACGATAGGCAGCGTGTGAGGGCAGGCATGGCTTATACAGAAACAACAAACCAACGGGAGATCAATGGGGCAAACATGAGCACAGAAGGTGAAAGTCTGCTGAATTTTGGTCCTTTTATTTATAAAAATTTTTTTGCAATACGCCATCCCTAGAAAAAAAAAAGATCGACTTGGACAGTACCCAGAGTGTTGAGTGTTAAGTGGTTTGAAGTACAGAGACAGAATTGATATGGAACGTTTATTCTAAGTGTTCTTTTGCAAGAAGTCAAGTTTGCTCAAGACAAGAAATATGAAGGCTTCACTGCTTCCACAGGTTGGTGTACACTGAGTCTAATCAAACTGATTGATGAATAAAACAAAAACAACAACCTTGGGAATACATTCTTTTTTTGTTTCTCATATACACTCGTTTTGAGAAAAACTAAAACTACAAATTTTGAAACATTTTAAGGACATTTTGTTTTGTCTATACCATGCTGCTACTACACCTTTTCACAAAATGGATAAGGCATTCAAACAGAAAACCTGTATTTAGCTAAAAAAGCACTGATTGAAATTAGAGAAGACTTTCAGGTGCCTCCCAATTAATAGTGCTAATCTGGCACATCGTGCTAATTTCCTCGATTATCTGTCAACCCCTATTTTGCTTGCATTCCAACAGCCAGTTTCACTGACTTAGCAAGATGGTGGGCAGTTCTAAAGTGACTGTAAGCCTCCGACAGCACGTTGTCCAGATAAAGCGCAAGGGAAGACCCTATCAATAATGGCAAGACAAGTTGATTGTTCCAAATTTCTGATATCAAGAATATTAAATCTTTATAAAACTACAAGCTCATTCAAGTCACCCAATAATTTTTTTCCCTATGTCAAAGTCATTGTTGTTCTCTAATTTTCATCAGTGTGTTCTCTAATTTAGAAAAAAAGTGTTGTCGTAGCATAATATATAAACACAATTAAATGACATTTAAACGTGGAGCATTGAAGATCGTATTATTTCAAAATTATTCCATTCTTTATAAACTTTTCTCTATTTTTGATCTCCAATTTTTTATAAATCTGCCATCTGCCTTACCAGTTTTTGTTTAAAACATATGGGACCACAAAGAACCCCCACCCCCCTCCCTTTCCACAGTGACTTTCCAGTTTAATGCTTTCCTGCACCACAATGGGACCACAATGAACCAGCAACACATACACACCGCAATGATCTTGTGTCAGATGTTGTAAAATATACAAAACATCTGTATTTATCCAACCAGATCAAATGACAAGTATAAGATTTGAAACCAAATTAAAAACTGACTGTATTTCCTTAAGTAAAAGTCCTAGTTTGCAGGATAATGTAGGTTGTAGATAGTCAGGTTGTGTTTAGTTGTGGAGTGATATCAAGCGTGTGGTCATGGTTTTTGTTTGTTCCAGGATGAATATGGTGCAAGTGAGAAAAGGACTCTTTCAAATACAATTCAAATACCAAACCAGATCCCAAAAAGATAAAAAAAGGGAGAGTTTATCCTAGCGCCTCTAAGAATTTCACATACTTGCATGCATAACCAAGAAGCTGATGAATGATGATTTCAGCCAGAAGATGGTGTCAGCAAGTAGAATATTTTGAATTTATTGTCACCACCTTTAAATTAGTAAAACACCACATTTCATTTTTATATCTTCTTAGGAGATCGGTGTCTCATGTTTGCCTATTCGGGGCACCTGCGACTGCCCCGTTGGGACCTGATTGGCTGTTGGACTCTTTTTAAACTCCCGTCTTCCGAAAGGAACCCGCCAGACCGTCTGCGAAGCTATGCTCTCAGCTAGGCAAGCTTTTGCACTCTCCGACACTATCCTGCCCTGTTTTCCTGCCTGATACCTGTTGCCCACCTTTTTGCTGGACCCATTTCTGCTTTTGCTCCTCCGTTCCAGCCATCGACTTGTTTCGTCCTGTTTCCTGCCTGATACCTGTTGCCGACCTCGTTTCTGGACCCGTTTCTGTTTTGCTCCTCCGTCCTGGCCATCGACCTGAATTTCTCGCTGTCAACGACTACGCTCGCTCGACACGGAAGTGCCACTTCCGCGTTCCTGCCATCTGCTACCCGTGACTGACGATTATCTGATCGTGGGTGCAAGCACTGCTCTCTTTCTTAAATAAAAACTGAGTAAAATGAACGCTACTAGGTCCCGTTTCTGTTCCTGGTTTGTGACACGGTGTATTTGATCCAAGAACCGTTATCCTTACATTGTTGCTTAATTTTTTTGTGTACAAGCACTTTGGCCATTCCCGTGTATTTTTTAATCCCAACTGACTCAAGTAGTCAGGAAACCAGCAGAGGTGAACATTAGATGTATTAGTGTGATACCTGACACCATCCTCATCAACTCAGCCTTCTTAAAAAAAGCTCAAATCAATTGGGATGGGGGAGGTTGGGATTTGAGGTGGTGGGTCAGGAAAGAAAAACCTCACTGATTAATGCAATAAGAGCAAAATACATTTTCCATGTTATTTACATTTTTATGTTTATCAAAACGTGTATTATTTGCCCCCTAGTGGTTAAGAATAACAATATTAATTTAAATCATGGGCAGACAAATATGAACTATCAAACAAACATGTATTTTAAAATACTTTCTGGTAAAGAAATTAGCATTCATTTGACAAAATATGAGGTTCTCCTAGAGCAGGGGTGTCAAACTCATTTTAACTCGGGGGCCACATGATTTAGCAAACATTCTCTCGGGGCTGGACTAGTAGATTTGAGAGAAAGAAAAAAAGAGAAAAATAAATAAGACAAAGAGGGAGAGAAGAATAGAGAAGGTAGGACAAAGAAAGAGAAAGGGAGAAAGAGAGAGAGATAGAGAAAAGAGTGAGTGAGATTGAGAGAGCGAAAAAGCGTGAAAAAAAGAGAGAAAGAAAAATATTGAGTGAGGGGGTAAGAAAGAAAAAACTTTAAATAAATCCAAAGAAAAATAGAAAGAAAGAGAGAAGGAGAGAAAATAGAAGGAGAGAAAGAGAGGAGGGGAAAACAAGAGAATGAGAGAAATGGAAAAGAGAGAGAAGAGGAAAAAAGGAAGGGAGCGCAAAAGAAAGAGACAAAGAAGAACAAAGAAAGGGAAAAAGAGAGATAGACAGTGAGAGGAAAAGGGAGAAAGACAGTGGGAGAAAAGTGAGAGAGAGAGAAAGAGATAAAGAATTACAAGTACATTACAGCGTTCGTGAGAGGCACCTGGCTTTAGCAACATCAAGTAGACATATTTCAACCTGCAGGACATTTTTCTCACATTTGTCATTTGTCTCGCGGGCCGGATCCGGCTCGCGGGCCGCCCGTTTGGCACCCCTGACCTAGAGGGAGCTGACATGATTGACGGCCATCTTGCTGTTATGATTGTATTCTTCCACGTGCTTTGTAGCACTTGTTTTCGGGTGCACTACACAATATAGCAACATTTAGTGGTCAAATATACCTTTAAGAGTGAGAGTATGAATATGGATGTCATCCCATAGTTTATATCTGATAGCAGCTGTTTATGACGGCATAAGACATAAGGAGACTTTATGGCAAAAGGGAAATTTTGTACTTTTATATGTTAGTAATGACAGAAATAATTTTGTGGGTGTCAGTCAAAATCTTGTCAATGGTTGGTGAAGGCTGACTCAAACTTATACAGATTTACCACTATTAGAGTAATTTTATGGCTACTCGAGGCTGGTCGGGTAGCCTGCGTAATGATAATAATAATAATAAAAATGATGACAATAATAACATTTTGAGTGGTTGGAAACTATAACTCAATTATTAAAAAAAAAAGAACACACAAAATGGGTTTGAAAAAAAAAAAACGTTTATCAGGGGATTTTAAGTTCAAGCTCTAAAAAAACAGGTGAACGTAATTTTAACATGATTTGTGTAAACTATTTATTTGCGTTTATTTCCAGTTCTCATTGCTCTTTCTCTACCCTGAGTGCATGCAAATCTGGTTTTAGTGTGACCAAAACACGACCACAGACACAAATAACTCTGCATGCAGCCACACCCTTAAACAAAAATAGTCTTGACTTCACATGCATGGCACTTGCGGGAAATACAATATTCTGCCAAAAAATTAATTCCGCATACCTTACGTCAACAATCGCAAACTCTTTGGTTTGCAAGACCAAAAGAATTTAAAAATGAACCTCAGTCTATATACTCTTTACACAGATGAGTAGGAAACATGGCTTGAGTCATAAACACTGCAAAAACAAATCTCAATTTTTTTACCCAATATTACTTTTGGGAGCGAGGACTCACAGAAGCCGCAACTATGAAGAACACGCCCTAGTGAAGAAAACTGAATGTTGCCAATCAAACAGTCATGCTAGAAACAATCCAGAATGTATGCAAATGGAGATTTTATCGTCTGCATAAACGTGTTTTCAATTTTCTGACTAATTTTCTCTGATTTTCATTTCATACACTGTAAATGCCAGACTACAAGCCTCTACTTTTTTTTGCTACATTTTAAACCCCGTGGCTTTAAATACAATGGGGCTAATTCTTTTTTTTTTTTTCATGGAGGCATCAAGGAAAACGGCGAGCTGCTCTTTTCCACAACGTATGTGCTCTAAATGAAAAACCTACGCAGTGACGTTTGGAAATGTTTATGACATCCTTCGAAAGAAATTAATGCATGTGACTATAGATGATTAAAAAAAGAACAACTTGGGCAACATGAGGATTTAAGCCACTAAAAAACAAACAAAAAAATAACCATGAAACTGGTGCCAGAAATAATTGTAAACATTTCTGACAGAAAGTTATAATTGATATTTTTTAATTAAGGATAGTGTGCCCTGTCTCAATAAAGGTTATGAAATGCTGCTCTAAGGGTGCAGTGGGAAGTAACCAGCCAGTGCATAAGGCCCCGATCATTATTAACGCTAATTTCCCATAGTCCTTGGGACTGAAACATTTTTTTCCGTGTTAAAGTACTAAGTGTTGATTTTGTGAGAAAAATACTTGGTAGTTTTACTGCAAATCGTTTTTGCTCCATTTAAAAACTGCATTTTTAAATACGGTGCAGCTTATTATTTTTTTCGTGCAGACACCGAGGAAAAGGGCGAGCTGCTCTTGTGCGCTATAAATACAAAATGCCGCGGTGACTTCTGGAAACATTTATGACGCACTTCGAGAGAAATGATTCCATGTTTTTTTTAATACACAAGCTAAACCAGAGGGTTGACAGTACTTTATTCAATATTTACAACATACTCACGATATTTCACCTTTCTCACCCACTAATCAAGTCCTCAATTTATACATCCGAATTTAACAGCAAACCTTTCTGAACGTCAGGTCGTGGAAGTCTCTTTTAACCTTTGCGGAATAAGAACAATCAAATGCAGTTTGGTCCATTACCACGGCAACTACCAAAGACAACAACACAAAAAGACATGTTTGTGTTACAATCTGGCACTATTCTCCACACTATGGATGCCCTGGCGGTGTTGTCGAGAAATATAGGGCTCATAATTCAGGCGAAGATCAAATGCGTTTCCTTTAGGCGCCGTAGTAAATATGTGCTTGTCTTTGCATAAGCTGTCTTGAAGGGTGACATGATCTGAAAACACGTGATGAACAGAGCAGATGTGAGGTGTGCTTGGTCATGGCTTTGTCAACGCCAAAATTCACTAGCGGTTGGTGCAAGGTGTGCACCTGGCTTAAAATGTAAGAAATGGCTAAAAAATAGTTCCTTTGTATGTCTGTTTAAGCCTGTGGCTTAAGATCTGGTGCGGCTTGTACAAAAAAAAATTGAGTTTAGTTCTTAAACACAAGCATTCAGCTTTAAAAACAGGTGCGCTCTGTAGTCCGGTATTTAGGGTAAGTCTTATAAGTCAAGCATTCGACTGTGCCTGTCGTGAGACGACAAGGTTCTTCAGAGTAATAACAACCTTCGGGACAAATGCAAGACTTGTCTGAAGCGCTTGCCAAACCAAACACAGCTCAGAGCGGAGTATTCTGATGACTGTATATGGGGTATAATTCCAGAGCCATCAAGTGCAGAAGAATTTGAGACTTCTGCTGTAAGTGAAGTTCTGGAACACGTGCATTTGTATTCACATAAAACATTGCACAGTGCTTAAAAAATATGTATATGTTATAATCACACTGCCGTCCTTCTCTAATTGTTGACCCTTTAAGACTTGAAGAGCCATCTGCTTTGCTTTGTTTTTCATGTAACCCAAGTTTCTTATTGTATTAGATAATTATTGAGAGTGCTGTATACTACTGAGATTCTTAACCTTTCTTAAACCAAAGCACATTTTTTTCATTAAAAATTTTCGAGTCACATCGTCCTTCAAAATTGTTTAAAAATTAAACCCTGGCTCTCGCTCATGATCATTTTTAATTTTTAATTTTAAAGCCTAAAGGAGCTGGACAGAATTTGTAACTTTACACTTGGCACTGATCTTTTTCATTTTTTTAAAAGTTTTCAAAATAGCATAACCGACTTAAAATGCAAACAAATAAAGGTAATGTTTATTGTCAAGTTTATCTATATAAATAAATCCCTCTTTTTTCTTTTTTGGGTAAACAATTGGTTGCATTTATAAAAAAATTGAATTTACAGTTTACCGTGTAATTATCTTAGAGGGTTGCACTGCCTATTAGAACAATGAGTTGTTCCAATTCTGGCCTTTGACTTGCTCTTTGGATGTCACTTTATATAGTCACGAGTGTATGCACTTCCTTCTTATATGAACTTTTTATTTATTTCAATCATTAGGTAAATATTATAATAACTATTTACTTAAATACCTTTTAACGTGGGGGGAAAAATGTGAATAAAACAAGTGAGAAGAAATAATCAAAAAGTAGAATGAGATCTCAAGACGAACTTAAAGGCGAGCATGAAATCGACATATTATGAAATACATGATTATGCTGATCTATATTTTACATAAATGATTATTTCTCTTGTGTGGTGATTAGGTGTGATTTCTGATACCCAAAATAACATGAATAACGCGACAAGTGTTTTAGTTCTTAATGGGGATAGGACGATAAGCTCCGGCTTTTTCCTGCCTGCACTTTTTTTCCTTCTGCTCTGTCAATTATTTACCAAAGCTGTTGTTTTGTAACTTTTGTAACAATGCATAAGATGACCTGTGGAAAAAAAATGACAATCAATCAATCCATCCATCCATCCATCCATCGATCCATCCATCCATCCACCAACCCACCCATCAATTAATTGATCAACCAACCAACCAACCAACCAACCAACCACCCAACAAACCACCCAACCAACCATCCAACCAACCACCTAACTACCCAACCAACCAACCAACCAACCAACCAACCAACCAACCAACCAACCAACCAACCAACCAACCATCCAACCAACCACCTAACTACCCAACCAACCAACCAACCAACCAACCAGTCAGTCAGTCAGTCAGTCAGTCAGTCAGTCAACAAACTAATCAATCAATAAATCAATCAATCAATGTATTCACTTGATGTCGCAGTCTCTCTATGGTTCAAACTTCGCTGTAGGAAGAGAACTTGAGTCTGGATGTTACCAAGCGACCTGCAAAATCCCGCAAGATCCAGTCCGAACAGGATTGTGACTGAGGTTGCTTTCTCTTTTTGAATTTTTTCCACTTACACCAGTTTCATTCTTTTGTGTTCGGAATAACCGTTATAAAAAAACTACGTTACGTAACAACACAAGCGGGTTTATCCAATTAATGAATTTTCCCGCCGTAACAATGCCGTTACTCATCTATGGGCGTGACCTTTCGGGTGAACGGAAAACCGCAAATTCTGAAATGCACGCGATTTGGAGCTCTGCGGTTGAACGCTGTCCACGTGTTATCATAAGGTAAGATTTTAAACTTGTTATAATATTTTTCAGGATGTTGTGTATTATAATTGAAGCAGTGAGTTTCGTTATAATGTCTGCTATTAAGGTTGAGCGTGTGAAATAATGAGCGTTTTCCTGCCAAGTGCAATACAATCCGCTTAGCGAGCCCACATGCTAATATGCTAACATTCACCTTTTACCCAGAGAAAATGGTGACCGCGCTTTTCGCCTTGATCTTTGTTATCGTGAAGAACTTACAGTTTTGCATTATATGCAATTTGCTCATATGTGGAAATGGAGCTCAAATAATTTCTGCCTACGTCCGCCTGTAATGACTTTTTTTCATATGGCTAAAATGTGCGCTGCGCTTTGCTAAAGGTGTTCAAAGTGAAGGTTTGGTTGAGTTCCAGCGGTGCAAAGAGTCAAGTCAAGTCAAGTCATTTTTATTTCAATAGTCCTTAATCACAAAGAGTCTCAAAGGGCTTTACAGGTTATTACACATAAGCAGTTGAGGTTATTCATATGCTATAGAGTAGAAGTGAGTTTTAAGCTTAGATTTAAACATTTCCACTGAGGTTGCAGATCGGATCTCAGGGGGAAGAGCACGCTCTCGAACCTGCGGAACACCTCTTGGCTCTTGGGATCACCAGAAGACCGGTGTTGTGCCCAAATCCGACTCCTGTGCAGATTTGGGCACAACACCGGAACATAGGGGGAAATCAGATCTGAAAGATATGAGGGGGAAAGTCCATGTGTAACCGCAGTGTACGTGTCCCACCAAAGATCCACATTCACGCTGGACTGGCTGATGAGGTTTTTATTATTACAGTTTCTGCAAATGGATGAGTCACAACATTAGCTTTTCTGCTGGCTTTGATCTCTTTGATCTCATTGCAGTTCTCTCTGGTAAGACTGCCAACAAAGCATATCAAAGAGCTTTCTTTTCACTTTACAGAAAATACATTTTAGAATATCACAATACATTTTTACATCTTTACATTTTAACAAGATACTTTTAACAAGAGATCGTATAGTGGATTTTTAACGTTTACAATGGATTCAACATATTTTTCTTTCGTCTGAATTTTAACCAACATCATCCTTTTTTAATGTATATGAGAAAATAGAAATAAAAACAATAATGAGTATAAAAACGGGTACAAGTTACCTGCAAATGGATGAGTCACAACATTAGCTTTTCTGCTGGCTTTGATCTCTTTGATCTCTACAAGGGGAATTCATAATTTAGTAAAACAGAAACAAAACGAAAATAAACCTAAACAGCTTGACAATATTAATCACATTACTGTGCATGTTGAGAGATTTGTCAGCTGGTGTTATAATGTTTAAAATTAACTTCTTTTGTGGAGCACCAAAAGATGTGTCTTACCATTGCAGTTCTCTCTGGTAAGACTGCCAACAAACCCCGCCTCCCGGTCACATGTCAGAAGCCAAAACCAAACCCCACCCCATACCAGCAGATGGCACTGTTGGACTCATCATTGCAGGACATTTACCAAAAACTATACACATATTTCAGCAGGAATTTCAATAAAACAAAAGTTATTACTACACCCGTTACACATGTATGATTTTGTATAATAATAATAGAACCTTGAAATCACATCTTAGGCTAACAGGGAGCCAATGCAGGTTAGCCAAAATTGGGGTGATGTGATCGGACTTTTTTGTCCTAGTTAAAAGCCTCGCTGCGGCATTTTGTACCAGCTGAAGACTCTTGAGTCTGGTCATCGGAAGACCGGAGAGTAGTGCATTACAGTAATCGAGACGGGAGGTAACAAACGCGTGAATTTTAATCTCCGCATCCGACTGAGACAGTATAGGACGAATTTTAGCAATGTTACGAAGATGGAAGAAAGCGGTTCTCATAATTTTCTTCACATGTGTTTTAAAGGACAGATCGGGGTCAAATGTGACACCTAAATTTTTAAGTGAGTCACTCTGTGTGATGTGACGTTTGTCAATGTTCACAGCAGTTTTAGAGAATAAGTCCTGATGTCTAGTGCTGCTGTTGGAGGAGAGTAAGTATATTTGTCTTCACTACTGCAGTTAAACACGCCATAACCCAAATGACCTTAAATTCAACCCGAGGAAAGAGTTTCAAAATGGTTATGTTGCTCAATATTGAGTAGTTAAATTATCATTAAATGCCTCTTGTATTTTTCAGCTAGAGGTTAAACACCAACTTTGAACATGTGTCTCTTTGTATTGTTTAAATCAGGCTTATTAAATCACAGTGTGCGTGTGGGGACAGGAGAGAGCGTAGCTCATCTTCAACTACAGTACGTGAAATGTAATGATACATTTTTTGAATCATTTGTGCTCAGTGTACCAGTTGCTGTGAATTGTATAAAGAATACAGACGCTGCCCTCCTAACAAACGGTTCCGGACGATCGTTCGTAAGTTGAATTTGTTCATAAGTTGCTTCAGTGCCATATTTTGTATGTTTAAGGTTTATATAAGTATGTTTAAGGCTTGTATAAGTTACCTGTATTGTTTTTTTACTAAAAAATAAACATCTCATAAAATAATGTACTCTATAAAGATAAATAAAGTTAAGTTTAACTTAATTTTGGAAGATGGACTTCAAGAGGTCCTCCTCCATAGTAAAGTGTGGATGAAAAATAAGCGATCCAACCATTTTCTCAACCGCATCAAGCTTTCTTATTCCACTTGCATTTCAAAAGAAACGGCTCGTTTCATATTTTGAACCTTCCAAAGCTAACAGCTCTCCTAACCAGACAACAAATGCTGAATGCACCGTTTAGTCGAGCCAGCTGCGTAGTGGCTGTAAATGGGTTTCATAAAAAGGTGTTATAAAGGTTTACCTTAAAGGTAAAAGCTTAACAAATAATACTTCTAGTGTATCAATGAATTGTGTAGCTCTTTTTAAAAGCAATCCTTATCAACTTATCATACTTATGGCGTCAAAGGCATGTTGTTAGTGGTGACATTCCCAATTTTGATAATTGTCAGAATATGATATGCCACCTTCCTCCAGAGGACGCCAACCAAGTTTGGAACTGTACCCGTCTGCCCAATCTCCCCACACTGGACGATGATTACCCATACCCTTTATAATGACTGTATGGACAACACATGAGGTCGGGTCATTACTATTACCATGCCACTTTAATCCTGTATTCTGTTACCTTGTCAGGTTCTTTTTTTGTTTATGCTTGAACATTTTGCTACTTGTTTTAAGACTTGGTGTGTTTTTGTTTGTTGTTCCTGGTGTTTGTAAATAAATGTCATCCTTTGTTGATCACACTTACCTCTGTTTTGGCATCCCTGCATTTGGGTCCACTTTCGCCAATGCAACACGATAACCCGACCACTGGAAGCTTCCACATCCCTGTTCTGGTGGCGAGGGAAGAATCCCTCAGACGTTTCTGGTCCCTGTCCTGGTGGAGAAAAAGTTTATGTCCTGGCGACGGGACAGTCAATTGGCCTCTTTGAGCCATGATTTAGGGACGAACATGGATCTTCAGCCCTCCCCTGTTCCAGCGAAGGATAGTCTGCTGCAGCCTTTGATCTTTTGCTTTTGATTTACTTTGTTCCGCCTGGCATTCTGCCTTCCTTAGAGGGAAAGGTAATGTCAAGATCAGGTACACCACCTTCCCCAGAAAACAACAACTGGGGTTGAAACTGGACTCACCTGAGTCCAGTCTCCACAATCCTGTCTTTTATTACCCTAAGACATTATAATAACTGCTTGTACAGCACACCACGTTGAGTCATTGCCCTTTCAATGCCACTTTTATCATGTCTTGTGTTACCATGTCAGGTTTGATATTTGTTTATGCTGGGACACTTTGCTACTTGTTTTAAGACATTGTTTGTTTTTGTGTGTGCTAATGAATATCTTTCTTTGATGTGAACACCTGCCTTTGTTCCCTGCATTTGGGTATATCTCTGCATATGTGATAACAGTACCATATCCACCAAGGAATATAACTGTACCATTCCATTTCATGAAATTCCCCTGAGTTGAAAATAAACTGATTAATGACTAGTTGCCCAACGTGTCTTTACGGAAACAAGAAGTACGACAGGACTTCCAGGCCAGACATAAGAATAACATCAGTCGCCCGCCCACCTTCATAATCATCATGGAAGGTTGTCATTAATAACGACACGCATACATATTTTAAGTCATTTTGGAGTCTTGTCACCAATGTCATCATTTTGAATGCCCTTTGTGCAGCCTCTTTATTTGTATACTACCACAGCAAGCAATTGGAGAACAAAAGCTGGAAAATGCAAAATGTGTTACCTTGCCGATCATTTTTTGGTTTAGTTACAAAAAGATCAATGAAAATACATTTAAGAATTCGTTTTCTATGTGTTCTCTCTCTCTCTATCTCTTTGGATTTCTGCAGGTAGTGTGTGGCTTGGGGTGTGGCTGGGTGCTGCTGTGGTGAGAACCTTTCATCGGGTCATCAAGAGACATAATTTTGGCTGTTCCGTCCTGAATGGTACCTTTTTATCTACCCCCCAACCTCAGCTTAACACAAGTCTTTTTCTTAGTGAATTAATACTTAGGTCAGTTTTCTTGTAATCCTGGTTTCCGAGTTCTGGGCTGCGAAACCAGGATTACAAGAAAACTGGTTGCCAGCCAATCGGAAACCATAACTATTCATCGCAGTAAAAAAAAAAAAAAATAATAGTGCTTTTAATTAGCAAGTTATTCACCCAATAGTGCAAGCTTTTTTCTCATGATAATATTTTTGTTAATTCTTTCCCAAGGGAATTTTTTTCCCTCTGAGAGATACTTTTTGTAACTAATTAACGCAAAGGGCGCCAAGTTTGAAATGTATTTCTAAGATAACAATTTATCATGTTATTACTATGTCGTTACTATGTTATTACGGGGTTAATCATTGGAAGTAGGGTTAAATAGACTCAGTCATCCACGAAAAAAATAATTTTACAAAAAGATCATAATGAATCGGCACTCGTGAGCGTTTTTTTAAAACAGTTCTGTGGGCACCCCAGATCCCCTTAGGGGGCACCCTGCCCTAATCCTTAACCTCTACCTAAGCACGTATCTTTTACTTAATGCCATTTGCTGTTTTTCCTTTTATGACATAAGTAGTTTTGCCAGCCCACACACAGGAAAATGGCAACACAAACAGCCTGGTTATTCTCTTTGGATGACAGTTTCGGATGAATCAGTCTTTTTTAAAGGCATATTGTCAGATGTTTTTCCGTCTGCAAGGAAGTTGAATCATTTTCATAGCTCTTTTATTTTTCTTAAATCAACATCATGCCAGAATGTTGCCTTAGGTGAATTTCATTTTCTCTGTGTGTGAACGTGTTAATCCCCACACCGCAAAGGAAGAGTTGGGGAGACAGACAAGAGGTGGACCCCGAGTGGTTAACCTCACAACTTTCTCTACTCTGATTGGCTGCCTACGGATTTCTGCACATTTAAAGGGCAGTCAGGAGGCTGCAGGAGCATCACAGGGTGGCACGCAGCATCCAGGAAACATCCCGACACCCGTCTTCTTCTAATACTACCAACAAGGTTAGTACATTGTGAAGTGTTATTTGATCAAGGTAATACTCATCTGTTATGTTGTGCTTTTTAGAGTTGCGAGAAAATACTGCAATTAAGGTGGATAACATATTAAATGAAGTGTTATTATTTTATAGCCAGGCAAATTATTGGGAATAGTGTATCCTGTTAGTTAATTACATAGAACATATTATATTGTATACATTTGTTTTTAGATAAACTAGTCTTATAATATTAGTCTTAAAAACTAATTATAAAAGCAAAATAATGCATGTGTTCCCTTTTTTAAGGACTTATTCTAACATTTTTATTGATAGTTTTCCTGTGGTTGTTTTATTTTTGGTGTATTTTTTTGGTAGTATTTCTGTAATAGGATTTTTGTAGTATTTCTGTAGAATTTTTGGAGTAGTAATTGTGTAGTATGTTTTGAGTATTACTGTACAAATGTGGGTTTTCCTATATTATAGTATGACTGCAGTATTTTTTTTTTCTGTAGAATTGATTTTATTTTCAAAAATTAAGCAAAATAATATATTACTGTATGTCCCTGTTTTAACCTCTAAATTTGATATTTAGTTTTGTAGTACAGTATTACTATAGTTATGATTTTTACAGTATTTTTATAATAGTATTTTATTATTTATGTAGTAGGATTTTTGGATTATTTCTGTTATATTTTGGTGGTATTTCTGAAGTGTTTTTGGAGTAATACTGTAGAAGTATTTCTGTTGTGGTATTTTTGTATTATATTATTACTGTGCTAGTATTTTTTTTTTCTTTTCATCATGAAAGTAAAGTAATACATTAAGTCCCTGTTTTAAGCTCAACATTTCTTATTTAGTTTTTTATTGTTACTGTAGTTGTATTTTCATAATATTTCTGTTGTATTCCTGGAGTAACATTTCCATAGTACTTTTGCAGTGAGATTTTTCGGTAGTATTTCTGTAGTAGTATTTATGTATTTTTGTAGTATTTCTGCCGTAGGATTTTTTTTTTAGTTTTCTTTAGTAGTATCTAAATAGAGTTTTCAAAGTATTTTTGAGGTATTACTATAGTATTACTCGTGTAGTAGCATTTTTGTGTTAATGCTCAGGTCAAGTCATGTTTATTTGTGTAGCCCTTAAACACAAGAAGTTAAAAAGGGCTGCACAGACGACAGACCATTGTTACACCACCCCCTGATCTAAAACTACATGAGGGCAAGGAAAATCTAAAAAAAAAAACCTTCATCATGAGGAAATTAAGAAACCTTAAGGGGTCACACATGAGTAGTAATATTTAACATGTTTATCATAGTATTTTTTTGTTTTCAGAATAAATTATTTTTTTGTAGTATTTCCATAGTTGTATTGTTTGAATATTTTTGTTGTAGTATTTCTGTGTAACTGTCGTAGTATTTTCGTAGTATTTTCTGTAGTTATATTACATTTTTATCTATAGTGTGTTTCTAAGAACTATATTTAATAGTTCTGTTGTAATTAGTAGTATTTATGTTGTTGTTTTAGACATACAAAGGGACAAAGTTGGCAGCCCAAAACCCAATGTTTTCATATTAGTGGTTCTTTATTCAATAGATAGATAGATAGATTCTGACTATAGTTTGTCCACCCCTGAAATAGGACCCATTGAATTTTACCAACAGATTAACTCCTTACCAATACTTCCCAAAAGATTAAGATTGTTTAACATTGATGTAGAAGTAAAAGTGAAGTTAACCCTCATCCAGTTCTTGCTCAAAAATCTTGAAAAAAAAATGAAATGGGAGGCAGCTGAGCGGCAATAGATTACTAGGCACGGTTTTAAAATGAGATGTTAGTTTTTGCGCTGCATGTCTGCCTGTGAGTGTGTATTGCATTTGTTGCGTATTTTTGGAACTTGTGGCAAATGCAATCTGATTTGAAATGCTGGTGCCTTTTGAACACTGCTGCCCAAAAAGTAAAATTACACAACCAGTGTCCAACATTTTTTGTTCTTCCCCTTGTAAGATGAAAATAATGAACATGTTGAAGTTTTATGCAAAGAACGGCTGTTGGGTTAAATGGGCAGTTGTATGTGGTTGAAAATATCGTAATTGTACACTGCACGAAGTCCAGTTTAAAGGAAATACACACTACCGTTTAAAGGTTTGGGGTCACCAGTGTTTCCTCTAAGCTGCGCGCGCGCGCAATTGCGCACTGCTCGCACATTCTCAGCGCACAAGAAAATCTAGTCAGCGCACAAAAATGAGGGCTCAAATTACTAATTAAGAAGCGACTTAAGTCAAAGTTACAGTGCATGAAGGTAAAAATACACGGGTTCCCCTGACGTTGTGTCCTAAATGCGGTATTTTGAAGTCAATGTCGAACGAAGTTGAAAAGTAAAGTCGGTAGAGTTTGTCAAGAACCGGCTTCTTCGGCTCGGCTCACTAAAAGGAAGCGACTCTTTCGGGTCCTAAACGGCTCTTCAGGTTGTTTTTGCTTCTTTAATCCCAACATGACCAAAAATTATGTAAAATTATGCAGAAAACGACTTAAAGGAATGGGGGAATAGAACAAAAAAGAAAAAAATACCAAAATGAAAAAGTAGTGAAAAGCTGAGAAAAAAGAAACAAAAGGAAGAGAAAAAAAGAAGGACAAATTTAGGAAAAAGCCAGAAAATAGAAAAGAAAGAAATGCAGGAAAAAAGTAAATAGAGAACAAACAAAAAAAAGTAAGAGCTCGGAAAAAATAAACACAATGAGATTTTTGCTGGAAGGAATTAAAAAAAAGTAGAAAAAAAACACAGAAAAAAGAAGAAAAAGTTTGTGTTGCATTGAAATAATTTCCATTTATATCAAGTGAATCTTGTTGCCAACATTGTACTTCCACTAAAAAATGTGGTTAAGTACAGTTCTGTATCTTACAACCGACTAAATAAGCCCCCAAAAATGTTAATAATAAAATATCTCATCTCATTAGCCGTACCGCTTATCCTCATTAGGGTCGCGGGGGGGCTGGAGCCCATCCCAGCCATCCCCGGGCAGTGGGCAGGGGACACCCTGAACTGGTTGCCAGACAGTCGCAGGGCAATATTAAAATATGTCAGGAAATAAAAACAAATGGATATTTTGTGAAAGAATTGTAAGAACAAACGACGTTTGTAGGCCGTACAACCTTTGCAATAGTACATGAGTCAATTCATTCAAAAGAGAAAAATAATTTTGCATTGCCGGATACACAGCAAAATGTAACTTGATGTCAAGTTTTGGACATGTTTGATAATTAATTATCTTGCCACACTTGGGATTATGGTTGCTCACTGTTGTTTCAAGTGTTGCTCACCGACTTTGTGTGAATGCACAGACCCGTGGAAAATTAGAGGGAACATTGGGGGTCACCCTGACAATTTTGTGTTTTCTATGCTTTTTTTTAATCACTGGAGTTGTCAAATGTCTGTGTTCTTTTGCCTATATTAAACTGTTTTTTTCTCTGCCACTCCGCCATGAAAGCCAGCATCTCTGAGTCGCCTCTTCACTGTAGATGTGAAACTGGTGTCCTGTGGCTGCTATTTAACCAAGCTGCTAGTTGAGGGCCTGTAAGGCATTTCTTTCTTAAACTTAAGACTCTAATGTACTTATTATTTTGCCACTTCTCTTTATATTCTGTCCTGCCTTCTGAGGGGAGTAGTGCACACCATTGTGTCAAATCAAAGAACTTCTCAGGCAATAAATTGGCACTCAAAGTGCTGTATAAAAGCATTCAGCGTACAAGACAATAGAATCCCCACCAACACCCAACAACTTGAAACCCCTCATACACAGACACACACAATGGTTAAAATCCATCCATCCATCCATCCAACTCTGCAAAAACAGATATTGGCATTTGAGTGAGAGGTATATCCCCAAAAAGTGGTTTAAAACATTTATCAAAGACACCAAAAGTCCCGTCCTGAAAACATCTTTAGTTTTTTAAAAGTGAAAGTTAAACACACACAAACACACACATCCATTTTCTGCGCCGCTTATCTTCAGTAGGGCCGAGGGCATGCTGGAGCCCATCTCAGCTATCTTTGTGTTACGTACCAGGTTAGGAACAGGATAAGAACCCAATCGCGTAACGTTACTCACAATTTATTTGGGAGAAGAGGAATGCGCGCACACTCGATCTAGGAATCGATGGTCGCGGCAGTAGATTGAAATCAAACAGATCGGGCTAAAAATAAAACAAAATCAAAACACAGGCAAAAACGGAGATTCACAGGACTTGGCATATCACACAGAGTCTAGAAGGAGTTTCGCAGGCGCTCTGACACCAGGCAAATCCCATGACCGCGTTTAAGTAGTCCGGCAGCAATCTGTTAACGCGTTTCAGCTGGCGTCAGTGGGCGGGGCCAATTGGGCGCCGTGGCAACCATGACAGAACCTGGCGGCGCACGGCGGGGACCAATTGGGCGCCATGGCAACCATGACACTTTGGGCAGTGGGCAGGAGACACCCTGAACTGGTTGCCAAGTCGCAGGGCACACAGAGACAACTTACTCGCTCATTCACACCTAGGGACAATTCGAACTGGCCAATTAACCTGACATGCATGCTTTTGGAATGTGGGAGGGAACGGCCGTGCCCGGAGGAAACCCATGCAAGAACTGGGAGAACAGGCAAACTCCGCACAGGAAGGCTGGTAGCTGGATTTTGAACCCAAGACCTTAGAACAATGCAGCAGATGCGCTAACTACTCATCTGCCATGCTGTTAAAATACAATAGAGATAAAATATGACTATGGCAAGGCACAGACTAACCATGTGAGGAAGGGAATCTGAAGGAGGCTTTTACACACTGATAGGGTAGGCGGCATCTGGCCTCAAGACTTTTAGCCAGTGCCCACAATGAGGAAACACTAAAATATAAAAATCGAAATAAGACAACTGCAGTATGAAACATAAACATGTGAAATAAAAAGTTAAGTGTACTACAGTACAAGATTAAGAGCTAAACAAATCAAAACTAAATAAAAATGTAGATCATTTTTACTATGTGGCCCCTGAGCTAAGATGAGTTTGACACCCCTGTCCCTGGCAGTTGAAATATGTTGTTATGAATAATTACAATGTATTTTAACAATAACATGGTTTTCGTTTGTCTTATGAGTTAAGCAGGAACATTTTGAACACACTGAGTAGCCATTTTGCCACTTGCTATTGACTACGAATGACAACACTCAGATAGCAAACAATTACTACTTTCCTTGTATATGAAACTTTTCTGTGGTTGGTTGTTACCTGAGATTTCAATTCGCTAGCTAGAGAATTAAAGACGGTGGTGAATAAAAGTGTATTGCGTCATTTCAATTGAAGATTGAGAACTGTTCTTTTCTCTTTTGTTCTTCTAGACAGCAAACAGACGGACAACATGAAAGCGGTTTTTGTTTTTGTTCTGCTCTTTGCCGCCGTCCTCTGCCGACCGGTGAGTCATTTTCTCTTTCTTGTCATTTTTTTTTCCAAACAAATTATTGATTTGAATCAAGGACGTTGCTTTTGGGGGGCAATTTAAGAGATCTAAATTTTCTACTAAGCAGCATTTCAAATTAAAGTCATGCTCTTTCAGGGAATATTATGGATTTATATACAGTAGAATAGTGATATCAGTTTTTGGTATCATTAGTAATGACTACACAATAATTGAGGTATTATAGAATATTAGTTTCTTTCTTTCTGTCTTTCTATCTTTCTTTCTATCTTTCTTTCATTCTTTCTTTCTTTCTTTCTTTCTTTCTTTTTTTCTATTGATTTCTATTTATTACTTTCAGGGTAAGAAAATTCGCGACAGTTCGGCAGACAGCTCTGAAGAAGTGATGCGTCCGCAGATGAGACGACCCGGACCTTCACTTTTCAGGAAAAAGATGGCAGAGCTGACTCGCTACCGCGTGTCACCTTTCAGGGTACAATATAACAGAATTTCAAACTAAATTAAATCAAAATACTGTAAATACAAATATGGATTATTCCATCTGACAATGTTAAACTACTGTTGTCCTTGCAGCTATTTCAAAAATTCTTAGCACCCATTGTTGCCAGTTCAGATGAAACCTTTGATGAGGTAAGTTATGAATATCAGAATACCATTCAAACGTTTGGGGTGATTTAGAAATGTCCTTATTTTTCAAGAAATGGCACTGTTTTTTTCAATGAAGATGACATGAAGCTAATCAAAAATACGCCCTATGCCTTGTGGTAAAGTGGTAAATGACTAATTTAGCTGCAAATTCCTGTTTTTAATGCAAAGTCTACATAGGTGCATAGAGGCCCATTTCCAGCAGCCAGTATTCTAATACTACATTGTTTTTGCGAATAGCTCTAGAAGATTAATGAATGATTCGAAAACCATTGTGCAATTACAATATGTTAGCACAACTGAAAATATTTTAGCTGTTTGGAGAAGCTATAAAACTGACCTTCATTTGAGCTAGTTGGGTATCTGGAGCCAGAAAGTAAGAACGGGCCTGAAAAACCCAGCACGACCTGGAAGGAATTAAAAAAAAGTAGAGAAAAAAGAAGAAAAAGTTTGTGTTGCATTGAAATAATTTCCATTTATATCAAGTGAATCTTGTTGCCAACATTGTACTTCCACTAAAAAATGTGGTTAAGTACAGTTCTGTTCAGCCAGACCAATGAACTTGATTAGCAGAACCGAGTCCGAAGCACACGTAAAATTTCCCATTTTATTTGTGAGGACTCGGGAGGAGAGTTGATTTATAAGAACAAATCATACCCTGTGTTCAAAATATATGACGAATAACAAACCACCAAAACCCCTAAGAGCAAACGCAGCAAAATCTTATGAAACGAGAACACAAATACTAAGAAGATTTAATTATTTAAAGGAAATAGAAAGGAACAAAGAAAACCATTTCTAGGTGGACCTGGGGGGAAATCAAATACTCTTAGAGTTGCATAAATTCTGTAACCCATGTGATTTAATTTGAATTACATTGAGGGCCCTCCTAAAACTGGAGCCAAAGTATAGAGAGAAATATTTTTTAATTTTAAGAATTCGTTGGTTTTTTTTTTTCAATAATTGCATTTTTTCTGTCCACCAATCATTTTGATATAAACATGTATTTATTTTAAAAAGCCATTCCAGACCAGAATGTAAAGATTGACATTCTATGGCTTGGGCGAAATTCAGGTCGGGTCTTGTTCGGAGTTCGCTCGTATGTGATTCAACTTTCAGAATTGCCATAAAAAAAGAAGTTTCTTATGAAATTTGTGTATCAAATATAGCCCATTCCATGCGAGGAATTGCCAAGAAACTGAAGATGTCCTACAACGGTGTGTACTACTCCCTTCAAAAAACAGCACAAACAGAGTAGAAAGAAAAGTGGGAGGCCTTGCTGCACAACCAAGTAATAGGGCAAGTACATTACTCTGTAGTTTGAGAAATGGACAGCCTACAGGTCCTCAATTAGCAGCTATGTCAAAACCTGGCCGCAAACCACCGGTATCAACATTGTTAGGAATTAAATTATATTAAAATGTATCGTTTACCAAATTGTCCGAATTAGTTATTTGACTCCATTAACCAAACATAACCTTCATTCACCTAACAATGCATGCTCGTTTCTTTTTGTGAAAAGACGGACAAGATACAGGCATTTCCACAAGGCGGCAGATTTATTTTCTTAAATAATTTTAACCAAGTGAACTCCATCGAATTAGCCAAATTAGCCGAATTCGTGTCGAGCCTCCAGTCTCGATAGTCCCTCTCGTTCGATCTTCTAAAGTTCTCCAGGTCTTCCTCTGCCCACGCCTTTCTCCCAAGCTGGCCTGTCGGCTCCTCCCATGGGGCGGGCCAGAGACTACCCACGTGGGCTCCACCTCGTCTCCTCGATGTCTGAAGAAACTCAAAACAACACCAAGCGTTTATCAAAACAATGCCTGACGTCCTGCGTCAGCGCCCTGTTAACAAAATTCCCCAGCCAAAACACTTGGAACGGCGCGACCTGAAGCCCACTCAGTGAAAATCTTCATTGCACTCAATAAATCTAACTTAAATATAACGTATTATAAAATTCTTTATTTTAAAATGTATAAAATCCTTCAACATCTACTGTGAAGAGGCAAAACCGAGATCCTGGCCTTCAAGGAAGAGGGGTAAAGAAGAAGCCATACCTGACTTGGCCAAGAAAAAGAAGAGATAACTATGAGTAAAATAACTCAGATATTGCACAACTCATTTGTGACTTTTTTTACCGGAAACACAAAATTGTCTAGGTATCCCCAAACTTTTGAACGTTAATGTACAATTCAGTCTGAATCCAAACCAATATATTCGATTGAACATTTCTATTTTTTGTAGCAGGCAGCAGTCGAGACGCCATCTTTAATCAACTTTGAAACTCCAGACCCTGCCCCCACAGAATCTCCTACCGTGGACAACCAAGATGAAACAAAAAAAGACAGCGATGATGATGATGACGATGATGAGGAGGAGGAATCTGAGGAAAGCGTAAGTAGTTGAAACAAATTAACTCACAGAATACAAGGTTAGAAAATACTCTCTAACCTTAGAGTCGGGGTTGAGATTATTTAGGATCGAGAAGTGGCCCCCTCTGAGGTTTTTTTTATAGAAGTGGCCGAAAGGGGACATCAAAAAAATTAAATATAGAAATACCTTTCCAAGTGAAACTTTTTTGTTCTCTTGGTAGATCTTTTTGCTCTTTTAAACATACAATTTGTATATTTGACCACTAGATGTCACTGTATTGGTTAGTGCAATCAAAAACGAGAGCTAAAAAGCAAGAGGACTCGAAATGACCTTTTTTTTGCCCTGTCTTTTCAAGGTTTTTGGTTAATTAGGTCCCTATAGCAACAAGATGGTGGAGAAATCAATGCAAATTTCTCAACCTACATGTATTTTCAAAAAACATTTTTTTGATAGCTTATGGATTTTTGCTTATTATTGAAATCAATACGGTTGTTTTCAACCAATTAATTTGTTTCTACCACCAGAAGACACTATAATATGCAATGTGTCTTTTAAGGTTATCATGTTGAGATTTAAATAGACCCTGGGTAATATTTGACCACTAGATGTTGCCTTACTGTATACTGGAACAGACAAGGAGTGCTAAGAAGCACGAGGAAGAATACAAACTACGGCAACTCAAAGTGACCAAAATACACCATTCTTCCGCTATTTTTTTTGTGCCCATTCTTGTGTCTGAGCAGAGCAGTCCAAGATCTCCTTCTCCATGCCTGGGTACGGTCCAATATGTTTTCTTTTCTTCTCACGGGTGGTCTGTTGCAAAAATAATTTTACAAATGAAAATACCAAAACTCCGCAACTTTTAACATAAATGATGTTCTCACGGTTGCCCCATTGATTTCCTGTTGTTCTGTTGTTACTGTATATGCCACACCCCCTCCTTACTTGCTGCCTACCATTTTGCTACTGCTTATAAGCTGACCCCTGGTTTTAGTATTTCATTCCATAGTTATAAATTCAGATAAGATTTGAGTATATAAGGTAAGGTGAATATCTCCATGAAAAGAAATACAGATCCTCGGACACTGTGCTTGAGACAGCACCCTTAGGCTTATGCAGTTGTACTTTGAAGGTAAATATAAACATGCTCAGTTGCTCACCCTCCCTATTATGCTGTTGCCTTGATCGAGAGTTGAATGTGTTAAAGTGAGTGGGACAGGAGATTTCAGCGACCCGCATTTAATGAGAAGAGGAATAGAGCAGTAATGCACATGTCGTAACAACTGTTAACTTACAATATGTTATTAAAAACGTGTTAAAGTACTTTTTACCTAAACAAATAATTGTTACATGAAGGAACGTGTTGGTCCCAACACTTCTGTAGGGTAGCGATAAACTTGGTGGCATCATTTCCATACCTGTCAACCTGTACGTTTTTGCCGTACAAATTACCTTTATAATGCATTTTAAGACGTGTACGACGTACAAGAAAATCTGTATGGAAAAACGCACATTTTTCAATTATGGGTACCATCTGGTAAACACCGACTACCACGAAACGGCAAATCAATCGAGTCTAATGAGTTTTCCGCGGAAGCCTCTATCTCTGTATCGTTTTTTTTTTGTTGCAAACGTAGCGAGCGGTTTGATGCTAATTTGCGCATGCGTCTGCCGCCTGGGGATTTCTCATCATTTCCCAGAAAAAATAAATATATATGATGTACAATTATTTTGTACGGGAAAATACGACAATTTGTACGGCCATGGAGCCGTGGAGGTTGACAGGTATGCATTTAGGTTTGGATCTTTCCATTAAAACAGGAGTCTCAAATTCGCGGACCCAGGGGCCAATTGCGACCCCCAGGATGATAGTTTGAGACCCCTGCCGTTATATTAAAGTTAAAGGGACAGTGTGTAGTATTTGCCCACTATATGTCGCTGTATTCTGTAGTGCCCTCGATAACGAGTGCTAAATGCACAACGAAAGAAGACAAAATACACAGACTCAAAGTGACCAAACCCCCCCTTATTGAGCTTAAAAAGAAGAGATATAAGAAAAGAAAAAAAGAATAGAAAAAAATAATTAAAAATGAAAATAAAAAAGACGAAAAAGAAAGATGATAAAAATAAAAAAAAGAAAGAAAACAAAAAGTAAAACTCAAGAATAAAAGGAAATTGAAAATGAAAAAAAAGAAAGAAAAAATTGCATTTATTTCTGTTTTTTTTTCTCTTTAATGCCTTTCTTTTTCTTTCTTTCCGCCATCTTTTCACTTTATTCCCATTTTCCCTTTTTGCCCATTTTTCTTTCTTCCTCCCTATTTTTTATTTCTTAAGGAAAAAAATCCCTTATTCGTCTTTTTTTGAGAAAGGTTGGGTATAATTTCGCAGAAGAATGATACTTTTTGCTCACTTTAAGTCTTCGTAGTTTGCAATCTTCCTTGGACTCATTTTTGGTTGCACTACACATTACAGCGCCATCTAGTGGACAGATGTAAAACACGGTCGGTTTAAGAGCAGCGGAATGTTTTTATCAGCCCTGTTTTTGTGGAAAACCCCATTTGGCCCAACCTCACCTGAACCATACCCTCAGTGGCCCCCAACTCAATTGAGTTTGAAATCCCGCACTAAAAGCTTCTTTTCACCATTTAATTTCCATAAATTCCTTCCAGGATAGTGAAGAGGAAGATGAAGAAGACGAGGAAGAGAGCTCAGAGTCGGGCGAGCCTTCTACCGTTGTCCCCGAGACAACAGTGTCCCCTGTGATCGTGACCGAGGAGCCTATCTTCCCTACCATCATCACCGACACCGACTCTGGCCGCGGTGACAGCATTGGACGCTACCCCAGCGAATACAAAAGCTACGTCTACGGGGAGGAGAAATCCTACAACAAGGCCCCCTCATCGTACAAATCCTACGAATATGTCGAATCAGGGAAAAAATCCGCTTACGACATGCCCTACAACAACGAGGTGGAGAAGTCACCAGAGGAGTACAAGAGCGAGGTCAGTTGGGTTATGTGATGAATCAATGTAAATTTTTCAAGCCATTTTTTCGGGACATTCAGTGATTAATCAAAAAAAGTCGGTTAAAAAGTTTGGGTTCATCCAAACAGTTTTGTGATTTCCATGAAAAAGTCACACTTTGTCAAGAACCG
Source organism: Urocampus carinirostris (assembly GCF_059441175.1). Classification (NCBI taxonomy): domain Eukaryota; kingdom Metazoa; phylum Chordata; class Actinopteri; order Syngnathiformes; family Syngnathidae; genus Urocampus; species Urocampus carinirostris. The sequence continues at coordinate 30,024,770 of NC_142364.1, forward strand.
GAACAGGAGGAGAACCCAAATGTGTGACGTTTCTCACACAAGCCTTGTATTTTACGGGAAATGGGGAGTCATGCACATTAGGCAGCAGTCTGGCATGGAATGACAGGAAGCCAGAGGCTGACGAAATCGATACCAATTGCCCGAGCAGGTATTGGACAGATGGGGTCGATCCCGGACAGGACAGGACGGGACAGGATTGATATTGAAACAGGATATCGAAATTAAACAGGACAAACTAGACGGGAATGAAAACTGGAGAGAATAATAAACCGGATAAAAAATAGACGGGAACGATACCGGATAGGAAACGCAGGCGGGAAACCGGACACAGTCAAAACCCACGTCTTGCGGGGCAGAGGTTCGTTGACTTGTCTTTCTACTCTGATTAGAGCCTTTTTGTGCAGTTCTCTGAAGGGAGTAGTACACCAAGTTGAAGGAGATCATCAGTTTATTGTCAATTTCTCACATGGAATATCTTTATTTATTAGAATAGAAATACACTGTAATGTTTGATCACACACACATGTGATGCTTCAGATACTAGACTAGCTAAAAATAAGGTCATTTTTTTTAACTTCTCTAACCGGCTTTACTGTTTTAGACTATGCTAACATAATTGCACAAATGTTTTCTAATCATCCATTAACCCTCTAACGCAATTTGCAAACACAATGTACTATTAGAACACTGGAGTGCCGGTTGCTGGAAACAAGCCTCTATGCAGCTATGTAGATATTGTCAGGACCAGAACGGAAACAGGTCCCACTTGCGTGACTTTTACCACAAGTTTTATTGAAGGAAAAAGGAAAAAACGTGGTCAAAACAGGGGACGTAAGTTGAGACGGGGGAGCAGACGTGGTCGGGATCAAAACGGGTCGTAGCCGGAGACAAAAGGGAGCAAAAACGGGACAGGTGAAAGTCAGGGGTCGAAAAAGGCTTGCCTTGAAAAACAGTGGTACGCAGACGGACTGACAACAGGGGACTGACAGGACTGGGTTCAAATACTGATAGGGAGCCAATCAGAACCCGCGGCGGTTGGCGTCAAATGAGCGGGCACAGGTAAATTGCATCGGTAATCATGACAGATATTGCATTAAATACAGACATATGCAGCTTAGTCATTAACCTCATTCACAATGTATCTCTGATTAATTTAATGTTGTTTTAATTGAAAAAAATACGAGTTTCTCTCAAAAATAAGGAAATTTCTTAGGGACCCCAAACTTTAGTATGGTAACATTAGTGTGAATGTTATTACACAATTTTTCATTACACTAATGTTACATTACACTTACAAATCAGGCCACTCTCCAAGCACTATATTGAAAATATTTTTGCCCATTTTTCCTAAAAAGTGTTATCTACTTCTTGTTTATTTCTTAATTACGTGTTTGTTCCTGAAGTGCCCTGTATAATCTCGTAAACAATGTTCACTATGTTGTTATCAATTAAATTTATAGGTAGTTCTATTTCGGTAACCCTGTGGCGACAATTATAAGACCTCAGTACCCGTCTCGACCCAACTTTATGTATGTGGTGACAAAAAAATCTTGTTGAAGAGTGTCTCTATATAATTTGTGCCACAAACAGGTATCAAATTAACACCTACTGTATGTTATTACTTCTGCCTGTACACATGCGGATTTTCAATGTGTGACCTAAAGGGGCAGTGTGTACCTCCTTGCTTTAACAAATACCATATAAACAACAGCACTTTTTACACAAACCTTGGAAAATTCAGCTGATTTCCCAAAGGCAGGAGATGTAGCACCACATAGTGTCGATATATGCACTTCATTATATACATAGCTTAGTATTTTGCTTGACTGGCAACCAGTCAAAGATGTAGACTAAATTTCAAAACTGAACAAAAATGTGTCAATGTTTTTTGATTTCTTTCCCCCTTGTAGTTAGTTGCTTTGGTTACTGTGAACGTAGCGATTTAACATCCATTTAAACATTTAACTAGGGACCACCAAAGTTCTCGCCCACAGACTGCAAACCCAAAAGTCAGCCAACACTGCAAAACCAGTAATAACATTGGTGCAAACTTTCAAAGGAAGAAAAAGAACGGTAGTTGTAATACTTTGGGGCATAATTTAGAGAAATGGTAATTACAGAGTTTCAAAGTGGTGCCTTGACATTTAAGAATCTGCCTTCTAAATGGATTCCTGGTTCATCTGGTTGCTCTCAAAAATGTGTCCTTAGGTCTCTAAGTCAGAGGTGTTCAGACTTGTATTCTGGGGGCCACACAGAAACTTTGAATGATACACATACCACGTTTATAATAACTATTAATATATGTATTGTTAACTGCCGACTAGACAGCACACCTGTATAAAAGCCACATTCTAAAATTTGGGAGCGAAACTCAAGTTTTCAGCTATGTGTTTTTTCATGTCTGTACTGTGTTAACATCACGCGTTTTCGTATCATGTGGCCTTTCAAGATAGCGATTACAAAGACTAGCACATATTTAGTACTGCTCTGAAAGAATACACAAACGAGGGCTGCTTTACATAAGCTGTGAGCCCTTTATTTCTAGATGACAGCGCCAAGGCAACCATACTGTGGAGAATAGTCCCAGAGTGCAACACAGACGTGTCTTTTTGTTTTGTTGTAACACTTGCTTTAAGAATCAAGCAAAATTGAATACAAAATCTTATTTATTTTTTATGGTTATGGTATATTTGTCAAGACCAGAACGGAGACAGGACCACTTGCGTGTGTTTCTCTTAGTTTTATTTGGAAGAAGGGAAAGGATAGTACACACGATCCATAGATCGATGGTTGCGGGGAGCGGTTGCTCAGACGCAGAAGTGGTATTTCCGTGGCGAGCGATGGCGGTGTCGAGAGCAAAAAAATACAGTAGCCGAGACGGGGAAGCAAAATTGTAGTCGAGATCAAAAAAGAGGTCGGAGCTGGGAAAAAGACGGGAATCAGAACAGGGGAGAGTCAGGATCGAAAAGCTTGCCTAGCGTAAGCTGCGGTTCGCAGACAGACTGACAACCGGTGACAGGAAGAATGGGGTATAAAAAGTGACAGGTAGCCAATCAGCGCCCTAGGCAGTTGGCGCCAAAGGAGCAGGCTCAGGTGCCTCGCATCAGTAATCATGACAACACCAGGGATGTCTGTCTTGTAAAATAGCTTTCAGTTTTTAGTGGTTGTTTTAAAAAAAAAAGTTTTTAGGGGGATTGTTAAACATATGTTTCAGTTTTTCAAATTCCACCATTAAGTCCTGTAATTAAAATACATTAAACTTTAAATGAAGGTTCACACAAAAGATACACAGCAAAATTTTTATTATATCTGTTTTTTGCCTGTAGTAGTTTGCTGGCGGAAACTGGGAGAGCTAATGCTAGTAGTGAGCAGTGAAAGGGTCTGGAGCGGTCTCTGGGACTGCTCGTGAACTTTTAACGTATAAATAAGTACTACTTTATTTATGACGCAATTGCTTTCTTCAGCCCTACCAGGAGCACCCAGTGGATGTGGGCACTGAGGAGAACCAAGAAGTTCTCCCGGCGGAAGAGGAGAACGAAGGCACCAGCGACAGCGGAAGCTCTGCTGACGTGGAGGAGGACGAGTCCGAGAACAAACAGAGCAGCGAGGAGGCCACGGCCACGCCCGGAGCCGCCGATAGCGATTCCGATGAAAGCGATTCCGACGAAAGCGACTCGGACGAGCAAGAGAACGAAAGCGAATTGGTCACCGACATGCCGGTGGTCATCACCGCCAAATAAATTGGCTCATAGGTTGGCGTAAGGCGCCCTGCTGCAAGCTGTCCATCGTAGAGGAGTTTTCCGTGACCATCAGAGAAAGCAAATAAAATATTGTTCGGACTATAAGGCACAACCAAAAACCCCAGATTGGACACAAATTTGAACTCGCACCTTATATGCGGACAACATAAGAAATGTGCTATTATTTTATGCTATTATTGATTTAGACAATTGATGTTATCGCTGACTACAATTACATAACAATGATAGCTACAGGAATCAAACCGGGTCAAATTGGTACAGAGCATCGTATCCTAACCAACTGGCTGCTAGGGACATGTGTGGTTGATCCAGCAGGGATACAGATCACACATAAAAAGGTCTTATCACATTATCACATTTTAGTCAAGGTACCAGATATGTAAGAGAAATGAGAAAAGAGAAAGTGATTAAAAATCGGTATTAAACTTGGTTTCACTTTTTCTCAGCATTGTAAAGGACATTTCGAATACAAGCGACCATGCGTCTATTCATATCTTTCAGGACTACCAAATTACTTCCCACGATACCTTTCTTGTCAATCGGTTCAGAATTGTGTGCACTTCGTAAAGACTTGTGTTGTCTAGATCCCAATTGGTTTTGTTGAATAAGATCCAGAGTGCTCCTTGCCGCAACCTGGATTTGATTCACGCTACATGTAATGCAATTGTGATCATTGACATATTCTGATCAATCAATGGACAAATACGGTACTTTCTATCGTTGTGGAACCCTAGCTCTTAAAAAAAATCATAAAATACTGTTTTTGGGGTGTGTGCCTTACAATCTGGTCCACATTTTAGTCCGAAAAATACGCTATTATCAAGTTTAAAGACAATTTGTGAACACATAGGTAATTTCTTTTCTTTTTTTTTTTAATGCCAGCAGATATGCTGAATTCAAAATTATGATCCTACACTGTCCAAAACGTACTTTTTGCCACACTAAGGTATTGTGAACATCCGTGAGGAGGGAAAAAGATCTCCCACGAAAAAGAGATTATTTGAATCTTTGCTCAAGTACAACGCTAGCTTGGGCATTCTAGACAACATCATGTAATCCAAATTCAAACACAATTTTGGCTGGTATTGTTTTTAGCTTGTTTCTTACTATTTTACAAAAATCCTTACTTATTGCTTTACACTACACGCAGATCCCACATGTTTATCGTAATGTATTATTTTGTACCATTTCTAAAATATAAATAAAATTATTTTACTTAAATCCACCCTGTATATTGTTTTTTTAATTTGCAGCAAATTATGAAGATTAAATAAATGTCTTATTATGAGCATACTGTAGGAAAAGTTTCTAATGCTTTTTTTTAATATTTAAAAGAACATGGTACAACATTTCACCACAAGGTGTTGATTTATTGGGTAGTTACGCGTTATATAGACTAGGATCTCCCAATTGTTATAATTAGCTCGCTTTATAGTTTTAATAAGCGTTTTATATAGAATACGATCGCTTTCGTTGGAAGCGCAGCAGAATGCGCGTTCACGCGGGGGGGGGAGGATTTACCGTTCGATTACGTTCACAACAAAAACAAAGACGGAATGGTTTAAGTTGTATTACAATTCCAACAAATGCAAGACGAAGTGGTTTTGGTTATATGTTCGCCATTACATTCCCTAAAAGTGAGATTAAACGAGGTAATAGTGGTTGTAGTAGCGAGGGGATGCAAATCACGGCACCGGGCTGTAGAAAACATAACCGCACAAGACACAGTCCCGTGAAGATCAAGATTTCAAGCTATGGCATCATTTTTATTTTATTATATTGAAAAGAAATGTCAAGAAATAAAAATGGATTAAGACGAGGTCACTACGCTGACGGGGGGGTGGTGGGGTTTAAGGGTTATTGATCTATCTTCGTTATTCATTATCCATTATCGATCAGTTCATAATATGCTACAAAGCTTAGGAGTCGGGACTCTTACTCTCAGCCAAAAGGCCAAGCTAAGGTCCTGGCATTAAAGCTTTGCTGCGACCATTGCGAATGCACCGAAAGATTTATTCGAAATGAAGAGAAACTACGCTGACGGGGATCCATGTTCACCCCCTTGACGTCACGAGCACAACTGACGTGTGCTCGGCATTCGCGCTGTTTATACGCGGAGAAAGGCGTTTGACTGTCACACGCGTAACACGCTAATTTCACGTAATAACACCGCGATACAGGCGCAGAACATGCTATTACCATGCTCCACCCACGATTACCCGCTGAAATTTCCCGTCCTACCCATGTGTAAGCACGCCCTGGCCGCGGCCAGAGCACGTCGTTCCGCGTCATTTCCGCGTCATTTCCTCGTGTTGACCACGTGTGCGGCACGCGGTTTAACACGTGCTCAAACTTTTGAGCAGCTCAAAAGTTTTGAGCGCGGCCAACCACGTGAAAATTTCCGACCGCGAGTAAAGCACTGCTCTATCTCGTCTATATGGCGGTCTCTAAACGTCCAACAGCGCCCAACAGCATCTGCTTCACGGCCAGAAATTTCTGGCCGTGGTTCAGCCTTAATACGCTCGTGAAAGGCTGTGTACCCGCGCTTTGAAGAAATGAGCAGCGCCAAACAGTTTCGCGCTGCCACCCGCGCGCGAATTTCCGACCTCGTGTTAAGCACCGCTGTATCTCGTCTGAATGGCGATGTCAATGCGTCCAATAGCGTCCGCCTCAAAGGCAGAAATTTCTGGCCGTGATTCAGCCGCAAATGTCTGTGTGACAGGCCCCTAAGAAAAGGACTGTTTTAAATACAGTCTAAACACCAATCAAATCCCCGAAAAAAGATGAAAAAGAATGTTTTATTCGAGAAATGCACGTACTTGTACGTGCCACACAAGTAGCTTGACAGAGGCTCCAATGAAGCCTGAAGATGGCGTCAGCAAGAAGGACATTTTGAAATTCCGGACAGCACCTTTGATGTTTAAAAATTGGCATGTATGTGTACTTTATAAAGGTTTGTTTTTTTTACAATAACTTCCCTACTGTCAATTTATCCATCCATCCATTATCTGTACCGCTTATCAATCGGGAGCCCACCCCAGCCATCTCCGGGCAGTGGGCAGGGGACACCCTGAACTGGTTGCCAGCCAATCGCAGGGCACACAGGGACAGACAACTCATTCGCTCATTCACACCTAGGGACAATTTGGACCAGCCAATTCACCTGAAATGCATGTTTTTTGGAACGTGGGAGGAAACCGGAGTGCCCGGAGGAAACCCACGCAAGCACGGGGAGAACATACAAACTCCGCACAGGAAGTCTGGAGATGGATTTGAACCCACGACAGGTTCCCATGACATGAACTGTGCCGCACAAGCGCTAACCACTGCGCCGCCGTGCTGCCCTAACAAATATCACGTGTTTAAATAAATACAAATAAAAAGGATTGTTCCAATTTACTGGATTTGAACTTTTATCCACAATAATTACATTTTTGCAGGATATTTCTTCTTTTGGCGTTGTTTTAGTTGTCGCCTCTTCTTTCCGTTATGCGACCTTCTGTGGAGGTGCTGGCGTCTTCTGCAGATGTGGTCGTGTCTGGTTGGTGGGAGATAGTGGTGGCAGGTTTAGGTGTCGGGGTCTTTCCGTCGTCTGTGCTTGTCGTGGTGGGATTTGTCACAGGACCTTCCTTGGAGGATTCCTGAGATGACTCGTTGGATGATTCCTCCGAAGACACCTGAGAGGATTCTTGTGATGACTCTTCAGATGTCTTCTCAGATGATTCCTCAGAAAACTGCCCGGTTGTTTCATCTGAAGACTCCTTAGAAGATTCATCTGAAGATTTATCCGATGATTCCTCTGAAGACTCATCTGAAGATTTATCCGATGATTCGTCTGAAGATTCATCTGAAGATTTATCCGATGATTCTTCTGAAGATTCATCTGAAGATTTATCCGATGATTCCTCTGAAGATTCATCTGAAGATTTATCCGATGATTCCTCTGAAGATTCATCTGAAGATTTATCCGGTGATTCCTCTGAAGATTCATGAGAGGATTCCTCAAACGACTCCTCAGAGGATTCTCGGGAAGATTCCTCAGATGATACCTGGAACGATTCCTCAGAGGATTCTCGGGAAGAGTCCTCAGAGGAAAGCATTGTGGACCCCTCGGATAATGTTTGAGGTTTCTCCCCAAAGGACTTTTCAGATGATTCCTCGGTGGATTTCGACATCGGCTCCTCGGACGACAGTTTCACAAACTCCACAGAGCTTTTAGGGTCATCTCTGTACTCCCAAGAATCTTGTGACAGAGATGACTCAGAAGACAGACTCAAGCTCTCTGTTGCCTTTGATTTGTGTTGCTGGTTTTCAGTGATGTTAGCATTTGGATGCCAGTTTTCAATGACCTTAAAAAGGAACGTCAAATGAGAGAATGAAATGTTTTTTTTTAAAAAGTGATGTGAGTGGTACAATACTAATAAAAAAAATTAAAAATGAATAAAATTACCACTACTCTAATACAACCCTGCAAAAACCATTTGCCCCATAGGCAGCATATATTTCTCTTTTAAGTAAATATTTTTTTTACATTTTACTTTGGTTATTCTTTGGTTATTTTTTTAAACTATGTTATTGCAGTAAAATTCAAAAAAATAGTGAAAAATAATACAGCTGTCTGGCCTATAGTAGATGATTTTTCTCATTTTAAGTAGTTTTTCTGTTTTACTGAAAGTAAAATCAGGATCAATACTATTTCTCTTTCTTAAGGGACGGTGAGTATTATTTTGCGTGTTCTTGTCATGAAAAAATGCAATTTTTTGAAAAAAAATAAAAATATCTGAACATACAGTATATACTGTATGTGCATTTTTTAGATTACCTGTAGGTTGCAAAATTAGCCTTTATTTCACATAACCTGTGTCTTAATAAATGGGGAACTGACATAATTGTCTGCAATCTTACCGCTACCCAAATACCTCAAAAAGGCTAGGGAAAAAATTATAAGTACAGTCAAACGGCACGTTTTGGTCACTTAAGGTCTTCAATGTTTTTATTTTTCTTTGTACTTTTTACCACTTGTTTTGAGTTGCACTACACCATTCAGTGACATAGTGGTCAAGTAATACACACTGTCCCTTTAATTGACTTAAAAGCAAGTTCTGAATATCTTAAAGTGATAAATATGATGTTTAAAATGAACAAATGTATCCAGTAGAATAATAACATTTACTTGAAAGGATGATTATTTCAAAAAGTTTCCTTCATCCATTTAAAATGGACTTTATGCAGAATTCAGAAGAGGGCCTTACTGGTTTGGAGGAAACCGGAGCAAGAAGTAAAATGATGAGAGAAAATTCAGCAAAAGCCATCTTTAGTTAATTCCTGCAAACAGAAACAAACTTAGAAAAGAGAATACATTTTAGTAAACACAAGTGCCAAGTGAAAAATTACCTAATAACATAAAAATGGCAAATCTTACAATTTGGAGAGAAATGTTTGAAATACTTAATAAAACCGTAATTTACCTTTTTGTGTCAGATACCAGAATAGTCACGTAGATGTCTCCTAAATTCTGTGCTGGGCCAAAGAAGATGTGGGAGTTTCATGTATGAGGATGTGATGCTTAAGTATGCTGTGCAAAAAGATGGGCAGGGCTCTTGTAGGCTTTGAGAAGAGGATTGAGAAAGAGAAGTCTGGCATGAGCAACAAAGCATAGACAAGTTGCAACAATTGCATCAGAAGATTTTCCCAACAATGTAGAAGCTAAAATACCTTTTAATACTTCTAGCAAACATTCAGAGAGGTGCACGACAGAATCAAGTCACATGTATTTTTCAAGCTCTTAATCACAGAATCAGATCACCATGACAACATCCCCTGATCTGAAACCTACACTAGGGCAAGGAAAAACTAAAAATAACCCGAGCATTAGGAACATGAAGAAACCTTGAGAGGGGATTGCACAGGAAGTAATTAGAGGTGTCCAAACCTTTTCCTCTGAGGCAGATACTCTGAAAATCTCAAGTGGAATCAATTTGATTCTTTATAAACAGTAATTGCTTCCTCATCCCAATAATTTTGTTTTAATAAAAAGACTAAAGTACTTTTATATAAGATTAGTTTACAATTTATCAATGCTGATAAGTATTCTGAAAAAAGCTGTTCAAATTGAAAGAAAGAAAGAAAGAAAGGGAGAAACAAAAACAAAGAAAAAAACAAAGAAAGAAGAAATTAAAAAAAATGAAAGGAAGAACAAAAGAAAGAAATTAAAAGAAAAAAAGAAATAAAATTAAATAAATAAAGTAAGTAAGTAAGTAAGTAAGTAAGTAAGTAAGTAAGTAAGTAAGTAAGTAAGTACGAAAGAAAGGACGAAAAAACGAACGAGCGAACGAGCGAACGAGCAAAAGAAAGAAAGAAAGAAAGAAAGAAAGAAAGAAACCAATCTTTTCTTTGCAGAAACAATGTAAACATAGGCCAGGTAACCAACAACTTCTTTTAGTGATTAGTGATAAAGAAGCACCGATACTGACACCAGGTCTCGGTACTTGGCCATTTATAGAAAGAATAAAATAAACCATTCTTTTCTTTGCAGAAACGTAGTAAATATAGACCAAGTAACCGACAACTTCTTCTTTCAGCTATTCCAAGAGGAACGAATCCAGAAAATAACTGTCAGTAGGCGTTTGGCAGCGGAAGCCAGTGGGTCTTTATGACTTTTGGCAGTCCGCATCTGATACTTGTGAAGTTTGTCATGGCGACGCCGTGAGCCCGGCGGCTCTCTATGAAAAAGTGTCGTTTAGTGCAACCAAGAATTGATTCATCATTTAGGCAGACTGAGTGGCAGCCTGTGGAATTTTACACGGCAGTCCGACTTTGATAAATGTGTATGTGTTACGTCTGTGTGACACAAGCGTGTTACTCCAATACTCAAGTCGCGACTGAAATCGCGGTCTTCCTGTTACCTCATCAAGAGGATGAGACGCTTTTAAAAATTGCGGATAGACATCAAACACGTACAGTGACTCGCAAAAGTACAGGCACTGTCATATTTCAGGCTTCAAATTTTAAGCGAAAAACAGAAAAGATTTTCTAAGACGCAATCGTGAAGTGAAATTCAATTATTTCAGCATTTTTCATTCATTCACAACGAAAAAACTGAAAAGGAGGTGCACCAAAAACATTGGCCCTCTGTTCTCTCAGCACAGTCAACTGACCCCAAGAGTTCCCTGATGACTTGAATTCCGTTGTCGACCTAAATGACTAACGGACAGACTGGATACCAGAATCGATTATGAAGACCAAAGAACACAAAAGGCAGGTCCGGGGTAAAGTTGTGGAAAAGATCAAAACAGAAATGGGATACAAGAAGACTTTGAAATATGTACATATCTCCACCGTGCGACAAGAATATCAAAATGGGAAGAGCATAAAACCACTGAAAACCTACCAAGTCCCAACCATCCCTCTAAATTTTCGTCCGAAACAAAGGGAAAACTACTTAGTGAAGCAAACAAGAGGCCCATGATCTTGTTGGATGACCTGCGGGCATACACAGTTTAGGAGGAACAATCTGTGCATAGGACAACTATTAGCCATTCTCTGCATATATCTGCTCTTTATGGAAGAGTGTTATGAAGAAAGCCCTTTCTGAAACAATGCCGTAAAAAATCCCATTTGGCGTTTAAAGGAAGCCATATGGGAGAGACAAATAACAGGTAGAATAAGGTGCTGTGATCAAATAAGACAAAAATGTAACTTTTTTGGGCTGAATGCAAAGAGTTAAGTTTGGCGTAAGAGTAATATTGCACAACAAGCAGAAAACACCATCCTCACTGTCAAACATGGTGGTGGAAGCATCATGCACTGGTGTTGCTTTTCTTCAGCAGGGAGTGGAAAGATCATAATAGTTGATAGGAAAATGGATAGTGTGGGGGAAATTATGGTCTAAGTGTGCCTTCTATACTATATTCTATATTTTGCACCCAATATATAGTTTATACTTTTATATCTTTATAGGTTTATATATTTCTATAGTGTACTCAGAACCAGTTACGTTTTCAAGTTGTTTTCAGGAGCAAGCACCTTCAAGGTCAAGACAATAACATACCTGTCAAGCTCCAGGGCTCCATGCCCTTACAAACAATCGTATTTACCCTTACAAAATACAAAATAATGTTACACCATATTTTTTTTTCAAACGTGTTTATTCATGTAGTTTAACATGTTATATTGTACATGTGTTTCGTTATATCATATATATTGTTAATTAACATTTTGTTGTGAGATACTGAGTTGCTCGACATGAATCAGGTTTATTATTAAAAAAAGTTCAAAAATTAAGTAGCTTGGACGTTCACTGTAAAAGGAAAAAATACATGCAAATATAATTAAATAGAATTTTCTTATTCAAATTATTAATTCATTTTCTGCATTAAATTATTGTTGGTAATATACTGATTAAAGGGATAGCCACAAACCTGTCTTTTTTCATTTTCTCCTTTTATACTTCCTTTTTTTCTTAACTTCTTTATACAACATAATATTTTGTAATAAAATGCATCAAAGCAAGTGAGCCGATTAAGAGCCAGCTCTCTTTAATGAGTTGAGCCGAAAAAGCCGGTTCTCTAAAAAGAGACGGACTTCCTTTTACTACACAACTACCATGGAATGATGCATGATGGGAAATCCCCAGGCGGCAGACGCATGCGCACAGTAGTATCAAACCGCTCGCTTCGTTTGCAACAAAAAAAAAACGATACCGAGATAGTGGCTACTATAGAGGACTTGATTGATATGCCTTTTTGTAATAGTCGGTGTATACGGGCTGATACCCATAATTGACAAATCTGCGTTTTTCCGTACAGATTTTCTTGTACCTCGTACACGTCTTAAAATGCACTAAAACGTACTTTGTACGGCAAAAACGTACAGGTTGACAGGTATGCAATAAGTTTCCCAAGCCAAAAGAATTTGTCTTTTATCAAAAGATACAATTCGGAAACTCACTGGTAGACTCCTATCTGTTATCAAACAGGTGCACAGAACTCCTTTTGCTAACCTGTCTACAACTTGAAGGCCACTGGCAATTTTCTCAAGACGGCCATCTATTTTTTAACAATGAACTGTAATGTATCAAATGAATCATTCAAAGGAATTTGTTTTGTAAAGGTACAGCCTTCAAGTATATTGTTATGTTAGCTTGCCCTCTAGTGAAAGAGTGTACTAAATTATTTCCATGTTTATTTTTAGGTTAGAGTGCCCTTTAGTGGCCAGCAGTGTATATCACACCATGTAACCAAAGAAGTCTCATCTCATCTCATTAGCTACACCGCTTATCCTCAGTAGGGTTGCGGGGGTGCTGGAGCCCATCCCAGCAATCATCGAGCAGTGGGCAGGGGACACCCTGAACTGGTTGCCAGCCAATCGCAGGGTACACGGGGACAGACAACTCACTCGCTCATTCACACCTAGGGACAATTCGGACCGGCCAATTCACCTGAAATGCATGTTTTTGGAATGTGGGAGGAAACCGGAGTGCCCGGAGGAAACCCACGCAAGCACGGGGAGAACAGGAAGTCTGGAGCTGGATTTGAACCCACGCAGGAAGTTCCCAAGACATGAACTGTGCCGCACATGCGCTAACCACTGCACCGCCTTGCTGCCAACCAAAGAAGTCGTCCAATCATAATTATTTTACATGCATGTGGTTTATTCTATCCTCCAATCAGAGTCGATGAAACTGTATTCAAAAGGCGCTCACGTTTCAGACTTTGGAAATAATCTAAGGGGGTCTTTGCCTCGTCTTCTGTGTTAGATTCTCTTTAATAAATAAGTTTGTAACCCAAAAGTCTCTGATATCCTTTTGAACCTAAAAGATAGAGCCAAATACAGGGCAATTCTGGCAAAATAATCTGTTGGAGTCAGCAGGAGAGCTGAGAATGGGGCAAGGGTTCACCTTCCAACAGGACAGCGACCCCCCCCAAAAAAGAAAAATCTACAATGGACTCGTTTGAAACTAAGAATATAAAGGAGAACTCCATCTAATTAGCCGAATTAGCCGAATTAGTGTCGCTTGAGTCTCCGTCAAGCCTTCTCTCTATTCTCTCTCGATCTTCTGAAGTTCTCCCGGCCCACGTTTTTTCCACAAGCGGGTGTGCGGGCTCCTTCCATGGGCGTGCCGGGAAAAAAAAACGACGTGGCCCCACCATCATGGAGAAGACCGTCTCGATGTCTGGACCCTGAGCGTTCCTGCGTCACTATAGGCCCCTCTTGCGCAGGGAAGTGCTGATTATTATATCAGCCCTTGTCCCAGTTCCCGTTGTTTCTGTAAACATCATTCTTCACAAGGTTGCATTGACCTCACCCCACAGCTCAGCCAGTGAATATCTTTTGCATTTAAATGTAATTTGTATTTGATCGTACAAAATCCTTTATAGTCAAATGTATAAAATCCTTTAGGATGCAACAGTTTAAAATAAATTACCTTAATATGGCATTCACGGCTATTATGAACATTGTGTTTTAATCAATAATGTTTTTGTATATTAATAAGCAGCACAAGACTTTATAGTACATGCAAAACACAATGTAAATGAGTGTATTTACAAGAACTACTGTCATCCTCATTACACTTTTGTAATCCTTATGTCAACACAGACATAAAACCACTTCCTCTTGTCTTAAAAGTCACCTTGGCGACAAACGTCACACTTCCCATTAAAAATGTCTCTTATGAGTCGGTAGCAACTGTGAAAACAGCAGAAAATTGAAATCTTGGTGATTGCTTGTGGGGTTTTTGTTTCCCGTATACACAAATATTCCCCATTTTTTAAATAAGAGGCAGTTTCCTTCTCCTGTATCTTTTATACATCGCATCTTACAAAGGACAATCATAATAAAAAAAAAAAAATAATAATAATAATAAAATAGTAAGCTTAAGGGTTTAGGTTAGGGTTAGGGTGCAGGTTAGGGCTAGGACTAGGGCTAGGGCTAGGGCTAGGGCTAGGGCTAGGGCTAGGGCTAGGGCTAGGGCTAGGACTAGGGTGTTGGTGGCGGTGTTCCTAACTGTGGTGGCTTGTTTGTAGAATGTGGGGCCCCGTGTTCGTGTTATGTTGATTTCTGGTAATTTACTTTTTACTAAGTAATCGTTGAGGTTTTTGTTTCTTTTAAAGGCTGAGATGATTTTGTAATATTGGATTATGCCTGTGTTCTGTAGTGCCTAGGTTATATTTTGTTTAATTTTCCTATCAGCAGTTTGGCTAAATGCTGAGTAGGTGCTTATTAGGGGGATGATTTTCTGAGTGTCCTGTTGTTTTGTGGTTAAAAATGTTTTACGGACTTGCCTGAGGAAAGATCTAGAGCAGGGGTGTCAAACTCATTTTAACTCGGGGGCCACACGATAGAACAAACATTTTGTCGGGGGCCGGACTAGTAGATTAAAGAGAAAGAAAAAGAGAGATAAAGAAATAAGAGAAAGAGGGAGGGAAAAGGAGAGAGGGCGGAACAAAGAAAGAGAGAGAGGGAGAGAGCGGGAGAAACAAAGATAAAAAGTCCTGAGAGAGGGGGTAAAGAAAGGGAGCGGAAGAAACAAATCCATAGAGAAATAGGAAGACGGAAGGTGAGAAAAGAGAAAAGAAAGTGCGAAGGGTAGGAAGAGAGAAAGAGAGAAAGAGAAAAGAGAGAAAAGGAAAAAAGGAAGTTGGAGAAAAAGAAGTTAAAAAGACACAGAGATAGAAAGAGACAAAGAGCAACGAAGGAAGAGAAAAAGAGAGACTGAGAGTGACAGAGACAGAGACAGCGAGTGGGAGAAAAGGGGTGGAAGAGAGAGAGAGAAATAAATACAAGTACAGTGTCTTTGTTCGAGGCACCTTTCTTTGGCAACATCAAGTTGACATATTTCAACGTGCAGCTTGTTTTTCTCTTGCGCTTCTCTGAGTGTTGTCTCGCGGGCCGGATTCAATCCCTTAGCGGGCCTGATCTGGCCCGCGGGCTGCCTGTTTGACACCTGTGATCTAGAGTATCCTCTTTGTCTCAGTGCCTTGAAAAGGGTTTGGGTAGCCTTTTCAAAGTCTGTATTCTGTGAGCAGATTCTGTTGAATCTGAGCAACTGTGATTTGATTAAGCCCCTGTAAGTGTGTTTTGGATGGAGGCTGTTTTTGTGTAGAAGTGCATGTGTGTCTGTGTCTTTAAAGAAGGCTTTAGTGTCTAAAGTATGTGTTTGGGTGAATGAGGGTCCTTTGTAAGTGGTTGCGTCTAGAAAATCTATCTGGTGCTCATTTGTGGAATGTTTGACTGTAATTGTACTATGGTGTGTGTTGAGGGTTTGTATGAACTGGTTGGAGTCCTCTATGCTATGTGTCCATGTTCCCCAAATGTCATCCAAGTATCTAAAATAATTGGTGGGCAATTTGGCACATTTTTCAAAAGCTGTCTCCTCCCAATTTGCCATGTAGATGTTAGCATAGGCTGGTGCAATTTTTTTGCCCATGGCTGTACCACTGATCTGTAAGTAGAATTTCTTGTCGAATTCAAAGTCGTTTCTAGTGAGACTAATTTCCAGGAGTTGTACTAATGTTGCATCTGGGCGTTTGCTGTCCGGGTATTTTTCCACCCAGCGTTTTACTGCTGTTAGTCCTGCGACTGTGTTTATGTTTGTGTAGAGGCTGTCTATGTCAATGGTGAATAGGATTGTTTCCTGCATTATTCTAATATGTTTTATTTTGTTTACAAAGTCATATGTGTCTTTAATGTAGCTATTATGTTTTGTGGATAGTGGAGTGAGGAAGTGGTCTATGTATTCTGCGATCCTGAAAGATTCACAATTGCAATCTGAGATATTAGGTCTTCCTGCTGGGACTTCATATGGTATAGTCCAGGATAGCGGTGGTTTGTGAATTTTAGGCAGCAAGTAAAATCTCCGGGGTCTGGCTTCTTCTTCTCCCATTAGGTAGCGGCTTTGTTTTTTGCTGATGTATTTATTTTCTAGTAGTGTTTGTATGATATCCTCTATTTTCTGGGCTGTTTCTGGGTATATCGGTTTTGTTAATTTCTTGTAGTGTGTGGTGTTGTTGAGCTGTCTGTATGCTTCATGTATGTATTGCGTTCTGTCCAAGATAACTATTGCACTACCCTTGTCTGCTGGTTTAATAACGTTCTGTTTGTTGTTAGCTAGTTGAAAAAGAGCTTCACATTCTCCTCTGCTGAGGTTATCTTTGTCTCTGTGAGACTGTGGGTTCAGTGTGTTGATTAGGTTGTGGTTATCCTTAATCACTTGTGTTATTATGTTTGGGATTTGGTTGTCTCTTGGTTCCCAATGCGATTTTGGTATGAATGGTTTTTGTTGTGAATCTTCTAATCTTTTGAAGAAAGCTGCTAATTTCAGCTTTCGGTGGAATTCTTGGATTTCTCCTCTGAGGATTTCCCTTTGGTTTTTACGAACGTTCACCGTGGGGACAAATGATAAGCCCTTTTCCAGTAGACTGATTTGGTTTTGTGTGGGTGTGAAGTTCTGGGCTAGTAGAATGATATACTTATTCCTCTCCCTGTTTGGGCTTGTGGATTAGGGTTAGGGTTAGGGTTAGGGTTAGTCGATCACGTCCATGAATAGTCCATGGTGTAGACCAGGGGTGTCAATCTGGTTTTAGCTGGGGGCCACAAATGCTATAAAAAATCTCACGGGGGCCGGACTACTTGGGTTAGGGTTAGGGTTAGGGTTAGGGTTAGGGTTAGGGTTAGAGTTAGGGTTGGGGTTTGGGTTTAGGTAAGGGGTTTGGTTTAGGTTTGGGGGTAGAGGTTTGGGTTTTGGTCTTTCATTTAACCCTAATTGGAACAATTTTTGGTTATATTTCATCAAAATTGTTGAATTGTATTATCAATATCCTTATATTGTACATAGAGATTGCTTCTTTTTTGGGTTGTCACTCTAAGTTGCTCTCTTACTTTGAAAGAAGAAGACATCCAATTTCATCTCATTTTTTTATAATGACTATAAAACTATTCATTCAACTGCTATTATGTATTTTATGTTATTATTTGTAGATATATAATTGTTTTTGGTTACATTTATAAACTCTTAGTCGGTAAAGATGTCGGTTCGAAGTAGATTTAACCATTTGGGTCCTTTTATGAAGGTAGGACGCTTCTTCACAGATTATCACTTTTCGTGGTTGGTTCTGATCCCCATTAACCATGAAAACTGAGGGATCTCTGTATTATAATTATTAATATTAATTAACTGTGGAATGGATTACTGTGCTGTTGCTCTACGGATGCAGATTGAGGCCTGTGATTATCTTGCCTTGAGGCAGAGGGCAATTTTCAGACAGAAAATTCTGATTTGGCATACACCTCAGCCCAAAACAATAGAATTAGTGATACTATTAGCAAATTAACAGTAAGTCAAGCTATCGAGTAAATAATCCTCGTATAGTGGAATCAATTTCATAAAGAAGGATTATTATCTTAAAGCAATTATTCAAAAGGAGCAGCCCATAGAATACAACATTTTTAATGCTAATCAAATGACAAAAACTATGTAGGTTTTTTTAATTTGTAAGTATGACTGTGCCTCATGAACTGAGCTGTTATAGCTATTTCCTTGTTTTGAGGCGTCGTTGCTGCCATGCACTTCCTGGTTAAAATTTCAACATATTACCTATTGTTTTCTTTTATTGATTTTCACTATGTTCTGTGTACTGTTACCCAATGCTAAATCTATTGCACCCTGGTCATACTGGAAGGGGAATTTCTACTTGTGAGTTTTTCCTTGCCTGCATGTTGGTTTAAGATCAGGCGACGGTGTAATTGTAAATCTTGTGATTAAGGGCTATACAAATAAATGTGACTTGACAACACTATGTTAAACTGAACACGGTATGATTAAAATAAATTAAAAAAATATATATGATCATGAAGAACCTGAGCAATGCTGTGCCATTTTACTTCCTTGCTTTTTGATCCTCCTCTTCCCTTCCCACACGTAAAAGTTTCGCTTATTGAAAAATAAAAGACTGTCACAAAATTAACTACATTCATAATTGTTGTTGGATTAAAGATATATATAAAAAGAAAAGTTTGGGGGGAGTAAAAAATATATAGTTTTAATACGTAATTTCGCCAAAGGGAGTTTTGAAGTTGAACATTTTTAGATTAAAACAAAGTATTTTTAAAAAGAACAACATCGATTGATCAAAGAAACATTTTGAAAGTTTTGAAGTTTTTGTAATAATAGTTGGTTGCATCTATCATTTGACGTTATTCTGATTTTAGTTGCAATACTCACACAAAATCCAATTTTTGTGACCGACATCGTAAAATCCAACTTGATGATTAGCTACATCTAGTGGCCAACAAACTGCACTGCATTTATGATACAGAATGGTTTATATTTGGTTTACGTCTAAACTCTAATTTGAAATGCAGTGTTTTCCCTTCAGTTTGTATGCATTCTTCAATGTATTTATGTTTTTTATATCTGCTGATGTTAGTTTATAATAACACACATTCACATTATTGTTCTTAGTAAAACATGGTGAATGTTGATTAATTAATAATCTTAATCATAATGTTATATTCTCAATCAGAATAGTATTTCTTGTATTTTTATCAAAAGCCAATATTAAAATACCCAATACAAATATTAGAGACGGGCGAATGAATGCAACATTGAATAAAACAGGCTCCGAATGACAGTTTTTATGTAATCTTCTGACCAAAAGAGGGCAGCAACATACCACAGCTCATACCACAGTTTCAGAGCATTAGATTTAGTGATGCCCTTTACGTTAAGTTATTCCTAATGAACCGGTTTACCATACGTTTCCTTCCAAGTACTGTTGTACAGCTATGGCATAGAACTGCAAAACACTGCAGTGTATGTAGGATTTATTTAAGATATGTGCTCAATTGGGAATTTAGCGTATAGTTTACCTTTAAAGCGGATCATACTTGTTTATTGATTTTTTTTCCCCTCAAAATTTTCCACAAGAGATTCATCCACGCAAAAGCTAATTGTGTAGCTATGCACACACACATCAGTCTTTCATTAGAAAATAAAGTATGCATATGGCTTTTACCATTGTTTAGTAAACAACAATAAAACATTGTTAGGTATCTTGAAAATACTCTTATCTAAGAAAACATGTGTGAGAAAAGAGGCTTTTTGTGAGAGGATGCACTTCAAGCAGAATTTTCATTTCAGTGTTTTTTTGTTTTTGTTTGTTTGCATCATTGATACCTCCAATATCCCCAAAATGTTTTCCATAAACAAAAAGGCACTTTGCTCGCAAAATATGCATGAACGCGACATGAACTTTGCGAGAACTTTTCAGTGCCTTTTATTTCCGACGACGTGATCACGCGATTTCTGTCACAACGCCAATCGTGTTCCTGCGAATGTGCACGAAACAACATCCCTCTCCACCCCAATGAGGACAAAGGGACTTTTTTTAGAAATAAAAATGCTTTGTTGAAGCATTAACTTTCGTACGTTTCTTGGCTTCTCGTACCACGCTACTTTACTACGCCAACTCACAATATGGGGCCGCCTACAAACTTCGATCGTTGGATACCAGAAGCAACACTAAGAAGTGGGGGCATTCTCGATGTATGGACAAAGCCACTCCTGCCACCTAATTCTTCTGATAATGATTTATCATACTGAAATAATTCCCAGAGGCTTTATATTTACCAATGAGCTGCACCTATCCCTTTATAATAATTCTTTTAAAAACAAACAGAAAAAAATACATTTTGGCACTCAAGAACAATGTTTCTGAAAATGTGTTTATACATTATGGTGTTGACTGAGATAAATGCCTAAATATGAAAGCACACATCTGGAAGCTGGAAAAACAGGGAAAAGCAATGAAAGGAAGCTTTGAAAATTTGAAATGATTTAACAAGTATTGATGGAAAATATATAACATCAGATGATCCAGATAATTTATAAGCCAGCAGAGAAGGGCTTGCAGGCCCAGATGGCCCACTGATGCAAATAATAAATTTGGAGTAGATGTTGTGGTAAATACACTTGCATTTGTAGAATAGATTTGCATACATGTAGAAATTTAGAAAGACTTGCTTACAGTTGTGGGAAAAGGTCGGGTAGACATCCTTGAAGATACTCTTGGCGACATTAAGTTTCCTTGAAGATAGCGCGCAAGGGACGGGACGCTCTGAACTTGATACGTGATACAGGACCGCCTTTTGGGGTGTAATCGAAGATTAATCGTCGCTACCAGCTTTAAAAACACTGTCATGTTCCCAGCTCTCCGAGATCTTCATTGACGCATCAATAAAAGTTGTATCTCCCTCCGTCGAGGCTGGCTCCTGTCCATTTTCCTTATCCACATATGAGAAGACTTTTCTCTCGATTATCGAACCTGCAATTTCTCCAACATAGACAACAAAGGGAATCAGTGGTCTACTTGTAATTAATAGTTGCTGGTTATTTGCTGGCTTCTTGATACATGATTCCAGCATCAGAGCCGAAAGATTAAAGTAATTGAAAACGACAGCCAAGTATCTCACCTCACTAGCCGCACTGCTTATCCTCAGTAGGGTCGCGGGGGTGCTGGAGCTCATCCCAGCTATCTTCGGGCAGTGGGCAGGGGACACCCTGAACTGGTTGCCAGCCAATCGCAGGGCTCACGGGGACAGGCAACTCACTCGCTCATTCACACCCAGGGACAATTTGGACCGGCCAATTCACCTGAAATGCATGTCTTTGGAATGTGGGAGGAAACCGGAGTGCCCGGAGGAAACCCACGCAAGCACGGGGAGAACATACAAACTCCGCACAGTAAGTCTGGTAGCTGGATTTGAACCCACACAGGAGGTTCCCGAGACCTTAGAACTGTGCCGCACACGCGCTAACCACTGTGCCGCCGTGCTGCCCTCAGCCAAGTATCTTTAAATTAAAATGGCTGGGAAAAAAAAAATATTTTTTTACGAAAGTATGTTTTAAAATGACCTTTGATATTTGTTAATATTTGATCTACATTCATATTGGAGAACCTCGGTATCTTAGATTATTGGTTTAATGGTGCCCTTTTCAGGATTCTGGAGTAGAATATTAAAAAGCTTTTCGGGAGTCACCTCATTGACTAAATAATAGGAGTAATTATCCTTGAAGTAGCGAGAGGTTTGTGATTTAAATCGTTTCGATTGGGGCCAAACTACAGTAAGGTCTACGTCAGGTCATTAAAAGAACATTATGTACCGAGGAAACAAATATAGGAGATGGATGCAACCCAAAAATGCAAACAAAAGTGGATTTAAATAGGCCAAAATAAGCCAGAGAATGAAGATGAATGGCCAGCAAGCTAATACATTTGGGGTCAGGTAAAAACACTGTTCCAGGAGATTTATCTCACTGCTGAGGTAAATCAGGAAATCAGCAAATGATCCTACCAGTCTTTTTATATCATTTTGTCGTATTTTATATGATTTTCTTCCAAAAATATCTAGATATGAACATGTTTAGAAATTAATAGCTTTTTCATATTAAGGGCCAGTGTGAGATTCTTGAGCACTTGATGTTGCTGTATTGTATAGTGCAACTGAAAAACGGGGGCAAAATGCACAAGGAAAAACACAATTTACGATGACTCAAAGTGACCATTTTTGTTTGATCTATTTTTTGCCCAGCTTGTTGTCCCCGAAAAAGATAAAAAAATAAAGCAAGACAAAAGAAATAAGTAAAGGGGAAAAAAAGAAGAAAAAAAGAAAGGTTGGAAAAGCAAAACAAAGACGAAAAGAAGAAATACAAAAAAAGAGGAAAAAGAAAAAAATAATAGATAAAGGAAAATAAGGAAAAGGGAAAGACAAAAAAAGAAATAAGAAAATAAAAACAGAAGAAGGAAAAAAGAAAAAAAGGAAAACAGGATGAAACAAACAAGAAAAAAACTGAACTCAAAGCAAGAGGAAAAAAATAAGAAAATTAAAGAAAAAGCAAGAAAGGAAGAGGTTTTGGGGAGTAATGATGAATGGCTTGCATCCAGTGGTTAACCCCCTGTATTTACTTTCGTTAAGTCTTCTCTTTATTATAGACAAATATACCCAATTCCTGGAGAGTTAGTAGATATCTGAAATTGATTTTTCTTTACCGTGGAGCATATTCGTTGATCTTCCGTCCCTTTGGTTTCCCGTGAATGTCCAAACTTTTTCGTTTAGCCAACTTCACCAGTGCATTCCTTTTTTCTGAGAATGTACAAAACTTTTGATTCAGCTTCTGCAATTATCTTTCTTCTGTATTTCTTATTTTCTCTTAATCGCAGGATCTTCGGCTTCAGCTCCATTGAGGGCTCCTCTGAACGCATGACGTGTAGCCACAACAACAGTTTTCAAATGCAAAACCACAATCAACTCCAGGACTTAAAGGACTTAAAAATAACGATTAAGGTACTAGCTATCTGTACTTATCAATATCTTCACTTCTCTGACAACGCTGCTTCATCAAGTCTACTCGAGGGCCACCTGTACACTCTCAATCACTGGATACAGGAAGCAAAACTATGAAATAGGGGCTTCCTTGATATGTGGACAAAGCCACTCCTGCCACAATTAACAAAGACAATTAACAAATGGTCCTAACACAACGCAACAGAGCCATTCTTATGTCAACCAACCATTCCCAGAGGATAGGTACTTAATGATGAGTAGCGAAACCTATATGATATGGTAGTTTTTTAAAAATACAATAAAAAATCAACATAGTTTTATGTTTTGACCCTCAGGGGCAATGCTTCTGATTATAGCATTAAATGAGTTGATGACAGGGTATACAGAGTGTCAAGGGCTATAATTCTTAAACCCTCATCCTGATTTGAATGTGAAAAGCCCCAAATTGTAGATGAGATTATAGACTTTAAGCCTATATTAGTTATGTTTTTGTATTTTGGAATGTGTTTATGCAAACATCTGAAATAATAAAACTTTTGTCACTGTCCAAATGCTTTCGGGATTTACGGTTTATCCGAGAACTGATATATTTTCATTCATTTGGTCCACTAGCATATTTAGACCAGTCTGAGCGGTGAATCAAGTAATCAAAATGTAAAATGGCTAAAATAATCCTTCTATTTTTTTAAGATAATCAACTAAGTCCATCAAGCTACATGATCATAATCAAGATTATCTTGAGTTCATTTTGCCCAAAAGGAAAGCGTCTCTTTTTTAAAAATTGTCCCACACCCTCGATTTTCTTTCATTTGCACCCATTTTGGGGGGAAAACACAAATGCAAAACTGCAGCTGTCTTCTAGCTCTATCTGAGACAACAATCACCGTGCTACATCCTTTAAGGATTTGAACTCAATCAAAGGTGAGAGAGGGGTATCAGTGCTGACGAGCTGCCTTCTCGAGTGCCCTTCGTCCTCCTCCCGCTGATTGCGGCCATCAGAGGCGGCGTGGGCAAGACGGATTCTGATAACGCTCGTCTTTCAAACAAGGACGCATTGTGTGACGTCTTGCAGTAGTATCAGTGCATCATGTTACATTAGGGGTCTGAAAGTCAATTTACCTAGGGGCCACAATCTGAAACAGAAGCAGCTGGTGTAATACAAAGCCACAGTGAAGAACATTCTGCCATAAGGCGCTAAGGTGTATTATGCTGGGACCATATCAACATCAGTTAAAACATACAGAATCTGATCTGGAACCTACACAAAGACAGGGAAAAACTCAGAAAACCTCAGGATGAGGAAAATGAAGTAACCTTAAGAAGGGGTCGCAAAAGAGGTAATCCTCCTTCCAGAATGACTAAGCTGCAATAGACATTGCAAGGGCATCAACAGATAATACACAGTCATCAACATGAAATATAGGTAAAAGCAGAACGTCCAGTTGACAACTTCCTGCCCCAAAATGTTGATGCAGCAGGATCTAGATCAGGGGTTGGGAACCTATGGCTCAGGAGCCATATAAGCTTTTTTCCATGAGTACATATGTCTGGGAGAGATGAAGAGAGATGAAGCAAAAGAGAGGAAGAGGTCATAGTATGCCAGACCTGGGCACTCCGGTCCTGGAGGGCCGTATGTTCTGCATGATTTTTGAGGTTTCTCTGATCCAATACAGGTGATTTCAATAACCAGTATCGTTAACGAGCACTTGCTAGCTTGCTAACGAGGTTATAATTTGTATCACCTGAGTTAAAGAAGAGCAAACTTCAAAATCTGGCAGGACGTATGGCCCTCCAGGACCGGAGTGCCCAGGTCTGTAGTATGCCGATCTCGTGGCTTATTGCTGAAGGAATGGGTGGAGGGCCCGTTGTGAGCCTATTAAAGTGGGCTTTGTAGGCAGGTCCTGACAACAACATGATAGGAGCAGCTGAAAAGGCTTCACGATGGCTTTGGTTGAGGACGGAGAGGCGTGGCGTAGTGTGCTACATGGACACAAGTCGGGGGATTGATCACCCTCGGCTGGGTCGCCTGACGAGGGTGTCTGACTAAAACCGGGAGAGTCATTGACAACGTGTCCAGATTGCACCTTAAGTGTATTATCTAAAAAAAAGTTGGCACAGAGATAAATTGAAGCTTGCGCATTAATTTGTGTCATTTTACACACTGTCAAATCCAGGACTAAACTATTGCAGATGGTGCTTGGCCCAGTCTATATAGGACACAATTTCAATTACAGCTTACAGTCACGGTGTCACACCAATAGACCCTCTTGTGGCTGTAAAGCGCTAAATAATCATTTATATGGAAGCCTATTAACACTTTATGTTCATTGTTGAGACCCTTTATAATAAATAGGCCACAAAACCCAAAATAAACTTTTTACCCAGAAGCTCTAAATTTTATATAATACCAACATAACCTTAAAATCACATCCTGACTTGCAGCCAGTGCAGTTTAGCCAAAATTGAGGTAGTTTAATCACATTTTCTTATCTTAGTTGAAACCGCCGCTCTAGTATTTTGTACGGGCTGCTAACTTTTGAAGTTAGACATCTGGAGATTGGAGAGTAATACATTACAGTAAGCGGCACGAAAGTTAACATATGCATGCATTATAATCTCAGCATCTGACTGGGGCATCAGAGAGCGAATCTTGGCAATGTCGCAGAAAGATTGAAAAAAAAAAGTTCTAATAATATGTTTTATGTGTAACTAAAACAACAGATTGGGGTCAAATGTGACACCAAAGATTTTTGACTGAGTTGCTCTGGATGAAGGTTCAGAGCAGTGTTCGATAACAAGTCTTAACATTAAGCTGGACAATAATTAACAATTTAGTTTTTTTAGGGTTAAGACACAATAAGTTAATTGACATCCATCTTTTCATCTCCAAATTTCCACAATTTGAGGGCGAACTTATCTCCATTGGCAGAAACAGTTGAGTGTCACCTGCATAGCAATAGAATCATAATCAATAAAATTATATCAGTGAATGATATCGCCTAGCGGGAACATATAAATGGGGAAAAAAACACCTCAGAAACTGTAAAATATATATTGCAATTTAGACAACATGATCATTCATAAATGGACTAAAAAATGATTTGTTGATGCAAGACATGAGTATTTGTTTTTTTTTTGTTCTGTTGATAAAAAAAAGCGTTCAAAGTAAGGACTATCCAGGGTTACTGGAGAAAAGGGTTCATCAGGATGTCAAACCTCAGATTCAGGGGGAGCTATGGAACAGTGGCCCAGATCTACACCCCCTGAAGGTTCTCAAGGGTGCATAAGAGTTGGGCTATCCCTTCATGTGTTTTGTATATTGCAAACTTTACTACTGTGTAAAGGATAGTATGGAAAGGGCTGCAGCAAGGGAACAAAACTCCAAGGCAGGTATTAATATGTATATTCACCTACTTGGATTTATTTGTGTCGGATAAATGGTTTGGGTAGTTGTGAACACAAACAAATTATATATTATTAATGTATAGCGCCATTAGAATAATTAGATTTAGAGACTATCACTGAAATCCAAGGGGCAGGTTTTCTATTCCTACCCAAGAGCGGTGAGATAACCCAAATGTGAACATGAGCCAACTCTTGCCAGGTTTAATAAACTTGACTAACAAACATTACATCCACATTTTCTGGGCTGGAGTACTTTTTTAACAACCATTACTGCTCAATTACAAATGTGAACAGAACCATAGTCCCCTGATTACAGAGCAGGTCATTTTCTAGTTTGTGCCTTTCAATTTAAACTTCACATGTATACATTGGCCATTAAGCTGTACACCACCAAGGTATTTGGTGTGTTAAGCAATCAGATTCATTCACAAAAATATGTTCTACCAGTAGAGCGGAGTGTGACGCTTTCCAACGAAAAACAGCAGCAACCAGATGATGAAGGTGCTCTATCTCAGTTAAGTCAGATAAGGAGGCCTGTTACCTATTGTTCTCCTTTATTGAGATTCACTATGATTTGTACTGTTACCCAATGCTAAATCCATTGCACCCTGTGTCATGAACCAAAACAAGATTAGGAGCCAAATGCGTGACGTTCTCACACAAGATTTTATTTTACGGGGAATGGGGAGTCATGCACGTTGGGCAGCAGTCTGGCTTGGAAAG
Organism: Urocampus carinirostris; assembly: GCF_059441175.1. Lineage (NCBI taxonomy): Eukaryota > Metazoa > Chordata > Actinopteri > Syngnathiformes > Syngnathidae > Urocampus > Urocampus carinirostris. The sequence continues at coordinate 30,052,003 of NC_142364.1, forward strand.
ACAGGAAGCAGGAGACGAGATCGACACCAATTGCCTGAGTAGATATCGGACAGATGGGGTCGATACCGGACAGGACTGGACAGACAGCATTGATATGGAAACAGGATCTTCCCAAATCCAAATCCATCCAATACGTGGACTGAGCAATTCGGGAAAAAACACTAGACTGTATGTACTGTAAGATCAAACATCCAGTTGGATCCACCATTTCTGTTTGTCCCTCACCCCCCTCATCACCCCCCCTCCGGAGGAAGCAGAGCCTATTTACAACAAAGACAGTTAAAAGATGTTCTTTGTTCCTTTATCTCTTTGTTTCATTATCCTCACTGTAAAATGTGGAACTGGAGTCGTCCAATTTCGTTGTTACAATATATCCCATGTTGTAACAATGACAAAAAAAGGCATATTCCATTCTATTCTATTCTATTCTATTCTATTCTATTCTATTCTATTCTATTCTATTCTATTCTATTCTAGGATATCGAAATCAATCAGGACAAACTAGACGGGAATGAAAACTGAACAGGACAAAATAAACGGGAACACTACTGGACAGGAAATATCAACAGGCCACAGGACCTAATCAGAACCCACGGCTTGCGGGTCAGAGGTTCGTTGACGGACTGACAAACGGAGAGTGGCCACACGGGTGGGCCAATAGGGTGCCATGGCAACCGTGACACCCTGGTCATCCTGGAAGGGGGATTACCACTTGTGAGGCCCCTTCTTAAAGTTTCTTTTTTCCTCATGCAGAGATTTTGAGTTTTTCCTTGCCCGCGTGTTGGTTTAAGATCAGGCGATGGTGTAATTGTAATCCTGTGCAGTCCTTTGAGACATCTTGTGATTAAGGGCTATACAAATAAATATGACTTGACTTGACTTGACTTCTGCTTCTGGTATCCAAGGAAACCAGTACTATTTCAGAACAGTTCTGTTTCATGTGGGGAGAAAACCCCTATCCAAAAAGATGTCTGGCCTGGAGAGCGATGGGTGTACTAGGCTGTACTTGCCCAAGACACACCACAGGGAGTGGAGCCCCCACGACCCTAGCGGTTAAGGGAGCTTTGAACGGCGAGACATGGAGAAGGCATTAGATCATGTACCTCGGACTGTTCTTTAAAGTTGATCTTATTGATCAGTCATTTATCAGCACCCAAAATTTTAATGTCATTATTGTGTGTGGAGGTTAATATACTGAAGAAATAAAAAGCGGGTGGTCTACCTGCGTAACTCTATTACCGTATTTTCCGCACTATAAGGCGCAAATAAAAGCCTTTATTTTTTTCAAAAGCTGACCATGCGCCTTATAATACAGTGCGCCTTATTTATGGATCAATTTTAAAATTGCAAAGTTTTCCAACTAACTTGCAGCCGCCGACTAGATTTTCCCCCGAACGCCAAGTAGTACGCGGTGTATGCTGGGATTTATTTACCGGCGTTTCATTGGCTAACCAATGTGTCAATCATCATTTGAATCGATCACTATTGGCTAAAGTTATTCGGAGGTCAAGGGGCGGATCCTTTTTATCATTTACAGGGCTGGCATTGGCTCAAACGGCAGACAAAGCCTACAATTGGCCGAAAAAGATGTGTCAATCATCAGTTGAATCGATCACTATTGGCTAAAGTTTTTCGGAGGTCAAGAGGCGGATCCTTTTTATCATTTACAGGCTGCAATTGGCTTAAACGGCGAAACAAAGCCTGCAATTGGCCGAAAAAGATGAATGCGTATAGCATGTGACTGACGGCATAGAGAAAGCATTTTTTTCTATTCTGTATTTGTAAATATTGTATTCTCCTGGATTTACTACCCTCACGGATATAAGAGGACATTGCCTGCACATTATTATGAACACAACGACTTCGGTGAGCTTTCTCCGGGTTTTATATTGTCCCTGTATCTTGTTTCAGACTGAACTCGATGTTTCTGTGATAAGCGGTGCAGATAATGGATGGAATGGAGTGTCTAATTTTAAATTAAACTCAATTCCAAGTGTTTATTGTCATATGGACAGTAAAGTTGCGAGCGAAAAGGAAAATAGATACTAAGGAATGGTTAGCATTTCTTGAATCCCAAGACTTTAACCTTCCGAATGATGGAGTGACATCTTACGGACACCGCATCCGCACGTGTTTTCGACACGTATTTGCGTCTTTGCAAGCTTTCGGAATGTTAAGGGGGTAATAAGTTGGACTGAACTATCTGACTGTTTTGTCCACGTTCCCATTGTAGCGCCTTATAATCCGGTGCGTCTTATGTATGTCAAAAATAGGACCAAAAACTATTTTTTCGGGGTGCACCTTATAACCCGGTGCGTCTTATAGTGCGGAAAATACGGTAATTCAACTCTATGTGACTACATCAATAAAGAAAAAAGGTTGTTTTTTTAATCCCAGTATTGAACACTGTTTTCCTAAATCCAAAAGAACATTTTATTGCATCAGTACATTTCAAAGTAAATGTGGGGTCGTAAAGTAAAAAAATAAGTCCCAATTCAAAGATCAATCATTTAATCAAATATAAGTTCTTTCCGTTTCCTCATTGCCGGCTCAACAGACTTGGCATATTTCAGTTTTACAGAGTCGGAGAATATCGATGAAATTAAAGCTTCTACTGAAATATTAAACATCCACGGATGGATTGAAGGATTTTGTCTTTTCTTTCTTTTTTTGGAGGTTAAGGTTTAGTGAGAGAACGCACATTAGAAAAAAACTTACAACTCAATTAAGTAAACCACAGAACCAAACCAAAACCTCACAATTAAGAGCATTAAAATTTGAAATGTTTGAAACTCCATTTTTTTCAAGACCATTCCTATATACAAATATTGAAGTCTTAAATATTAATCAATATCAATACAACGTTCAAATACCAACAGTTCCCTTCACTCTGCAAAAACAGATACTGGCATTAGAGTGAGAAGTATATCCCCAAAAAAGTGATTTAAAACATTGATCAAAGACACCAAAAGTCCCGTCCTAAAAACATCTTTAGTTTTTGAAAAGTGAAAGCTAAACACACACACACAAACACATCCATCCATTTTCTGCGCCGCTTATCTTCAGCAGGGCCGCGGCCGTGCTGGAGCCTATCCCAGCTATTTTTGGGCAGCAGGCAGGGGAGACCCTGAATTTGTGGGCAGCCAGTCGCAGGGCATACAGAGACAGACAAATCAGTTGCGCATTCACACTTAGGGACATTTTTAACCTGCCATTAACCTGACATGCATTTGTATGGATTGTTGGAGGAAACGGCAGTGTCTGGAGGAAACCCACACACTGGAAGAACATGCAAACTGCAAATGGGTAGGTTGCGGTAGCTGGACTGGAACCCTGGACCTACACACCCAATATATATATTCCATTCTATTCCATTGTCTGCACCATTGGGTCGCTGGGGGGACTGGAGCCCATCCCAGCTATATTCAGGTAGTGGGCAGGGGACACCCAGAACTGGTTGCTAGCCAGTCGCAGGGCACGCAGAGACGGACAACTCACTCGATCATTCCCACCTAGGGAAAATTTGGACCCGCCAATTAACCTGAAATGAATGTTTTTGGGAATGTGGGAGGAAACCGGAGGGCCCGGAGGAAACCGACGCAGGCACTTGGAGAACATGAAAACTTCAAATGGGGAGGATATATATATATATATATATATATATATATATATATATATATATATATATATATATATATATATATATATATATATATATATATATATATATATATATATATATATATATATATATATATATATATATATATATATATATATATATATACAGTGCATCCGGAAAGTATTCACAGCGCTTCACTTTTTCCACATTTTGTTATGTTACAGCCTCATTCCAAATTGTATTAATTTAATCTCTTATCTCAAAATTCTACACAAAATACTCCATTATGACAATGTGAATTTTTTTTTTTTTTACTTTTTTTGAATTTATTTAAAATAGAAAACTAAGAAATTACATTTACATAAGTATTCACAGCCTTTGCTTAATACTTTGTTGATCCACCTTTGGCAGCAAATACAGCCTCAAGTCTTTTTGAATATGATCCCACAAGTTTAGCACACCTATCTTTAGGCAGTTTTGCCCACTCTCAAGCTCAATCAGGTTGGATGGGAGACGTTTGTGAAAAGCCATTTTCAGATCTCTCTAGAGATGTTCGATCGGATTCAAGTCTGGACTCTGGCTGGTCCACTCCAGAACTCTCACGGAGTGGTTCTGAAGCCAATCTTTTGAGATCTTTGCTGTGTGCTTTGGGTCGTTGTCCTGCTGAAAAATGAACCTTCGCCCCAGCCTGAGGTCAAGAGCGCTCTTGAGCAGGTTTTCATCCAGGATATCTCTATATATTGCTGCATTCATTTTTCCTTCTATCCTGACTATTCTGCCAGTTCCTGCTGCTGAAAAACATCCCCACAGCATAATGCTGCCACCACCGTGCTTCACTGTAGGGATGGTATTGGCCTGGTGATGAGCGGTGCCTGGTTTCCTCCAAACATGGCGCCTGGTATTCACACCAAAGAGTTCAATCTTTGTCTCATCAGACCAGAGAATTTTGTTTCTCATGGTCTGAGAGTCATTCAGGTTCTTTTTGGCAAATTCCAGACGGGCTTCCATGTTCCTTTTACTAAGGAGTGGCTTTCGTCTGGCCACTCTACCTTACAGGCCTGATTGGTGGATTATCGCAGAGATTGATGTCCTTCTGGAAGGCTCTCCTCTCTCCACAGAGGAACGCTGGAGCTCTGACAGAGTGACCATCGGGTTCTTGGTCACCTCCCTGACTAAGGCCCTTCTTCCCCGATCGCTTAGTTTAGAAGGCCGACAAGCTCTAGGAAGAGTCCTGGTGGTTTCAAATGTCTTCCATTTATGAATAATTGAGGCCACTGTGCTCATTGGGATCTTCAAAGCAGCAGATTTTTTTCTGTATCCTTCCCCAGATTTGTGCCTCAAGACAATCCTGTCTCGCAAGTCAACAGACAGTTCTTTTGACTTCATGCTTGGTGTTTGTGCTCTGACATGCACACTCAACTGTGGGACCTTATATAGACAGGTGTGCGCCTTTCCAAATCATGTCCAATCAACTGAATTTACTGCAGGTGGACTCCAATTAAGCTGTAGAAAGATCTCAAGGACGATCAGTGTAAAAAAGATGCACCTGAGCTCAATTTTGAGCTTCATGGCAAAGGCTGTGAATACTTATGTAAATGTGATTTCTTAGTTATCTATTTTTAATAAATTCAAAAAAAGTAAAAAAAACAAAACGTTTTCACATTTTCATAATGGAGTATTTTGTGCAGAATTTTGAGATAAGAGATTAAATTAATACAATTTGGAATGAGACTGTAACATAACAAAATGTGAAAAAAGCGCTGTGAATACTTTCTGGATGCACTGTATATATATATATATATATATATATATATATATATATATATATATATATATATATATATATATATATATATATATATATATATATATATATGTATATATATGTATATATATATGTATATATATATATATATATATATATATATATATATATATATATATATATATATATATATATATATATATATATATATATAATATGCCTTTTGTGGAGCTGTTCAAGGCAAAGTCATTGGGTTGGAGGAATTGAGAAAGGTATGGGGTGTGTGTGCTGGCGGAGAGGGACGTTTTTAGCTGTGCTTTGTTTCTCTCCCTACCTAATTTGTTTAGGTCACTTATTTTTGGAACTTGCAAGATGGCAATTTCAACGCTGAGCACATATTTACTAATGTTGGTATGGACCAAATTGCATTCACTTGTCATTGTTCCACATGTATTAAAGGAAACTTCAGCCACCAGTGAATCATTTATATTGACTATACAACATGACATCAGTCTCGCTATCAGTTGGCCCACCTATTGGCCCACCAAGTCAAGTCATATTTATTTGTATAGCCCTTAAAAAAAAAAACGCACATAAATTCTGCAATGAAACATCAGCTTGTCATCAAGTTCAGGAAGGTCCGTTTCCTCCAGACTGCATCTCCTAAAACCGACGATAGGAAAAGAACCGTATCATTTTTGATGGATAATTTCCACTGCTGTTCAATCTTGATGCATGATCTGAGAACTTCATTTGTGAGTGCAAAAGTTGAAATATTGCGAGTATGTCGTACATATTGAATACAGTACCTATTGACAAATCTCCTGTTGTGGTCAAGTTATGTATAATGTTTGCGCAAACATGGTTTGACTTTCTAAAAAAATTGTTTCCAGAAGTTGTGGTGTTTGGTGTGCGTATTTGTCTATTTAAAAAAAAAAAATACAATGAAAAGTGTGTTTAGAATGTAGGAAAGGGGAATGGCTTGTAGTCTTGAATTTACAGTATTAATATATTTAAACATACTTCATTTGGCGGGCCGCGGGCTATAGTTTGTCCACCCCTGATTTAGAAGATTCTGTATTTCCTGGATGAGATTGCTAGCAAGCAGTTTGCCTCGTGTGAATATCAAAGGCTGAAAGTATATTTGCGCTCAGTGTGAGCTGAAGGTGCTTGACGGTGCTTGAGAGTGTTGTCTCTTTGTGGCAGAGACGCATTAAAGAGCAAGGCCAATTTCCGCTCTAGCAAGCCGATGATTGCCATCAAGAGCGTGCAGACGTCGGCTCCTCCAGCCGCCATTAAGCGTTAAAGCTCAGCTCTGGGTGCTATCTGTTGACAGAGAGGGGGAGGGCGGTCACATTTGAGCCCTCAGAAGGGAACTTTAAAGGGATGTCTCAAATGTAAACAAAGAATTTAGACTGACAATTCAGCACAACTTCCACAAATGAATGTATGCTTTGTTCTAGGGTTGTAACGACATAGCAAAAAGTGCAGTTCAAAAACTAAGTGGAACTGGCGGTAGACTGCAAAAAGTCCCTTTCTTAATGGGAGACTATGTTATATTTGACCAATAAATGTCGCCATTTTAAATAGTGCCGCTGAAAAGAGTGCTACAAAGCACAAGGAAGAATACAAACTACAGAGACTCAAAGTGACTAAACTGCACAACTTTTTTGCCTAGCCTTTCACAAAGTTTTTGGTGTTTGGGGGTCCCTGAAGCAGCAAGATGGCAGACAATAATTTCAGCTTCTAGCTCAGCTCCATGTTGTATAATAAATACAGTTTCTTGAACAACAAGTATTTTCAAAAATTCATTTAACTATTTTACGATAGTTAATATGTGAGGTGGGGGCATGCTGCAGTACTGCAACCCCTGATGTCATGTTGTATAGTCAATATAAATGATTCACTTCTCTATTTGTATATTGGGAGTCATTGTCAGGTCACTGAATTTTCCTTGAATCTGTGACAAGCAAATGTTATTTAGTCCAATTTCTGCAACAAACTCGTTTTCATAATCGTCAGGTAGTATCTCTCTTGAATAGTCGCATGATCCAAAAACACGTGACGTAAACAACTTGCAGTAAGCTGAGAACGACATCGGGTGTGCCCCAGGCTTCAGCCTTGGGGCTTATTATTCGGTAAGCCTAGTACAAAAACAAAATTGAGTTTCGTCTTTAATTTGAGCATGCGACTATTAATCAGGTGCGCTCTGCAGTTGTGAGTTCACTGTTCAAAAAACACACAAATGATATGCCAGGAAATTTTACTTTTTCCCTAATTAATCTACATTTTTTGACATTGACACAATAACACTATTCCAGGCTTGGTGCGTGTTTACAACTGGCTACCAGGTCGGCTACATAGCCGAAATGGTCTGAGTGTCTAGCACACCTCTCAAAGGATGAATATGGACAGCCCGGTGACCGTCGGGCAGACCCGCTTGCCGGCCGATAATCTGATGACCTTGCCTATGTCTACTTCCCAAAGTCGATCCGACAGCTCCAGGCCTGAGGGGGGAGACACACACATGAATGTGCATGCTTGACGGCCGTGGCATATTTTGACAGAAGTCCCAAAAACAGTGAAATACTTTGGCTACTTTGTGTGTCAATTACACAATACTTAATCTACAGTAATTTTATGTCATTTTAGTGCTCGATCGAAATTTATTTTGGATCGACTCTTGAGTAGTTATTAGTACCGATGCAGATACCAATAGCAGTATAACAATAATTTAGCGCCTTTTAAAATCCCAATATAGTAATTTTTCGCTGTATCAAGGTTTACTTTTTGCCGTTTCGCTGCTATGTGTTCCACATTTTGAGCTGCTAAAAACTCGCTCCGCTCCTCTTCTGCCTGTGTCTCCCTGTGCGTCAATAACATTTCTGACTAAGTTGTACACAAACGGCTTGCACAAAACTTATTTAATGTTAAATTCCCCCCAAAACCATGTCAACAAAGCGCTAAGGTCCAACAAAAGCACCAAAAGCAGATGATGCTTTTCATCGACAACAAACTCAGTTATCTACACATTCTAAATCAGAGATGAACTCAGTTCGGCTCCAGGGCTGGATCCAGACATTATGTTCTTAGGTTGGCTGGAATAGTAAAAGATTGTCATCTTAAAATGTTTACATTACCGCAGTTTTTCTCTATTATGCTTGATCGTTCAGCCCACTTTATTAGCCTACCCTACATTATATGAATTGTTAACAATAAGTAAAACACATTTATTAACAAACAAAAGGGGAAAATGACTTTTATGTTTGGCATTAAATGCCTTGATTGGATCATTTAAACTGTTGAGTGTATGAAGTTGTACACCTGCACAACCTCACCGTGCTATAGAAACACAAGTGGGAGCTATAAAAAAAATACATATGCGATTTTTAATTCTTAATTGCCGTGCTGGTTTTAAATTAACAAAAATAAATACAAAAATAAAAGTTTTAGCAGTGCATGGGCAATGACACTGGACTATTTCGGATCACACTACTAGGCTGGGCATACATATGCTAATACTATATCCTTTACCATCCTCTAGTGGCCAGAGGGAGCCTTTGGTTGGGATTTATTTTAAAAATTGCAACTTTTGATATAAATGACCTAGACACTTTCTTCCTTCTTTGTCTGGTATCTGCTAAAGAAAGATAAAAACAATTTAACAACACAGTTTTGTTTTCCCTGAAATCCTTTTAGACGTTGTAGTTTAATTAAGTACAATTTGACAGCACAGAAGTTATTGGTAAGACAAGGAAGTAAATAGAGCCAGTAAATAGAGTTTGTCCTTTTGTTTCAATATATAATTAAGTATTTGTTCAGTAAATTATTAAAAAAAATAAAAGAATTCTACAAGGTAAGCCTCATGTTTAGTAAAAAATGAATTTCTTGATCAAAGAGAATTTTTTTGAACAAAATGCATGTTTATAAGATAGATTGTTTATTTTTGTTTATTCAAATACATTTTTATTTTTGATTGATTTATATTTTTCCCATTTAGTAGGCGTGAAATAATACACAACGTCCATTTGAATTACTAAAATACATATTAAAAACTTTTTGTTGCTTGATTAAAATCCTAAAATTCAACCCAAAAAAGTAATGATGGCCTACAGTGCCTTGAAAAAGTATTGGTTGACATTGTAGAGCATTCAACGTTTGATCAGAATTCCGTTTCGCAAAGTCAGAAAATGATCAAACAATGTCAAGACATGTGAAGGGAATACTTTTTAAAAAAAAAATCAATCAGATAAATATGTTATCTGACTGATTCTGGTGAAATGTGAGGTTGGGGAGGGGACGTTATCTTGCATTTGCGCATCAAAGGTTGCCGAGACCACTCCACCACAGGGGGTCCGCCCCTCCCAGGAGACCGAAAACGAGAGCTGGTACACGTCTCACCTCGCAAGGGCAGTCTGAATTTTGTCCAGCAAGAAACAAGAGGGCATGTCATGACAGAAGTAACTGGACTAGGGCTGCCCAGCCCGATCCTGACCAACTCTCAGCTCAACGGGCAACAAGAGAGCCTTGCCAAGTCAGCAGACAAGCTTGATCAAGCTAGCGGCCAAACCAGTGGGACAAAGCCAGCGACCTCAGAAAAGCCTCAAGCCACCAGCAGTCAACACTTCAACACTCTGCATCCTGTAATCATCTTCCCAACCGGCTCTCAAGCCTACCATGATTCCTTACCGCTCTACAGCCGAGGACCTAAAGACTTGGCCGTCATCTTCATCAAAGTAGAACTTCATTGAGCATCTCGTGGTTGCTAGGTATTGGTATTGGTGTGACGTAAAAAGGGGAACTCTATCAAAATACAATAATGTAATAATCCAGCCAATGTTGTTGTCCATTCAAATGGTGCCAGTTCTCAACTTCTAGTTGTGTTTTGTTTTAATTTTTTATTATTGTTTTGTGTTCTATTCAAGCTTCTGCAGGAGATGACTAGTAAAAAAAAGTCCATAAATCCAAGAGTCTTCGTGTCTTGATTAAAGTATATTGAACTATCAAAAACACTAAAAAGAATTCACCTAAAGTGTGTGTAGCCACCATTTAGAATAACCAAACAAGGTTTTTCATCCCCTTTCCTGACATAATGATCTAAAACCGTATGTGGTGCTCCAAAAGGGGAGACGAGTTTTGAAAAGAATAAACTCGGCTCTTTAATTCAATTGGTCAGTAAGTTGTTTGTTAGAATAATTCATTTACCACCCATTTTCACTACAACATAAAAAAAAAAATCCTATTTTTGAAGAATCAAAATCTGAGAGATACAATTGTGAAAAGAAACCAAATCTATTCAACATTTTATATTGGGCCCCTTTTAGGTTAATACTTCTTTAAAACCTCCTTTTGCTGCTATCTCAGCTACTAGTCTTTTTAGACATGTCTTTGTAAGTTTTGTACATCTTGAAACCAAAATGGTTGTCGATTCTTCCTTACGAAACAGCTCAAGTTCCTTAAGGTATGATAAATCATTTGTGCAGAGGTTGTTTAAGATCTTTCCTGATTGAGGTTTGGACTCGGCGTGGCCATTGTAACACCTCTATTTTGGTAGTTTTTAAACATTCCATTGTAGATTTTGCTTTATGGTTAGGGTTGTTGTCCTGTTGAAAGGTAAACCTTTTTCAGGTTTTTTGCAGACAGACTTTCTGCCAGAGTTGTCCTGTATTTGGCTCCATCCATTTTCCCATCCACTCTGACTATCTTCCCGTTTACTGCTGAAGAAAAGCGACCCCTGAGCATGATGCTGTCATTCCCATGTTTAACAGTGGGAATGGTGTTTTCAGTGTGATGTGCAGTTTGGCTCTTACACCAATCATAACGCTTTTGGTCTCATCTAATAAAAGTACCCTGTTCCATTTGTGTTTCCCATTTGGCTCCTTGCAAACGTCACTCTTCAATAAAGGGCAGATTTATGCAGAGTACAACTAATAGTAAAATGCTGAAAAAATTCCCCCAGACAATTGTGACTCATATGTTGTTGATTCTTAGAAAATATATTCAGTTTTTAGCTTTAGGTTTGAAGCCTGAAATGTGGCAACGTGACAAAAGGTTCTTGGGGGGGACAATCCTTTCACCAGGCACTCTAAATACATAATCTGTCCCAGCCAGCCTTGCTCCCTGCACACCACATTTGAAAATGAGCACAATTGCTCTTCATATGAAAAGCTCATGCGTAGATTTCGATATCTAGGATCAGTGGGGAATTCTCTCCAACGACTTTTGTGCGCCATCATTTTCCAGACATCACACCGCTCGTCAGCTCTCATCAATCCTCATCGGCTTGATTCATGAAACTCATTTTCTGCCACGACTTTGCGCATGGTTATGGCGCCATTGCTGCATCATTTCCACCGTTTTCAGCAATTAATTGTTTACCCCTCAATAACGCCAGCTGCAGAATGTGTACGTGTGGTTACCGTACAAGATTTTCATTCCTCTCCTCTTGTTAATCTAGTCCTCACCACTCTTCTTCTTTATTAGCATTAGCTTTGCAATCATGCGCAAGCCATCATTAGTATTATCACCGTCCTCATTTTCACCATCTTGGGGAATTTGTAGTGCATCCTTAGAACCAGTTGTGAGTATGATTGACCGCTAAGTGTGCAATCGCCCTGATTGGATATTGTGACAGACATAAAACGCATTCAATCAGAAGTGGAAAGCATCAGGAAACCATATATGAGGGTCATCAATGGCAGCTAATGAGTCATCTTGATGGCACCATTAGTACACACGAGTAAATCAAAGCGTCAAGTGTTTAGGCGAAGTCTTTTGCTAGAGCCAACTTGTGTAAAAAAGTCAAAATTTGCTTTCATCAAGCAAAAATAACATTTTTGGGGAGATTTTTTTTACGTTATATTAAACCATACCAGTACAGCCCGTCTTATAAAGATGTTTTCAGACTTTCAAATGGTATTTTTTTTTTACTTTGTGACATGACTGCAGCCATTGGCTCTTACAGTTGCATCTCTCCATACAAGCACATCTAAACGCAAGAATTTTAATATACAGTATTGTCCGGTATGTTATGCAATTTTCTCCAGGTATCATGTATTTAGATTTAAGGTTTTAGATCAGGGAATGGTGTAAAAATAGTCTGTGGTTTGCAATAATCTGTGGTCTGTGCAGCTCTTTGTGATTAGGGGTTTTCAAATAAACATGACTTGACTTGACTACTTCGGTTATTGCAGTTAATGTGAGGTAGGACCCCCCGGAAAAACGTGAAAATGGGCAAAGTAGCATTTCCCCTTCATAAAAGTAACCCAGGGGTAAACATACCTATAATGATGTTTTTGCCCTCATACCACTGTAACAAAATATCAAGTATAGATCTACAAATAAAAACACAGAATTGCATTTTAGAGAATGGTCTTTAATGTCATTTTAAAGTAAGAAACAAAATTTAGAAAGCAGCTGGCTAGTTGTACGCTAGCATCAGATGTCCTTAAATTGAGCTAGGTCTCTGTGATAGTAAGAATACAACAATCCTGAATTGTAGCGGTTTCCCGCAGGTTGTTGCTCCAGGTCACCTATTTCATGGGTAATGGATCTTGCTTTTGTGAGATACAGGCTCTGCAGGGGCTGGCTTGTTACAAGGCCTCAGCAGTAGGTTGGACCTGCATCTCCGCAATTGCTTTCTCTCCTGACGGCGCTTCAGTCCCTTTACAGACCCGATAACAATCCACAGAGCACCTGCTGATGATCACCATTTCTTTGCGCTCTTCTGACTTTTCTCAGTCTGATTCATTTATTTTCAATGTAATGAGCCGCTGAAATATTAGCTGTAGCTGTAGCCCTGCTTCGCAGTTTGTTTTGGATAGACACATTGACTTGTGCGCCTGCCAACCCTGACTATCTGACTGATCACATGCATTCTCTGTAAAAAGAAAAGGGTTGGGGGAGGACCTTTTTAACAGGTTGGTTGTTCTTATCTCTAAACTTCTCTCGCAGCCGGCCTTGCATTTTCAAAATCAAAAATGTCTTATCTCTTTGTTTTGAATGTCTACTAAACTTTCAACTTTACGATAAGCCAATAGTGTTCGGCAAATACTTGTTTTAAAAGAACCACACTGATAATACTATGCCTTGCAGGACACAATATAACAATAAAGGGAAACATCATTTTTTTCTCTAATCCACATTAGAAGAATCTAAAGAACCTCCATTTCTTTTATTGTCTACGCTTGTTAGAATCTTGCATTGTCCCTGGTTTCATTTTCTGCTGGTTTGTCTGGGCGGGTCACCTCTCCCCTCAACCACAATAGGACTGGCGATAACAGATCTTTTAATATGACTGTCTCCTATATAAAAGAAGTACCAAGCGGGGATATTGAGTGCTAGCTAAGAGTTGCTCCTTTTTTGGGCTTGGCCCAGAACCAAAACTTATCAGAGCGATAAATGAAACCGTGGCTTGTATTGAAGTAAATCTTTTTAGTGTGTCATTTATTTGTTCGTCTCAATAGGCTACTGGCTAAATCAGATAGTGGCAAGCCTTTCACAGCACCAGCCATTTGTTCACATCTGTTGACCTACGCCAGCTTAGGTACAGCTTCAGCGAGTTTTGATGGCACAGAAGATGTTCACCGTACATTCCATACTCAAGATGCTACTTTTTTTCTAAATGTAAACATATTGGCTTCAAATACTATGTGGCTTTTTTGTTTGAGGTCGTGGCGTAAAAAAAACATCTTGCCAACAACTTAGTCTATGGTTTTGCCAATAATATTGATGTAATACGTAACAAAACATTTACAACGTACTTACAATATCTTAACTCTTTCACACAGTCCTCAATTTAAACATCCAAAATTAAACAGGAGTGGAAATTATCCGTCTATAACACCATAATTCTCTTTCTGTAGCATCAGCGTCAAAGTCAGGTCACTGAAATTTCCTTTAATCATCCAGGAACGATAACAAGTGAATGTCATTTGCTCCATTACCACGGCAACCAACAATGACAACATCACAAAAAAAATCACCATGGTGCAATCAATTTCCCCCCACAAATTGAGTCCTTAATTTATACATTTGAATTGAACATTACATGGAAGATATCAATCAAAATAGCAACCCCTCTCTTTCCTTCATCGTGAGGGTAATGGCTCTATGGAGTCGGCTCCATTTGTGATGCTTTTTTTATCCTGAGACTTGTCAATATGCATCTCTTCTCAGGGATTCTGTGATGTCGACTTTATTTTTGCTAAGTATATAAAGTTTAAATAGTTTTGTTTATTATAATATGTTTTTAGTAATTTCATAAACATTTTGAATTATATTTCCTGTTTTTACATAATAAATATAAAGTTTATTTTCTCATATAAAAGTTCACTTTAGAATGAAAATATACATGCTATTATAATTTGGTAGCATAATAGGCTTCTAGATTAATTATTAAGGTGTTTTGTGTTTAATGTTACATTATGATTGGTAATATTTATATATATATATATATATATATATATATATATATATATATATATATATATATATATATATATATATATATATAGTTTATAGAAACAAAGAAATTTGAAGAGTTATTTGGTATCCGAAAGAGCCAGCTCTCTTTAGTGAGCCGAGCTAAATGAGACTGTTCTCTAAAAAGACCCACAATTCCCATCACCACTTTATTCAATCTTTACAACAACATGATATCTCCACCACATTATTTACACACATGTCAAGTTCTCTATTTATACATTAGAATTTACCCGCAGTGGAGTTTATCTAACAAAATCACTACACTTCTCTGTATCTTTAATGTCCGGTCGCCAAAGTTTCCTTAAATCCTTGAGGAACGATAACAAACGGATGCAATTTGGTCCTTTACCACTGCAACCACCATTGACAAAAAGACCTGTCTATGTTGCAATCTGGCATTATTCTCAGTATGGTTGCCCTAATGCTGTTGTCTATAAGTATATGTCTCACATTTTACGCGACACACCCCATATTCGCGTTTTATTTTGAGCAGTAGGAAATATGTGCACATCTTTGTAATCGCCATCTTGAATGGTCACATGACAACTTGGAGCAGAACTGAAAACCACATACAGTAGGTGAAAACAATGGTTGTTATGGTTGTCTAAGCCTGCGGTTTAAAATCCGGTGCAGCTTGTACAGTTTTACATTTGAGTAAGCTTTTAATCAGGTGTGCCCTATTGTCTGGAATTTACGGTACTTCCTATTCCACACAACATATGTTTAGTTATGCTATTTGGTCCAGATAAATCTGCCTCCCTATGGACAGATTTGAGAGTTTGTTGACTAGCATTTGTTTTATAACATGATTCCTTTATTTTGGAAGATGATATAAAATGTCAGGAGGATGCATTTGTATTCTCCATTAAAACAAGATCCTTAGCTGATTTCCTGTAACCATGGTAATAGGAAGTCATCTCAGCTCTGTGAAAAGGAAGCAGAGTTTCCTGTTGTTCTTAGAAGTTTCCTCCCAATTTTGCAAGCTTAGGATTTAGCATTCAGGACTGGAAAACCGTACAACCGCTCCTGTTGTAGGTAAGCAGTGTTTTTGTGCATTTTCAGACCAGTTTGGTCAAAAATAGCGGGTAAAGATTGAATATTTCACTTGTTGGGTTGTTTTGACCCAACCGAGTCTTTTTGAAACATACTTTTAAACAATGAGGTTGTGTTATTTAGAAATACTGCATAAATGTAGTTTTTGTTTTGTTTTGTTTTTTTTTAACCATTGGTACCATTGTTTTTTTGAAAAAAAACCTACAAAATTACCTTAAATTCCGGACGACAGAGCGCACAAGATTAAAAACCAAATGCTCAACTTTGAGAACGAAACTCAATTCCTTGTATAACCTGAAATCATGAAAATAAACACATTCACGTCCATTTCTTACATTTTTTGCCTGGTGCACACCTGGCACCAACCACGAAGGAAAGTTGGTGCCGACGCCTTTGGGTCCAGCTGCGTCAAGCACATTTTCACTACTGCGCTGAAAGAAAACTTTGAGTCACAAAATTGTGAGGCCTTTATTTCTAGACAACAGCACCAGGGCAACTATACTGTGGAGAATAGAGCTAGACTGCAACACAGACTTGTTTTTGCGTGTTGTTGTCATTGGTGGTTGCCGCGGCAATGGCCAAAATGGCATTGGCTTGTTATTGTTTCTCGAAGATTAAAGGAAACTTCAGAGACCTAACATTGACGCCAATGATAGAGAAAGAAAAGCGTAGCGTTTTTGTATATTTCCGATGCGGTTCAATGACAAAATATATATCAAGGACTTCAATTTGTGGATGAAAATGTGGATGAAGTATTGTAATCATTAATTAAAGTACCGTCAAACCTCCTGTTTTGCATGTGTTACGTATTGTATAAAAATGTTGGCGAAAACATGTACTAATTTCTTGCAAATTTACGCTTGCGGTTTGTTGTATTTAGAGTGCACGCATTGTGGAAAAGAGCAGCTTGGCGTTTTTATTTAAAGGCGCTATTTTTAAAATTTAGTTAAAAAGTCATGGCTTGTAGTCCAGAACTCATTTTTACAATCATGGAAATATAAAACAAAAAATATATTCAGTGTTAATGTTTTCTCTTACTTAACTTTACTTTTTTGCAGTTTTCTTTCAGCACCCGGCAGATGCAGAGTGAGAAATGGAATTCTATAGCCAAATGGCAGAGGGCGCTCTGTAGTCCGGAATTTACGGTAATGTATTTTTAACTGCTCTGCACTGATACAACCCAAGAAGAGGATGGGTCTATCTTCTGAAAATTGTATGTTATTTTTAACCAGGGTTCTTAAGTTAGGAGTATCATTATCTTTATAAAATATTGCCTAATTCATTTGTTTTGCATTTTTAAGGCTGTCCAAAGCTCACGTTTGAAAGCAGCATGGTCGATTGCTGAGTGCTGCTCCAGTCCCTTGGCTGGGTTGGGCAACCCTGCCAGTGATGCAAGCTGCAACGTTATCACCGAAAACAATCCTCCCAAGATTTCTCCCCATCCTGAGTCAGGTGCGCTTAGCGTCTAAAGCCAGCTGAGCCGGACAAAACCAAAGACAAAGATGGAGTCAGCACAGCCCACCAGCACCTGCGGCTCAACAGAAGCAGCTGGTAAATCCTGCTGGAGTTTGGATGGAAGAGTGGTGATGCTTCTGGTGACCCTCGCTGGCGCTGTCATCTTGTTGCTTCTCTACAGACTCTTGCAAACACGACACAGGTGTGCAGAAAACCTTTTGCTGCCAAATGTGAAATGAAAAGAGCGATGTGACAACAACAGAGACAAAAACTATCATATACCTAATTTTCTGCACTATTAGTCACACAGGGATTATAGGGCACCGACCCGGAAATCATATTTTTTCAAATACCTTTCATATATAAGGTGCGCTGGACTATATCAAACTACAATAAGAGCTATCGTATATATTTGTGTAAAACGGTTGGTATGTATCAGTGCAATGATTGAGCAGTCGGACCACACCGACCAAATTTGCAAAACATGGCATGCAATGGGAATCGAACCTGGTTCCCTGCAGTGAGGTCAACAAAACCAAAAGTGATTCTGAGACCCAAAATTGAGTCGTAGGCCCGTCTGGCAAAATAATTCTATGAAGAAAAAATGAATGGAGCGCCGATTACGCAGTAGATGGCGGCAATGCCCAACTCGATCTCAATCAACGCGGTCTCGATTGTGTTCAATAGAGACCACATCTCATTTTGTTCATTTCCCTTCCTTTTCTGCCTATAGTAATTAATTCCTTGAAAGTTAGTGATAAGAGGAAGGAAAAGTGGAAAGTAGTGACAGCAATGAAAGAGTTGAAGAAAGAAATACTGTTTGCCATTGAATTACTGCTTGAAAGTACTGTTAATCATATACTATATATATATATATATATATATATATATATATATATATATATATATATATATATATATATATATATATATATATATATATATATATATATTTGGGGAAAATATGGTCCTGACGAAACAAAAGCATACGTAGTCCAATATTACAGTGGAAAAGAAAAAAAGGAGTGTTTTTAAAAATAAAATGAGAAAAATATTTCGCGTTCGCAGCTAACATATAAAGGGGGGGAAAAAAAGAATGGAGTACTTGTTGTTTTTCGCCCTTCAAACACGACACTTCTCTTTCCATATCATCGGCGTTAATGTCTAGTCACTAAAGTTTCCTTTAATTCTCCAGAAACGATAACATGCAAATGCAATTTGGTCCTTTGACGTGGCAACCAAAAAATTACAACTACACAAAAAAAAACGCATCTGTATTGCAATCTGGCATATTTTTCCACAGTATGGTTTCCCCGGAACGGTCGTGTAGAAATATAGGGCTCACATTTTACACAACGCAGTCCTCATGTTTCTTTTAGTACAGTTGTAAATATGTGCTCATCTTTATAATTGCCATCTTAAGAGTTCACATTAGAAAGGTCTGCGCGGGTTCAACATGTAACAATGGACATAAAGTAGTCCACTTTTTTCAGCTATTTAAGCCCGCGGCTTAAAATCCGGAGCGGTTTGTACGGAGACAAAATTGAATTTTGTTGTTTGATTTGAGCATGTGGTATTTAATCTGAAATTTACGATAACTGTTTGATCCAAGACCGTATTATGTTAATCAGCTTCGGCGCAGGTTTGAATAATTTTCATAAAGCATTCTAGTTGTGACGAATATTTTTGTTGGCATTCTACAGGCTGAAGATGGCGAGCGCGAGACACGCCCTGGAGTATCACAGCTTCTACCACGCAGCCACTTACACATTCAAACACCCACCAACTTATGAGAAGTTGCTCAATAGCAATGGCGCCCAAAAGGTCGCGACGACGCCGACCGTCGTCACAGCATCACCACCCACGGTCCCTCGGCGGGCTTCAGTCCCTCGGCCGGCCTCCATGCCACTCCCTCCAGCACCGGCGATCACACCAGTCCAGGTGATATCCCAACCCCTGATTACGCCCCTTCCTGCTATCCCGGCACCTGTACCAAGCCCCCACCTTTCATGGGGCGCCTGCTCAGACGTGGATGTTTACTCTCGCATCGGAGCTTACCGACCTTCCAGGCTTTCTAGCCTATCCAGCCATTCAAAGGTCATTCTTTTTGAACACTCGTCTCTCTGATCTGACAGAAATGTCCTGTTTTTATTTTCGTTTGACTTGTATTTTTTACGATGGTTGGAATTTCAGGCTAGTAAAAACCATGTCACGGTTTACTTTTAGATTTCAAGGCACAGGGGACATAGTGTAGTCAAAAGTCAAGTCGAATTTATTTATATAGCCCTTAATTACAAAAATGTCTCAAAGGACTGCAAAGGATTACAATGAAACAATTACCTGATCTTAAACCAACATGCGGGCAAGGAACAACTCAAAACCTCCGCGTGAGGAAAAAGAGAAACCTTGAGAAGGGACCTCACAAGTGGTATCCCCCTTTCAGGATGACCAGGGTGAATTACATTTAGCATTACAGTACACAAACATCGTAAACACTAGGTAACATGTTGAAAATTTGTCTGGAAAGTGCATGACAGCAGTGTATAACAGGAATGTCAAACTCACTTTGACTCTGGGCCCAGATACAGATTTTCTTTCTGAGGCAGGCTGGTGTTCTGAAATTCCTTCCTACCCATTGAGACATCTTACCATGTGCACGCATGCACGCAAAGCTGATTTCCTGGGAAATGTACAAGTTTCGTCCTACTCATCAAAAGCGCCTTTGAATGTGATGAAACATTCAGTTGAAACCAGTGACTACTTGCGCTTTTCATTTGTATTTAGTCTTATTTGACTTTTTTAGTGCTTCAAAATACTGTTATTGACATAGCTTTCAAGCCTGCCGTGTTTTTATGTTGTAGCTTTTTGGCGTGTGGTGTATCTATGCATGCTAGCCTGGTTTTATATTGTCAGTAAAGTTCTGTTTGCAATTAAGTTTCAGTCTTGCTGATTTAAATTGATCAGAAAGAAAATAAAATTGCTGCTGTCAAGTCAGCCCACGGTAGGACTTCTTGACTGGGGAGGGGGTTTTCAGAGAACACCTGATCAGAAAAAGAATGTCCATTTTTTCAAGTTTGTTTCTTGAGTATGATGCTTTTTTGTTCAACCAACATTAGTAACCTACTTTAAATATCATAATCACTGATGACAATAGATCTTTTCTAAACACTACACATTTATTCACAAACAACAGGGAAAACCAATTTTCATGTTTGGCATTGAAGGTGTTACCTGAATTATTTTAAAAGTTGAGTTAATGCAGTTTTGTACCTATACCAATTTACCATGCTGTACAATCTCAACACTGCCCTCCAGCGGTTGGCCAGAGGATTTGGTTTGTGTTTATTTAAAAAAAAAAAACATTTTTATAGAAATGAAGACTCGCTTCTCTTTTCGACATAAATGTATGATGGGCTGAGTTAAATCATCCAACGGGCCAGATCCAACGCAGAGGCCATATGTTTGACATGACTGGTGTACTGATACTGCATCCTGGTGGTAAAAAAGAAAATCATTCATAAAATAACACATTGATTTAAATAATAGGGACGAATATGTTAACCATCATATAAAAAAGCATTTTTAATACTCCTAGGTCAATCTCACCAAAAGGCAGCTGACATGATTGTCCGCTATCTTTCTGCTACCCAGGTACCCTAACAAAACTAAAACCCTGTAAAAGGCTGGGCAAAAAATGAGAAAGAAAATTGTGACTTTTGGTCTATTAGAGTCTCTGTAGTTTTGCCTTGTACAGTATATACCAGTTACCATCAGCCACCTACCACCCTGTGGCGGGCAAATTGGGTATACAGCTCCCGACCACCGACTATTCCAAGCAGCCAAATCCAATCTTCCACCAGCCCAGCAACGCCCTATAACTTTGCTTGTCATGTTTAAATTGATCCATAGTTTGTACAGTTTATTTAACCTCCAAAAAAATAAACAACTTGTCTTAAATATTAACATGTTACAGTGACTGTAGGAGTAAAGGGGCATTTTAACAAAATTCTTGATTAATCATTTAATTATTTGAAATGCCTTAAAGCTGAGAAAGCAAGCCCTAGTTCTCTCATCTCCAAACACCATGTGGAGAACGCAAATGGTAATTGCTGTTCTTGCCTGCCAAGTCGAATGCTCTGCAGGATACCACGAAAACACTTTTAAACTCCCTGATGCAAATGTGCAATTAGCGTTGATCACTTTGTTTGCCAGTCGAGTAAAAAGAACAAGACGGCTCAAAGACATCGCATTTCAATGTGTCAGCACGGATAGTCGGGTTAAATATTCCTGGTGAGTTAAAATCAACACACTTTAGTTATCGCATACCTGTCAAAATATACATTTCTGACGAATTTTGTATGTTTTTTTGACCAATTTGTAATTGTGTGTGCAGCATGACAATTTGTGTACAACATTAGTTTTTTAAATACACTGCTCTATATAAAAAGCAACAGTGAATGTACTACAAGTATAGAAGTACTAAGATGCTCAAATAATTGTTTATTTTTTAATTTGGTAAATAAAAGAAACTTGTTTCCCCCCTTTTTCTTTGTTTTTAATCCTACATACTCTGTCCTGTTATGAGTAAATAGCAATCACATTGCGTTTGTAAGGTATATTTGTCATGATGACTCATTACACTCACCTGAACCCGCTTGTTTGACGCCAGCTGCCGCTGGTTACCTGATTGTCTCCCTGTCCGACTTAACCTCAGTCATTTCACTCACCTGTTGTCAGTCTGTCAGTGAACCTCTGTTTTCACAAGGCAAGCATGTTTGACTCTGATTCCCGTCAGTCCCGTTTTGTCACCCGTTTTCACTTGTACGCTCCTTATTTCCCCATTTGTCTCTTGCTATGACCCGTTTTTTGACCCCGACCACGTTCTGATCTCCCGTCCCGGCTAACGACCTGTTTTTCTGTTTAACTATGCCACGATCTCCCTCTCCGGAAGATCCACTTCCGCATTCGGAACATGCTCCGATCCCGTGAGCGGCTTGCTTCCCGCGTCCAGCGAGCACCGGATCGCTGGCGTTGCCTTTCTTCTATATTTCAATAAACTTGTGAGAAATGTTACATATCTGGGTCTGACTTCTTTTCTGCTCCTGACAATATTATGGCAATCATTAATAAGGGGAGCAATTGGCTGGCAGGTATTTTATTGAAACCTGATAAACATACTTCTGCCACCTGCGACCGTGGTGAAACCCAGTGGTGAACCATTAGGCTTGCAAGGCCTTCTCCGCTGGCCTAAAAAATATCTGAATCATCTTGATTACATTTTGTCCATCAATTCTTATTAAATTCCAGATTGTCTGTCAGCTTCAACTAATTGCTTTTCAGATGTGTGCTTTCATACTTAAGCATATCGCCACATTTCACGCATTACTTGTTGCCAGGCTTAGAAATCTACTCGGAGGCCTTTAAAAATAATTCTGCAGGCCTGCAAGCATAGCATCAGAGTTCGATAAAGCTGTTTTCTTAGCCAATCATATTCCGAGTTGGAGATTCACCACCAGCTATCGGTCAATGGGAACCGTCACCAGTTGAAAATAATTCTTGTTGGATCTGAAAGGCATATTAAATCTGTATGCCAAATTAAATTAAATCTTCTCAAGGAAAAAAAAATGTAGAATGTATTTGTGCACAAATCAAAAGGACTTTTGGTGAGTAAAATGTGGCTTTATTCCTCAAAAATTTTGTAATTTCATGAGGTTGCTTTTTATGATTTTTTTTTACACGTGCCACTACTGTAGTAGCAGTAAAAAAAATTATAGCCATAAAATACTTATTGAGGCTTGGATTTAATCAGACGTAACACTAGTAAAGGCGTAGGTGTGAAATGCATGGATGGTAAAACCAATGCGTGAGTAAACACATAACAAAACATGCGCCTTACTTGTGCATTTGTGAAAGGCCAAAATGAAATTTTTGTGACAGCAGAGAGCCGACGGTGCTTTTGCAGGGCAAGTTTGGTTGAACAATAGAAGAGTCTAAAGCACAAGATCTTTCAAGAGGCAAAATGATCGACGGACAATTGCAGCTGTCAGAATCCATTAGACAAAATAAAGAGGCCTGCAACACACCGGTTGCAGTGTATACAAATAAACACACCGGTGGCAAATCACAAAGTTAATTGGTCAACAGACAATAATCTAGGATGCAGGGATTGCGTGCGCACTTTAACTGTGCCAAGCGTTATTAAAAAGGGGTGGATTCTGGTCATTTTAGAGAATGCCACAAATACACACACACACAAAAGTGAATACATTGATAAATGAATGCTTGTGATGTTATTTATAAATATGGCCTAGTGAGTTATTTGTACCATACATGAGCCCATATTTTTCAATACAACCCAGTACATTTTGTTTTCTCATTACTTTACTCTGATGACTTGCACTGAATGTAATCAGCCAGGGATGCGTGGTCTAGACAGTAGCTGCTGATAGCCAGCCTCAAGCATACTTCCAAATGACAATCAGTCATGGTGAAACAGTATTTGAACTTGATAATCTTCAGTGTGGAATAGGCTGACTCCGATAAATAAATGGAATCAAGTAGGTAAGTCAAGTCAAGTCATGTTTATTTGTATATTAATCACAAAGAGTCTCAAAGGGCTGCACAGGCCACAGATTACTGCAAACCATAGACTATTATGACACCATCCCCTGATCTAAAACCCACATGGTGCAAATAATACACAGATATTGTCAACATAAAATATAGGTTATTCATATGCTATTGAATAGAAGTGTGTTTTAAGCTTGGATTGAACCATTTACCATTTTCACTGCGGTTGCAGATCGAATCTCGGGAGGAAGAGCATTTCACAGCACTGGGGCCCGAATGGAGAACGCTCTCGAACCTGCGGATCTCTTCTTGGCTCTTGGGATCAATAGTAGACCAGCATTTTCAGAGCGAAGGCTCCGGACCATAGGGGGAAATTAAATCTGAACGATACGAGGGAGCAAGTCCATGCATGATTTTGTATAATACCAACCTTAAAATCACATTTCAAGCTAACACCAATAGCCAATGCAGGTTAGCTAAAATCGGGGTAATGTGATCAAACTTTCTTCTCTTAGTTAAAAGCCTCACCGAAGCATTTTGTACCAGCTGTAGGCTCTTGATTTTGGATTTCGGGAGACCGGAGAGTAGTGCATTACAGTAATCGAGACGGGAGGTAACAAACGCATGAATTATAATCGCCGCATCCGACTGAGACAGCATAGTGCGATTTTTAGCAATGTTGCGAAGATGGAAAAAAGAAGATATAGTTGAGTGTCATCTGCATAACAATGGAAACTGATAATATACTTATGAATAATATCACCTAATGGAAGCATGTAAAATGCTGAAAAGAAGTACTAAACCCTTCGGAACACCACAGGTAACACTAAAGGGCTCAGATGTCTTCTCACCATATTTAACATAGTGCGTCTTATCTGAGAGGTACGATCTGAACCATAAGAGGACGGTTCCTGAGGGACCGATCCATTTTTCCAACCGTTCTAGTAAGATATTATGGTCCACAGTGTCCAAGGCAGCACTAAGGTCCAGCAGCAGCAAGTGTGATGAAGCGCCGGAGTCCATTGCCAGTAGAAAATCTTTGGTTACCTAAATCAGGGCTGTCTCAGTAGAGTGGTTAGCCCTGAATCCAGTTTGCATTGATTCAAAAAGATTGTTCTCAGATGTAAAATCATTCAGCTACTGTGCCACAACTTTTTCAAGTACTTCAGAAAGAAACGGTAGGTTTGACACAGGTCTATAATTACATAAGCTTTCTGGATCAAGGTTGGGTTGTTTCAGTGTAGGTTTAATAACAGCGGACTTAAAAGCCGCTGGAACTAAACCTGAGGAGAGTGATATGTTTATAATATTTAGAAATGAAGGTCCAAGGACCCCAGAAAGACCTTCAATCAGCAAACCCGGAAGCGGGTTAAACAGGTAACACATCAGTGAGTAAGTCCCGGAACTGTTCATAAGCCCTGGACGTCAGCTCAATGTCTGTTTGTAGTCTCAAAATCTCATCTTTCACTCCATCTTTCACGTGCTTCAATTCCAAATTTATGCTTTGGTGGCAGCCTTCGCTTTTGTGGTCAGCTGTGACAAAAAATGACTGCTGCCGGGTTAACTGTGATTTGAGTTATTTCACCTTTGTTTTTCTCAGCTCGTTTTCAAAGGAAAATCCTTGTCGTAGTTTTTTTGAATGGTCTAAAAATGCCACTCCACATCTCCCTTTTTTTGGAATAGCAACGCTAGGCTGGCAGATTAGGCAAACACGTTTTAATTTTGACATCGTGAAAAAAAGGACCACTTTCACGCTGTATGGAAATGGTAGTTTTTTTTACTTGGTCCTGCTCCATCACTCATTTTATATCCTTTCCTAAATAAACAAGGATTAAATTGAAGCTTCGAGTTAGCTTCAACTTCGTAGCATAGACTGTTACGTAACTCTAATTGAATGTGCATGTGTGTTGACCCATGTGACAGAAATGATCAGATATCAGACTGGCTGCCCAGTATTTTTGTCACAACCCAGAAACGGAGACAAGACCCAGAAGCGTTCGTTTACTACATTTTATTGATAAAGAGAGAGAGCAGTGCTTGCTTCCACGATCGGATGATCGACGGACACCGTCAGCAAGTGGCTGGAACGCGGAAGTGGCACTTCCGTGTCGAGCGAGGATAATCGTAGGCAGCAGGGATACTCACTAGCCGGAACGGGAGAGCAAGGGCAGTATCGAGTCCAGAAAGGAGGGGTCGGCAATAGGTATCAGGCAGGAAACTGGGCAAAACAGGTCAAGGCTCGGGTTGAAAGGGCAGGGCAGAAATGGGTCCAGAAACAGGTCGGCACCAACGGGGCAGCCACAGGTGCCCCTATTCAGTAATCATGACAATTTCAATCAAGTGACATATTTGATAGTAAGAAGATGATAGGCCGACGTTTTTTTTGTTAATGCTATTTGCCCCCAGAGGTGCGTACACTTTTGTTTTCTATAATAGATATGCCTTGGAAGTGGACAGGGCTGTTACCAGGCTGCTCCCACATCGTGCCACTCTCGGATTGATGGGGATCTGCAGCCACAAGGTAGCCATATTGTTCTCGGGGGGAGAACCATGCGTCGTGTTTTGACCGCTAGATGATCACTTGATAAACATTCATTTTAACCAAATGAATGCCGAGTCCTTTAATGCCTTACTATCTACCCACACCGTAGTTGCGATCGACTGGTGGTATCCCTGTTCTAGTGGGTACCATAAAAACAACACTTAAAAGATGGTTTTGAGCCCTTTGCACATCAGGTTAGATTTTATCTCCTTGCGTTTTGGAGTGTTAAGGAGTTTGGAGACCAAATGACAGTCAATAAGAAACAAAAAAAGGTGAAGGCTTTAAAATTTTTATATTATTTAAAAACACCCTTGACAAAGGACAGAGAAGTGATTAGAGTCATACCTCTATATACGAGCACCCCTACACAAGAATTGCGATAAGTGAGATTTATTATGAACAAACCTTGCTCCGCATAAGACAAAAAATCAATTTAGCAACTATAAAACGGTACCACTGTACTACGCAAAAAAGAGTAGAACTGACATACACAGTAAGAAAACAACACATACGCACTGATCAATTGAAAGAACAGGAACTCAGATGGGATAGATTACAAATAAGATTTAGAGGGACAACTACGATAGCTCTCAGAAAGAAACGAAAACTGAGTAGACTCACAAACAAAAAAACGCACGACGCTGGGTGAGCTGACTGGCGGGCACAACAAAGTAAAACATAGACAGCCAACGTTTAAATAAATACAATTTTTCTCTCCAGCGTCCCAATCTTTAAATGTGCTTGTATTCTCACTTTCAACACTTCAGAGATTAATTGATGAAAATAAGATCTTAGAAAATGTCATGAACCAGAACAGGATCAGGACCCAAATGCGTGAAGTTTCTCACACACGCCTTTTATTTTACGGGAAGTGGGGAGTCATGCACGTCAGTCAGCAGTCTTCGGTGGAAAGATAGGAAGCCAGAGGCCGACGATATCGATACCAATTGCTTGAGCAGATATCGGACAGATGGGGTCGATATCGGACAGGACAGGACAGACAGGATTGATATAAAAACAGGATATCGAAAATGAACAGGACAAACTAGACGGGATCAAAACTGGAAACCGATATTAAACAGTACAAAATAAACGGGAACAATACTGGACAGAAAATACCAACAGGAAAGAGGACCGAGTCAAAACCCACGTCTTGTGGGGCAGAGGTTCGTTGATGAACTGACAAAGGAAGAGTGAGAGCACTGAGCTTGAATAGACGGAAAGCCAATCTGTTAATGAGCTGCAGCTGGCGCCACATGGGCGGGGCCAATTTGGCGCCATGGCAACTGTGACAGAAAAATGGAAAAACATCTGTTAAAGTGAGAGGGTTTAAGGCCTCCTGGTGGTACATTAAAAAAACCTTCATTCAGTAAATAAAGTAAAGTAAGTAAATGGCAACAATACAGGAATTATCATACCAATATTAATTTTTATACTTATTCATTGGTCAAGACATTTCTATATCTTTAACATTGTGCAATCCATAACTAGAAGTCGCCGCCATGTTTGTCTGGCATCCTGCTGCTACGCTGTGTTTATTTGCCACATTGCCACATTGAGGTGACATTACACAATGTATTGTACTTCCAAGCATGTTAAAAGAACTGTGGTGAATTGAAGCCATAATAGGATTTGTTTAATTTTGGAGAAATATTAAAATTGCACCTATTTTAAAAATCCCTGTGCATTAAAAGGCAACCAAGGACATGGGGTGAGGTTCGTGCATGGTGAGGCAGTACAATTAACATATAAATGAACCTACATCGTATTCATCATTTAATTTGCGGAGCAAGAAACAATCTAATAATTATAACTTGGAAAAAAAAAAGTTCAATTTTCTTATCCATCAATTATTAAATGATCGTGACATTTCCAGGCAAAACGTCTCGTTATCAGATGAGTATCAATCGCTACTTTGCTGTATTTACTTGGATCACATCAATACCAAAAGGCCCGGTATGGCCCAAGCTTGTAGGGAACCATTGATCTAAAAAAGTCTGAATGTTTTTCAACAAAGCTTTCAGTTCAGCTATGCCGTACTGCTCTGGGTGAGACACAAATGAAATAAGCCAAATTTTTGGTAAATAATACATCTGCGTGCAATAGTGGCCAGCTGCGGGCCACTCAAAAATAAATATAAAACACCTCTGTATTCCTGTGTTCTAAGCAGGCCTTTGATCAGGTAATTGCCCCTTTGCCTCCCGGAGTTTGCGTCGCCCATCTGTCGCCGTGGCAACCACCTCCACAGTCTCCTGACCCCTTTCGCTGCCTTTCAAGATACATCTTTGTTATGAGATTGTGAGTGGCAGAAGGAAAGGGTCATTGGAAATAACACCGTGAACAATCGTCAAAACAAATCTGTTTTGTAGGACTGGCGGCACGTGTGACAAATATACATGCTGTATTTTTCGGATTATCAATCGCTCCAGATTATAAATTGCACCGGTAAAATATGCATGATATGGAAGGAGAAAAACATTTAAAAATCCCTTTGGAGTATAAATCACATTTTTGGGGGAAGGTAATTCGATAAAATCTTGAAAGGCAACTTAAAATTAAATAAAAATAAAGATTCGCGAGTGAAATGCCCCCCCGCCCCCCTTGTCACAACCAGAACGGAATCAGGACCCAAATGCATAGTCCTAACCACAAGTTTATTGAATAGAAAGAGGAAGGGCAGCGCCCGCGATCCGGTGCTCGCTGGACATGGGAAGCAAGTCGCTCTCGCAATCGTATCTTGATCCGAATACGGAAGTGGCTCTTCAGTAGCAGGAAATGGCGGTGTCAGGGACGGAAAAACGGGTCGATAGCCAGGACAGGAGAGCAAAAACGTGGTTGGGATCAAAAAAGGGTCGTAAGCCGGGATGGGAGAGCAGACGTGATCGGGATCAAAAACAGATCGTAGCCTGAGAAAAACGGGGAGATCAGGAACGGACAGGTGGGAAAATAGGTCAAAAAACGGGACAGGCTGGAGTCAGGGTCAAAATGCTTGCCTTGTAACAACAGAGGTTTGCTGATGTACTGACAACCGGAGAGTGAAAAGGACTGGGCTTAAAAAGGGACAGGGAACCAATCAGCAGCTGTCGCCAAATGAGTGGGCACAGGTGATGCCAATCAGTAATCATGACACCTCTAGCATACGTAATCGCGCAAATGTTACTAAAACGACTTTGTATCTCATTTTTGGGGATTGTATTTGAACAATAAAACACAGAGCATTTGCACCTTTTATAAAAATCTCTTTAGAGTAAGTTAAAAATATTTACTTTGGTGAACTGACACCTTATCTTCTGAACACCCATTCTATCTGTTGATAATTTAATAGTTCATTTCGGCATTGTAAGATTTAAGGTAGAGCACATTACAGTTTTCAATACATATGATATTCAGGGGATTACTGTTTCGGATCGCTGGTTGATCTAAAAAAAATTAACTACCGGTAGTTGACATGCCCATAGATAAGTAAGAAAAGGTGGTGTCATCCTCAGAGTAAATATTTTCAACTTTCTCAAAATTTATTTCTAACCAACGTAGAACTTATCTGTGCTTGACTGTTGAGTTACATTTCCACAAAAAATGAGATACAAAATCATTTTAGTGACGTTTGCACAAATGACGTATGCTGAGGGAACGGGGTGCATTTCATGCGGGGAGGGCATTTTTCGGCATAATACCGGCAATGTTGAAATGATCAACGCAGGCCTAGAGCGCCCTCTTGCGGTTAAGTGTGAAAATAACATGTGAAATAATGTGTAAATAATTTCACACGTAAATGTTACCAAAGTATAAGTCGCATCCCTGGCCAAACCATTCAGAAAACGGACTTAGAAGAATAACAATAGGGCAAATAACTAGAAATGTGTGGTTATGTGTTGAACCCTAATCCTAACCCCGCACCCTTCACAGTCGATGCACATCAAACTTCTATGCCGTATGGCACACATGTCAAACCCATTGCCCTTGGCCCAAATGTGGCCCGCCACATCATTTTATGTGGCCCGCGAGAGCATAAAATGTCTTTGCGTCTAAAAATAAATGGGTCAAAAGAGTGCTTTAAGACAAAAAAATATAGTACCCAAAATGCTGGTCAACTATATTTCCGCAAATTAACGGCTCAGTTCCACTACATTGAAATGTTTTCACATCAAGGCTAAAGAGTGTAATCGAGGAATAATTGAGTCCCAATTTTCATTATTTTTAAAAAATCAATTAATTTTTTATTACTTATTTTATTTTGATTTGTTTTATCATTTATCTCTCTCTCTCACAAATTAGTCCCGCCCGTGTGGCGCCAGCTGCGGCTCGTTGACAGATTTGCTTCCCTTCTATTTGAGCTCAGTGCTCTCACTCACCCTTTGTCAGTCCGTCAACGAACCTCTGGCCCGCAAGACGTGGGTCTTGACTCTGTCCAATTTCTTGCCTGCATTTCCTGTCCGGTATCGTTCCCTGCTATTTTGGTCCTGTTTATTATTATCTCCAGTTTTCGTTCCCGTCCAGTTTGTCCTGTTCAATTTCAATATCCTTTTTTGATATCAATCCTGTCTGTGCCGTCCTGTCCGATATCTGCTCAGGCAATTGGTATCAATCTCGTCGGCCTCTGGCTTCCTGTCATTCCACGCCACTGCTGCCTAACGTGCATGACTCCCCATTTCCCGCAAAATAAAAGGCTTGTGCGAGAAATGTGACACAATTGGGTTCTTCTCCGGTTCATGACAAATTCTATGTGTTTTTAATATGTTTTTTTTTCTTTCCAACTAATTTTTTCTTGGCTTATTTTATTTGGATGTTTTAAAGTTTTTATTGTTATTTTTTCAATTCTTTTTACTTCTTATTTATTTATATTACAATTTTCCCCAAGGATTTTGTTACATGTAATTTAGCTATATATTTTCAGTATAACTGCAATGTTTGTGACTTGAGTTATACATTTTACACGAAGGAGTAATCTATTTTACACACCATTTAATGACATTTAGTCACATTTATAAGTGACATCAGTCACTTTGACAGGAACCTTTATGCTGTTATGGCCCTCGGTAAAAACAAGTTCGACACCCATGCCCCATTGTTTTTCACTTTCATTCATTCAAAAATAATTTAAATACTGATTATAGGAATATATCTTTGCCTACCCTTTAGGTTTCTCAGCTGCAGAAAAGGCTGAAAATTCAAAGAAATAATAGTATTACGGGATAAAACAATCTTTCATTTCTATATATATTTTCCTTAATTTCTTTTTTTTTTACCCACATTGTTTTTTTATGCTCTTCAAAAAATATAAATGGAAAATAAATAGGAAAATGCATAGAAAAATATTTGTTAAAATTCACTGACAATTTCCATTTATGTTTTTAATTTTTGAAATGGTTGCAACATAGATTAATTTTTTTTTTTTTTTAATTTGAATTTTGAAGGATACTTCTATTCAGCTTCATTATGCATCTCCAAAATTTTGGTAACACAAAAAAAAAACATACTTATAATAGTGTCATCCTTTTAATGCTGTGACGCAAAATAAATCACTGCAGGATAAAGAAGTGTCGGATGAAAAACCTTAAGTGAAATTATGTAGTAGTAAAGTAGGATACAGTAAAGTATATCATTTTTAAAGTAAAACATTCTTGTATTTTTTTTTTTTTCAATTTTAGAAAATGTTTTTGTTTACTGTTATTAAGATAAAAGATGTATATTTTTCCCCTCACATGAAGCCCCACACTGCAAAAAGTACGTAAAAATGAGAATAAAATATATGAGGATATACATATATATATATATATATATATATATATATATATATATATATATATACATATATATATATATATATATACATACATATATATATATATATATATATATATATATATATATATATATATATATATATATATATATATATATATATATATATACATACATACATATATATCTATATATATATATATACATACATACATATATATATATACATACATACATATATATATATATATATACATACATATATATATATATATATATATATATATATATACATACATATATATATATATATATATATATATATATATATATATATATATATACATACATATATATATATATATATATACATATATATATATATATATATATATATATATATATATATATATATACATATATATATATATATACACATATATATATATATATACATACATATATATATATATATACATACATATATATATATATATATATACATATATATATATATATATATATATATATATACATATATATATATATATATATATATATACATATATATATATATATATATATATATATATATATATATATATATATATATATATAGATATATAGATATATATATATATATCTTTAGAGAGAGAGAGAGAGAGAGAGAGAGAGAGAGAGAGAGAGAGAGAGAGAGAGAGAGAGAGAGAGAGAGAGAGAGAGAGAGAGAGAGAGAGAGAGAGAGAGAGAGAGAGAGAGAGAGAGGTTGTGTCACGGCAATGGGGATTCAAAATACTTTCTTTTGGTGTTATCTAACCAGTGTAGGACTTTCTTGTATTTCTTTTTTATTTTAGGAAATATTTTCGGTCACTGTGTTAAAATAAAAAATACATAAACAATGAGAATAGAATAAATAAAATAACACAAATATAATTGCGAAATGAAAAAAAAATACAAATATATTTTTGAGTGGTTGTCGTGAAAATTATATTTCAAATTACTATATTTTGATGCACACAGCTGTAAATACACTTTAAAATACGCCATTGACTATTTATCAAAAAGATATCGATTATCTAACCTGTTAAGTTTTTTTAAAACACGAACAAGAGCTTTTACAACCCTGAACTTCTGTCTACAGCTTCCATGAGCACAAGATACTGTTCAACTGCAACTGTGAAATTGGATATGTTTATTATATATTTTAGTGAGATACTGTTTTAATGTGTTTATTCTTTTGCATAATTTTACCCATTTACTTGCACTGTATACGGAGAACACCTTTAATATGGTTATACTTGTATAACGTCAGTAAAGACCATTCATTCATTCTTTAGAAATACATGTTTTTCAAAACTAATTGTTTTATTAATGTCTCACATATCAAACCGGTATTGTTTTAACATTTCCATATTTTTATGGTTGTATGGATAATTTTATTCTCAGCCCAAAATTCAAAAACTAGCTTTGGTTATCAGAAAGGTTCTTTATTGACCAATACAGACAATGCACATAGCTCAGATAATATTTCATACTGCTTTTGATAATGGCAACAAGTTTTCTTATATAAAGAGATCATGCAGCTGGCAATTCAGGGTCTTTCAGAAATAACACTTGACGGTTTTCTGACCATTGCGACAATGGAAAAGGGCATCCAGCAGAGGATGAAGGTGCCCATGATGATGATGGTGCAGTTTGGACACTTTGAGTTTTCGTAGTCTGTATTTTCCCTCATGCTTTGCAGCACTCGTTTTTGGTTGAACTACACAAAACAGTGACATTTAGTGGTCAAATGTGACACAGTGTCCCAATAAGGCAGTAATGTCAAATATACAAAACAACGGGCCGGATCTGGCCGATTGGATGATTAATTAACCCGCCATAAATTTATGCGTATGTCAAAAAATAGCAAATCTCTATCTTATGTCTAACAGAAGTTATGCTTTGTTATAATTAATACAAACAAAACGCTCCTCCCCTCCGCTTTAATGCAGTGAAGGTGGGGATAAGCTGGTGTCCGGTCTGGTTTCATGTTAAAGACAATATTGTACAGTTTTCTCAGCTTCATTAAGCCCATGCCTAGTAGTTTGATCTGACGTTATTGCCCGTTTACGGCCATACCTCTTACGTTGTATTTATTTTTAATATATTTTTAAGCAGTATGACATTTGAGGCATATTTCTATTCATAGTTCCCACTCAAGTTTGTTATATATTGGGTGCCTAATTCAGATACGAAGCTGCATTTAGTTTACTCTTAAAATAAACACTTAGTCAACACATTCAGTGACAAACATGAAAATGTTTTCCGTTGCTTATTCATAAATGTGTTGTGCTTGGAAAAGATCCCTTATCATCCATGGTTATAGTTTTCATTTTCATCCCAAAATGTAATACCAAATACTCTTTTTACAATGCCAGTTGCAAAATACAAGAATCATATCTAAAACAGAGTTTCTGAACTGATTGGGCGGACCCAAAGGTGGGTCAAGGACCCGATTTCAGTGGGTCCCAGGCCTTTGTCTTGGCAAAATAATTCTAAGAAAAGAAAAACTAACTCTGTAGCTTAATTACACTTCTTAACAGAAGATGGCGATAAAGCCCTGCAAATGCGAGTTCACAACCGCCATATCACACCACAGGAATAAGACCACTAATGTTGGTTTACACATGTTGAGCATAGCCAAACGCAGTCACAGAGAAGAATATTTCGCATATGGATTTTGTCATAATAATGACAAACTGAAATGTAGGGCTTTGGCTTTCATTAAAATTAACTAATTGAGTAAAGGGACCGTGTGTATTGTTTGATCACTATATGTCAATGTATTGTGTAGTGCAACTGAAACTAAGTGCTAAAAAGCACTAGGAAGAATACAAACGACTCAGACTCAAAGTGACCAACCAGCACCAATCTTCTTCTCATTCTTTTCCAACCATTTCCTTATCTTATCTTTGTTTCTGGTAAACTCCACAGCAAGATGACCGTAAATTATTTCAACTCACTTTAGCTGGGGCTCATGTCATTTAAAATAAATGCAAATTTCTCAACCTATGAGTATTTTAAGAATGCATGTAATTCATTTATATTACATACATTTACACTTACATGAATATTTTGCTAATTATTTAGATACATATTGTTTTATTTTTGCCACTATGATGCCCCCAATAATACACACTGTCCCTGTAAAAAGTGAATATATTCTACTATCTGGTTTTAACTGCAACCACTTTTTACTCATTAATTTTGAAAAGTGGAACTTTGTTCTTGTTTTGGTCGTTGCTCAATTGTAATTATAGGAACGTCTAAATGTTTTTCAAAAAAGCTTAATGTACCTTAGATTATATTTAATACTGCCAAGATTTCTTTTAAAAAGAGTGTGATCCAGCATGCAGCGGGCAATTCAGGGTCTGCAGAAATGACACTTGATGATTTTCTTAAAAGCCCCCTGAAAGTCTTTGTTGAAATACGCATAAATGATAGGATTAAGTAGTGAGTTGGAGTAGCCCAGCCAATTGATCACATCTTCCAGCCAGCGGGGCATATGGCACGACGCCTGGCAGAAGGGCATGACCAGGGCGACTATGAAAAAGGGCAACCAGCAGAATATGAAAGTGCCCATGATGATGCCAAGCGTTTTGACTGTTTTGCGCTCCCGCGCCAGGGCAATCTTCCGTTTGGCTTCGGTGGCCTTTTCGTGCCGGCTCTCGAACAAAGGTGCGGTGCTCGGAGTATTTGGCAGCGCGAGGTTGCCTCTCAGGCCGCCCTGGACCTCGACGATCTCCAGTGATTCTCCGTCTTCAGCGTGCTTTATTGCGCCGTTTACGCACGCCACCTGACGCGGCTCCAGCTTCCAGCTTTTAGCCTCCTTGGGGGTCTTTTTGTGCAAGGGCGCAGGGGACACAGCCGAGCAGGAGTTGGCTACTTTCTTTTTTTCACTTTTACGCACGGTCCTCCGAATTCTGAAGCGGGCTGCTTTGAAAATGCGCCCGTAAAGGACTAGCATGAGCGCGAGCGGAATATAAAACGCACCGAACGTGGAGTAAATTGTGTACCATGATATATCTTGCCTGATCTTGCACAATTTGGGGTTCTTTTCCTCTTCTTCCACGCTGTTCGAGCGCATGATTAGCATGGGCGGCACCGAGATGGAGAAACCCACCAGCCAAGTCACGCTTATCAAAACTGCTGCTCTCCGAGGTGTCCTTTTCTTCATGTAGTCAATGGGTTCTGTTATAGCCCAGTAGCGGTCCAGCGCAATAGCGCACAGGTGCAATATAGACGAGGTGCAGCATAAAACATCCAAAGAAATGAAAATATCGCACGGGATCTCTCCTAAAGTCCATCTATTTAAAACCTGGTACAATGCCGCCATGGGCAGAACCAGAACTGACACCATTAAGTCGGTAACAGCGAGGGAACCGATCAAATAGTTGGCAACATTCTGCAAGGAGCGCTCTAAGGCGATGGCCGCCACCACGCACGCATTCCCGAAAATTGCGCACAGGATCAGTGCGCAAAGGAGCAAAGAGGTAAGGATTTGGTAACTCAACAAAACTTCCTCGTCTTCTGGCGTTTCAGATGTTTCGTTCAAAGTAAATTCGAGGATAGTCGTGTTGTTTGCGTCCTCCATGCCGGGTTGACTAGTCGGCACCGAGCGCACTTTCCCACTTTGAAGAGCGCATAGCGGACTGGTGCTGGCTCACAGCTTGGAGAAATCCTGATCGTTTATACTAATGCGTCACAATGTGTGGGAGAGTAAGGGGGTGGGGGGGAGTCAAGAGTCTATTGGTGCTTTTTCGAATCATTTGTTTTACAAGATGATAAGGATACTCATTTTCAATGCATTTTATAGCTTCTTCCTTAATGTATTCAATGCATCCAAAGAATACAGTAAATGAACATTTGCCCCCAGTTACAATTTGCATGAATGGTAGGGACAGGCAAATTATTGGGGCCAAAACATTTTTTTTAATAACAGCTGTATCGGCTGCCTTCTATTCTAAAATAAATACAAATATCTCCATTTAAAAGTATTACAAAATAATACACATTTATATAAAAGTTCTTGTAATTTTGCTTATTATTCAAATACTGTGTGTGTGTTTTTTTGAAAGATTAAATGTTATGTCTAGCACTTGCTGTGGAGAGCTAAATAATGCCTAATGTCCTTGTGTGGGTGGCATTTAGAACTAAACACTTTGAAATAAGATGCCTAACGATCATTGTGTCCATATTACAGTAAAATTCAACAAACACTGTTATATGAATACCTTTAAATAATTTATTGTAATTTGGGGAATTGAGCTAGTGAGTATGTCCACTTACTTAACGTAATATTCGAAATTAAACTGTGAGTGATTTAATGAAAGATGTTTTCCAGGAATGTATTAGAAAATACAGATTATGTAATAGTATACTATTTCTGTATGGAATTTCCAATTTTAAAAGGACTTGGTGTAATATTTAGATCATCCTAATGGTTAAAACTTCATTCATTAAAAAACATGATTGATTTGAATAATAAGCCAGACTACATGATATATCATGGAAATATTTTAAACACAAAATAACCCAGGCAAAATCTATCAAGTAGAAACTGTTATTTTGTTTACAATTATCACACAATTAAATACTCCATTACACATTGAAACAAGCAAACCTCTTTTACAGACTCAAGCAGTTGTTCAGCAAATAAAAGTACAGTATAATCTTTGTGTAACATTTAAAACTACTGTCAAATATTTTTAATCATTAATGTGAACTGAAGCCTTCCAGATGTCTGTCTGCTATGGGTCCATGTCATATAAAATACCGGCCCGCCATTGGTT
Source organism: Urocampus carinirostris (assembly GCF_059441175.1). Classification (NCBI taxonomy): domain Eukaryota; kingdom Metazoa; phylum Chordata; class Actinopteri; order Syngnathiformes; family Syngnathidae; genus Urocampus; species Urocampus carinirostris. The sequence goes on from NC_142364.1 coordinate 30,090,072, forward strand.
TTGTATCAAGGCATCATCGAAATCAGATATGATATTGGCTAAACTTCCTGCCACAACGCCTTTTCCTTCATTCCGTTCGGAATCCCGTGCACTCCGTAAAGACTTATCAGCAATATAATTCTTAAATTTTTTGTACTGTATTTATTTGCTATGGCTTGCAGTGAGGCTAAAGGGGAAAGCAAAAACATGATAACAATGGAAATGAAGCATGTGGTTATCAGTGTTGGGGACAAGGCCTTTATGAATAATGCCATTACGTTACAATGTTATTGTTTCAGTAATGGGGTAATCTACCTAATTACTTTTTATGCTGCTACAACGCCGTTTTTCAGTGTTAATGTGTTTGTATAAAATTGTAAGATGTATTCATTTTTCTTCTTTTATCTCTCTTTCGTTCTTTTGTTATTGTATTTTCCCTTTTGTTTTTTTTCTTTCTCTCTTAGTGAGCAGAGCCGAAAAAGTCGTTTCTCCAAAAGTAGTTGGAGTTTCCATCTCTACAAGTAAACGCGGTGTTTTGTATTTGCTCCAAAAATTTCAAATTCTTTGACATACAACTTATTTTTATAGGAACTGAAATAGTTACTTTACTTAATAACTGGTTCCTTGGTAATTCAGTTACTAACTCAGTTACTTTTTGGACGAAGTTATGAGTAATTAATTTTTAAAGTAACGTGCCCAACACTGGTAATTATTAAGAAATAAAAAGAAGGCACAATAATTACTATCTTCGGAAAGTCGCATGGCCATAACCAATCAATAATTCACTCTAAGATTAAAAATAAATAGGCAATTAAATCAAGGAAATCGTCTAAGCGCATGGCGATCCTCAAAAGATGAAGTTTTAAAATAGTATAATATCTAATCATCCTAATGGTCTTGGTATTTGCATTGGTATCGATGACTACACCTACTAGTGATCCCACGAGCCGAGAATAAAACCACAGGTTTGAGAGTGTTCTACATTCGTGCCCCGGTGTAATGGAATGTTCTGCCCCGTGAGATTCAATCTGCAACCTCTGTGCAACTGTTTAAATCTAGGCTTAAAACACACCTCTATTCTAAAGCTCATGAATGACCTATATTTCCTGTTGATGTATTAATTGTTATTACAACATCCATTGCAGCCTGGTCATCCTGGAAGAGGGATTGCCTCATGTGTGGTCCCTTCTCAAGGTTTTTTTTCATTTTCCTCATGTTGAGGTTTTTGATATCTGTATCGTTAGCAATCTAAAGGGAATTTTCTGACTTTGTTTTAGTTTTGTCTTGGTTTTACCACAACTTTATAAGGGTAATGGTAGAGGCCATTCCCAGAATAAACACCAAGAAAATGAGTCTGGTTATTCGGGACGTCATTCACTAGCTGTCTGGTTGAAAAAAAGGCGGATACTTTGAGGGAGGACAGCACAGTAACCATTTATGAATTGATTCATTTTAGCGATGAAACCAGTTATCATGCTAATTTGTATTCCATGAAATATAATATTTCAATTAAATGTATTTATTAGTTTTTTTATGCAACCCCAGCTCTTACTGTAGTTTTAATTCCATGCGCCTTACAGTCCTACATCCATTATACTTCAATTATTTTATATTTCATTTTTAATTTTATTGTTTGTTAATGCAACATCAGTTTCAGCCTGGTCATCCTGGAAGAGGGATTACCTAATGTGCAGTCCCCTCTCAAGGTTTCTTCATTTTTCTCAAGCTGAGGTTTTTGAGTTTTTCCTTGGACCCAAATAGGTTTTAGATCAGGGGATGGTGTAATAATAGTCTGCAGTTTGCAAAAATCTGTGGTACGTGCAGCTATACAAATAAGGCTATACAAGGGCTATACAATAAACTTGACTTGACTTGAAAATATTTGGTCTGAAGTAACAATCTTAAGAAAAGTAGTATCAGGCATCATCATAACAAAAATAAAGCTAAACATTCCAAAGCTATGTTCTTGTGAAAAAATGTCTACTAACCTACCTCACTTGCACACATCTTATTTAATGTATAATATATTTTTATAATACTTTGTTGACCCTCTCTTACGTCCATCCGTTTGCAGTACTGTACAGTAAAATTATTTTGTCCCTTCTGACTCGCTGTAGCAACTCTGATACAAAACAGGAAACATGCTAAAGTTTCAGTCCTACAAGCGGTTTTCTCTAATTTAACGTCAAATTAAACGTGGTAAGTCCTCTAAACAATGACAGGGACATTGCTTTTAATCACATGCTATTTTTCTAACGTAAATGTCTATTTTTTTTAACTTAATTAATCGTTTCTTTATAGTTAACTTTTGTTCAAAAAGTGTGGGTGGCAGGTTTCAATATCTCTACGCTAGGATTAATTATTGAATAATGTCAAATTCGAATTTATGTCGTGAAGATAATTTTGCAATTTTTCTTTAGCCCGCAGACAAAACGTGTTTTTTTGCACTAAAGAAAGACATTTACCTTGCTGAGAGTTTTGGTTGTCGCTACAGCCTTCATCGGAGTTTGAAAAGTTAAAAAAAATCTATGTACTGGAAAATGTTTTTGTTGGGGGATAAAAAAAAATCCCCAAAAAAGTGTACAAGATGAATACAATTGTACTTGCCTTTAGAAGATTGTTTTGCTTCCGAACAAAGGACAAGTCCAGACATTTATCCTGAAATATTCTTGTCATGCATGTCTTCATTTTCAAAACTTTCTTTTTTAGCGTCGACGTGACAATTGATACAAAAACTGAGAAATAAACACAAAATGCTTCGCTGCAGGAAGTGCCGCATAGTTGTTGTGGAATCTCTGCAAGAGGTAAATATGAATAATTATGTGTTTGTCATTTAAATGCGTAAACAACACGGCAAAGTGATCAAACAATTTTCACGTGTTTAGGCACGCTTGAAAATATGTACCCCTTGTAATTTTTTTGTGTGGTTATGATCTCGTCTTGCAGAGTCTGCATCGTGCCCAGATGATCAAAACATTCTCACTTAGAAGCTATACCTGTCTGATAAGTGGCAATGTTGGTGTCTTCATTGAAAAGCGTGTATTTTAAAGCGACACTGTGTAATATTCAGTGATGGTAATAACGCCTTTATGTAACGGCGTAATTTTTTTCTGCAAAGGGGTAATCCAACGGTGTGTCACTCTGGCGGCAGTCCACCAACGCATGCTACCAGACAGTCGCAGGGCACACAGAGACAGACAACTCACTCGCTCATTCACACCTATTGACGATTTGGACTGGCCAATCAACCTGACATGCATGTTTTTGTCATGTGGGAGGAAACCGGAGTGCCCGGAGGAAACCCACGCAGGATGGGGAGAACATGCAAGCTCCACAGGGAGGTTCAATCTCATGACCTCAGAACTGTGCCGCACATGCGCTTACCACTGCACTACTGTGCTGCTGTCTTTTTAAGATATAACAAATAGAAATTAAAGGAAAATAGTTGATTGACTTTTAGAATGGTAAAATGGTAAATGGTCTGCATTTATATAGCGCTTTTCAAGTCAATGAAGACCTCCCAAAGCGCATTACAATGTGCTTCACACTTACCCATTCACACACACACTCACAGACCAATTGGGAGTCAGCCATGCAAGGCTCCTACCTGCTTATTGGGGCCATTAGGGATACAGTGTCTTGCCCAAGGACACTACGACATATAACACGGAGGTGCCAAACCTGCAAATCGAACCTGCGACCTCTTGATCTTAAGACGAGCGCTCTACCTCCTGAGCTAATGCAGCCCTAACATAGTCATTTAATTATAGATCCTCCCATCTGAGCAACTAATCAGTTTAACAGCATTTTGTTAACACCTACTGACACCAAAGAACATTATTATTACTCAGCTGTTCAATGGAAGAAAGCAAAACAACTTTAAATTGGTGTGCGTTATGCAAACAGTTATCACTTTGTTGTCAAGAATTACATGAAGTTGGAAAAATACGTGTGCTACACACACATAGAGTCTAATGGCAGGCTACTCCCATCCCTCCCTCGATTTTCCTCCTCCCTCCATCTCACCGTACTTGGTGCCCGTCTCTGCTCCTTGAGGAGCAACGCTTTCAGCCGCTCTGCCCTCCAGCTCAGGAACTCATTACCACCTGACCTCTGGAATTTCACTACCATATCCATCTTCAAATCTAGACTCAAAACCCATTCATTCTGACATGCCTATCAATTTTAAATTGCCTCACATGAACCCCCCGCATCTCTTATTGACTTCACTTTGTTATATTTTTTAATTTATCGCCTTGTTTTATTGTTGTATTATATTCTGTAAACAGCAACCTTGGGTGTCTTAAAAGGCGCTTTTGAATATAATGTATCGATATTAGATAGATAGATAGATAGATAGATAGATACTTTATTCATCCCCTAAGTGTAACGGGTGTAATAATAACTTTTATTTTATTGAAATTCCTGCTAAAATATGTGTATAGTTTTTGGTAAATGTCCTGCAATGCTGAGTCCAACAGTGCCATCTGCTGGTATGGGGTGGGGTTTGGTTTTGGCTTCTAACATGTGACCAGGAGGCGGGGTTTTGTCAGTTTAACCAGAGTACTACAAAGGTAAGACATATCTTTTGGTGCTCCACAAAATAAGTTAATTTTAAACTTTATAACCCCAGCTGACAAATCTCTCACCATGCATAGTAATGTGATTGATATTGTCAAGCTGTTTAGGTTTATTTTCGTTTTGTTTCTGTTTTACTAAATCTTAATTCCCCTTGTAGAGATCAAAGAGATCAGACCCAGCAGAAAAAGCTAATGTTGTGACTCATCCATTTGCAGGTAAATTGTACCCATTTTTATACTCATTATTGTTTTTATTCCTATTTTTCATATACATTAAAAAAAGGGATGATGTTGGTTAAAATTCAGAGTAAAGAAAAACATGTTGAATTCATTGTAAACGTTAAAAATCCACTATACGATCTCTTGCTAAAAGTATCTTGTTAAAATGCAAAGATTTATACATGTATTGTGATATTCTAAAATGTCTTTTCTGTAAAGTGAAAAGAAAGCTCTTTGATATGCTTTGTTGTCAGTTTAACCAGAGTACTACAAAGAGATCAAAGAGATCAGACCCAGCAGAAAAAGCTAATGTTGTGACTCATCCATTTGCAGAAACTGTAATAATAAAAACCTCATCATCCAGTCCAGCGTGAATGTGGATCTTTGGTGGGACACGTACACCGCGGTTACATTGGTGCCGTGACCCGTGACTTCTATCAAACTCTCCGAACCGAGGACTGTCCTACCTGCCACATTGTTTCATGATGCCATCAGCTCACAGTATTTAAAATTGCTATACAGTGACGTGTTACGCAGGCTCCTGATTTATTTTGTGATTTTGACTCATTTACATATTTGAAACATGTTTAATCAGAGCACGAGTGACATTTCTGAGGGTGTAGCTGATCAGATGACAAATGTTATTCAGGAGATAGGACATACATTGGCTGATAGCATTTTCTCACGTATACAGTCACACAATACAGTAGCTCCTAGCGCTGCTGCCACACAAGATGTAGCAAACACATTGAGTAAGCCAGGTTATGTGTCAGATGTAACACAGGTTCAGGTGGTTACACAGAGAAAGGTTAAAGAACCACCATCATTTAATGGGGATGGCTCAGACTCAATAAAATTACATGAGTGGGAAGATCTAATGAAGACATTTATTAAGAAGAGTAATGTGAGACTTGAAGAGCAAGCAGAGGAAATCCAAATGCATTTGAGAGGAAAAGCTAAAGATGTAGTTAGGTTTGGCATTAGAAACAGTAATATAGACGTCTATACCCGCCCTGACATGATTTATAGTCTCCTCAGGAAACACTTTAGCTGTACCAAGTACTCTGCTGTCCCTTTAGCTGACTTTTATTCAACTTTGCCCAAACACCAGGAGGACCCCTATGACTACTGGCTGAGACTAAACAGAGCAGCTGACCTTGCCTCTGAGTGCTTGAGTGAGCAGGGCAAAACATTTGACAACCCTGAAATAGAGGTCACTCGCATGTTTATTAGGAACTGCCCATGCAAGGAACTGGCACTCACTTACAGATCAAAAACCATCGAAAAGTGGTCAGCATGTGAGGTACTAGAGGTGCTGAATGAATACCACGCTGAGAAGAGCTACAAAGCAGATTCCCTACAACAACCTGCGAATAGAGCGGAAATTGCCGTACACAAAGCTGAGGTGAACCATGGTCCAACCCTCATGCACGAGCCACCTCAGACTTCGAGCCCACAGTATGTCTCTCTAATGGACGTTATTAGTATGTTGGAGAAGGTTCTGATACGTGTTACCTCAAACCAGTTTCAAGGGAGAAGGCGAGCTCCAACCAGGCGACCTGGAGACAGAATTAATGGTTTCACTGACAAGCCATGTATCATTTGCAAAGAAGTCGAACACAGTGCTCTCTCTCATTGCCGAGACAAAAACCTTTGCTTTCACTGCCATGCCCCAGGGCATTCTCGACGTGATTGTCCAGTGACGAAAGTTGTCCCACTGCCTCAGGGAAACTAACTGATCTGCGCTTAGGGGAGAACAGTGCAGATCAACTGAGTATACCTCCCACCACTAATGTGATGCCTGACATGCAAGATAATAAATCAATTTATGAGTTGTATAGCAACAAGATACCTCCATCGAAGAAGCTGATCTTTCAGGGGTTTCAGAGAATAGCGGAGACTGACGAACTGTTTTACACACCTGTACTTGTGCAAGAAGGCCCCACTTTCAGAGCGCTATTGGACAGCGGGTCGATGGCTTGTACAGTAAGTGAGGACACAGCTAAGTACCTCCTGCAGCAATTCCCTGATATGATGAGTTACACGGCCGATGATTATGTCATTGTAGGCTGCGGTGGACACCAAGTTTCTCCCAGAGATATGTACGACATTCACGTCACAGTTTACGGGTGCCAAATGATAATACCAGTAATGGTGGTGCCAGGCCAGACAGAACAGATGATCCTTGGCAGCAATGCCATCAAATATATTTTGACTCAATTGAAAAGTACTGATGGCTATTGGAGATTAGTTTCCACTCCTGACAACGGTCTGTCCGATAACCACAGTCAATTCCTGTCAATGCTTTCCAACACAGAGAGATGGAGAGGTGATTGCATTCCAGACAAGGTAGGGACAGTAAAGATCAAGAGTTGCGTGACGCTGAATCCACGGACCGAGTACGTTATTTGGGGCAAGTTACCTGAGTTGGCCGGGGCATCAGCGGGCAGCACAGTGGTCGTTGAGCCAACTCAATCTAAGGCTGCGCCCAGACAAGTCCTTGTCGGACGAGTTGTTACTCCACTCTGGGGAGATGGATGGGTGCCTGTTAAAGTCTTTAATCCCACGGACAGAGTTGTGGTGCTGAGAAGAAACAGGAAAATTGCAGATGTGTCTCCTTGTATCGCAGCGGAAGACCTGCCCAATGCAGAGGAGGTCAAGTGCAACGTGCAGAGTGTACAGAGCAAAGAGGTCCGACCCAGGTCAGAAGAGGACATGATGCGTGCATTGGAAGCTCTGGGACTGCAAGACATTGACCTGAAGTCATGTGAGGTTTCGCTGCAGTGTAAAGACAAGCTCCTTCATATCATCGAACAATTCGAGTCAATCTTTTCTCGCCATAAGATGGACTGTGGAGAGGCCAAAGAGTTTGTACATCGTATCCACCTTGTTGATGATAAGCCGTTCCGTCTACCCTACAGACGTATACCACCAAGTCAGTATGAAAAACTGAGGACGACTCTGAACGAGATGGAAGAGAAAGGAATTATTCAGAAGTCGACTAGCGACTATGCATCTGCGCTTGTTCTCATATGGAAGCGGAATGGAGAACTAAGGGTATGTACTGATTTCAGAAGGCTTAATGCAAGAACCATAAAGGATGCCTACCCACTACCGCATCAAGCTGATGCTTTGGCCGCACTTGGGGGAAATGCCTTTTTCTCCACAATGGATCTGACGTCAGGCTACTACAATGTCCCCTTGCACCCTGACGACAAAAAGTACACGGCATTCTCCTCACCATTCGGCCTTCACGAGTACAACCGGCTCCCTCAGGGACTTTGCAACAGCCCAGCAACATTTATGAGGATGATGATGTCAATATTTGGTGATCAGAATTTCATGAGCCTATTATGTTACCTCGACGATCTGATGGTGTTTGCCCCCACAGAGGAAGTTGCACTCCAACGCCTGCAGATGGTGTTTACTCGCCTTAAGGAACACAACCTCAAGCTCGCACCCAAAAAGTGTTTTTTCCTCAGACGGACTGTGAAATTTCTTGGGCATGTCATCAGTGAGGATGGAATTCGGACTGACCCCGAGAAAGTGAGAGCGATAAATGACGTACAAGTCGCTGATCTAATGGAGTCGGATGGCAAGACGCCATGCCCTAGTAAAATCAGATCTTTTCTAGGCATGGTGATGTATTTCCAAAGCTTCATTGAAGCATGTTCTGCGAAGGCAAAACCTCTGTTCAGGCTCACATCTGAATCTGGTGACAAGCATAAGCGCAAGAGAGCCCGCAAGAAAGGTCAAGTGAAGCTGACGCCTGCAGATTGGTCCGATGCATGCCAGAACGCCTTTGAAACACTGAAGCACGACCTCGTGACAGGTGTCACTCTGGCCCACCCAGATTTTGATGCGCCGTTTATTCTGGCTGTCGACGCATCCTTTGATGGGATTGGAGCAGTCCTGTCACAGCTGCCACCTGGTGGAAAAGTAGCCAGACCAGTCGCCTTTGCAAGTAAGACGCTCTCTCGCTCCCAGCTCAACTACCCTGCACACAGGCTCGAATTTCTTGCCTTGAAATGGGCGGTATGTGATAAATTCAGCCATTGGTTGAAAGGAAGACACTTTACCACGTGGACCGACAATAACCCACTGACATACATTTTGACCAAACCAAGACTTGATGCGTGTGAACAGCGGTGGGTAGCGAAGCTAGCTGCATACAATTTTGACCTGAAGTACATTCCCGGCCCAAAGAACATCGTAGCCGACGCTCTGAGCCGTGAGCCATTTGTACGGTCATGTGTGAGTCATCGCCTTGTTACCGAGCCCTATACTTCGCTCTTGGACCAAGTCAACGGGGTGAACAACAGTACTGTGCAAGAGGTGTTCAGAGTATCCAACAATTGTCACGCTGTTGTAGACGAGAGTGCTGGGACATCAGACGAGTCAGTAAAAAGGGCAATTCCATCAGGCTCCAATGGTTCTGTGACATCAGAAGAAGTTGCTGCTGTCTTCAGTGCTCAGTCCACTGGTGGCGTGGGTCAAGTGATGGGAACAGATGCTAACTTCAATCTTCTGCAGAAGGGAGATCAGTCAACGGCACTCCCACAGAGTCAGCTTGTTGGTTTACAAGAACAGGACAACACAATAAGCAGAACCATGTACTTTGTGCATAGACACAAGAGACCTACCAGGCGTGAGAGAGCTGTCGAGTCGCCTAGTGTGATGAAACTACTGAAGCATTGGAGCAGACTCACCATACAGAATGGCATGCTCTACAAAATAAGGAAAGATCCTCACATGGCCAAGAAAATCTTCCAGTTTGTGGTGCCTGATTCATTGAAACAGAAAGTCCTTCAAGGTTTACATGACTCAGCAGGTCACCAAGGCCAGAACCGTACTTTGTCTCTGGTGAGGCAACGATTCTTCTGGAATGGCATGGAACGTGATGTTGTGAATTATGTTAAATCCTGTCAACGCTGTGTAGTAGGGAAAACACCGGAACCACACAACCGTGCACCACTCAAGAACATAGTCACCTCTGAGCCTATGGAGTTGGTCTGTATAGACTTTTGGACTGCTGAACAAGAGAACAAGTCTGTAGATGTCCTGGTCGTAACTGATCATTTCTCCAAGATGGCGCACGCCTTCCCTTGCAGAAATCAAACCGCCAAACAAGTTGCTCGCCGTCTGTGGCAGGATTTCTTCCTTGTCTATGGTTTCCCACGGCGTATCCACTCTGATCAGGGAGCTAATTTTGAGAGCAAACTGATCAAAGAGCTTCTAGAGATGGCAGGGGTGCAGAAATCCCATACGACTCCGTACCACCCCATGGGAAATGGTATCGCAGAACGATTCAACCGAACATTGGGAGATATGATCAGAACCCTTCCCCCTCAGCCCAAAGCAAAGTGGCCACAAATGCTGCAGCAGCTCACATTCTGCTATAACTGCACAGAGCATGAGACAACAGGGTTTGCACCGTTTTACCTAGTGTTTGGTAGGATCCCTCGTCTCCCTGTCGATGTCATGTTTCAACATGCTAATACCAATGATGCTGTTGTCAGCTACTCTGACTTTGTACGCCATCTGAAGAAAGATCTACATGAAGCTGCTCAAATTGTACAGAGGAATACTCTCAGAGAACAGACTCGTCATGCCAAGCTGTACAACCGTAGGGCCAAAGGATCACCTCTCGTCGTGGGAGACCGGGTGTTGATCGCCAACAGAGGTGTCCCGGGGAAACGCAAAGTTGCAGATAAGTGGGAGTCAACCCCGTATGAAGTCATATCAGTCAAGCCTGATCTCAATGTCTACAGAGTCAAGGATTGTCTGACGGGCAAAGAGAAGGTAGTTCACAGGAATTTGCTGCTCTCTGTTAGCTTCTTGCCCTGTGAGGATGATCTGGCCAGCGAATCTGAACACTCAGAGTCTGACGCTGCTATGCATGGAAGTGATGTATGCCCTGATTTACCTGACGCGGTTGAAGACAGTGATGTCCGTACAGTAAACTGGGTGATACAGGCAGGTGAAGAGCAAGTTCATCCAGAGGTAGAGGATAACTCACTAGACAGCAGATCTGATGCCCAGTCCGACTCTCGCAGTGTTGATACATCCAGTCGAGGAAGTCAGCACATCCCCGAACAAGATGTTGACCATACTTCAAGTGACAATACGGAAAGCCCATCACAGTGCTCTGAAAACATGATCCCTTTGGGTATGGGTCTCCCAGACGAGACCCCATTGAACACTGACCATCTGGACGCAGACTCCCCTGATACTGACTGTTTAGACTTGACTGCCCCAGACCTTCAAGCTCAGGTTATTGGTGCTCAACCTAACCGTTATGGTCTTAGGGTCCGCCAGTCCATCAGGCCTCCTAGTCGTCTTATTTGTCAGATGAATGACCATGTGGTAGGTGACAATCATCTGTCCGCAATATCTGCAAGTTCCTAGTTTAAGTTCAGTAGAGATGCACTTTCAGTTTGAGTAACAAAGCTTGAGTAAGAAACAAGAATTGTGCCTATGTGAGCACTTACAACTACAGGAACAATGTTTGATATTTCAGAGATGTAACAGGCATCTTTGAGTCTGTGCTTAGTTAGGAGTTTGCTCGCCTCCTTTCTTTTCACACTCCTTTTTGGGAGAGTTTTAGAACTGACATGCACTTCAGTTTGTTCCTTGTAATACTGTACCAGTTTTCGTGTCCTCTTTTTCATCAGTATTTGCCTTTTTGGCATGTGATTTTTTTTTCTGTTTAGTGTAGCACTCCCATATTTAGCAGAATTTCAGGGGGGTGTATGTAACGGGTGTAATAATAACTTTTATTTTATTGAAATTCCTGCTAAAATATGTGTATAGTTTTTGGTAAATGTCCTGCAATGCTGAGTCCAACAGTGCCATCTGCTGGTATGGGGTGGGGTTTGGTTTTGGCTTCTAACATGTGACCAGGAGGCGGGGTTTTGTCAGTTTAACCAGAGTACTACAAAGGTAAGACATATCTTTTGGTGCTCCACAAAATAAGTTAATTTTAAACTTTATAACCCCAGCTGACAAATCTCTCACCATGCATAGTAATGTGATTGATATTGTCAAGCTGTTTAGGTTTATTTTCGTTTTGTTTCTGTTTTACTAAATCTTAATTCCCCTTGTAGAGATCAAAGAGATCAGACCCAGCAGAAAAAGCTAATGTTGTGACTCATCCATTTGCAGGTAAATTGTACCCATTTTTATACTCATTATTGTTTTTATTCCTATTTTTCATATACATTAAAAAAAGGGATGATGTTGGTTAAAATTCAGAGTAAAGAAAAACATGTTGAATTCATTGTAAACGTTAAAAATCCACTATACGATCTCTTGCTAAAAGTATCTTGTTAAAATGCAAAGATTTATACATGTATTGTGATATTCTAAAATGTCTTTTCTGTAAAGTGAAAAGAAAGCTCTTTGATATGCTTTGTTGTCAGTTTAACCAGAGTACTACAAAGAGATCAAAGAGATCAGACCCAGCAGAAAAAGCTAATGTTGTGACTCATCCATTTGCAGAAACTGTAATAATAAAAACCTCATCATCCAGTCCAGCGTGAATGTGGATCTTTGGTGGGACACGTACACCGCGGTTACATAAGGGAAATTCACATTTCCAGCAGCATCCCTGAGCTGAGAACAATACAATAATAAAGCCAAAAGAATACAATATACAAATACCCAGTGTGACGTGCAAATGCCCACTTTAGCATGTTATATAGAGTAACTAAATAGTGCTACACAGAATACATAATGCAGTAAGATTCGGTAATATCCAATGTAGGTGGTGTGGTTTAATGTGGGCCTTTACTCTGCCGGGTGGAGTTAAAGAGCCTCATGGCATGAGGAAGAAAAGATCTCTTCAGTCTGTCCGTAGTACAAGACAGTGACAGCAGTCTGTCACTGAAACTGCTCTTCTGTCCGGAGATAATGCTGTGAAGCGGATGCGATGGATTGTCCATGATTGACCTCAGCTTTTTCAGTGCCTGTCTCTCAGCTACTGTTGTTAGGCTGTCCAGCTCTTTGCCCACAACAGAGCTCGCTTTCCTAGCCAGTTTATTGAGACGAGAGGCATCCTTCTTCTTGACGCTGGGCAATATTATTGAAATATTAATAAAAAGTGAATGATATGAAGGATGTCTGACAACCATTTTTAACATGACCTTTATATATTGCATGTTTGCAGGTTGAGTTCAACAATGAAAGTTCAAAGGCAGCTTGCAACATATGGCACATTGATGTCAATGCGCTCCCGGAGTGGATACTGACTTCAGTTCATCAGGTTGAGTCCATAAATCATCTTAGGAAGTGACTATAATGAAACACTTTCATTTCCTTAAGTATGTTTCCCCAATCTGATGCTTAGGCGCACTGGACCGCTGGGAGGCTTAACTGCCAGAAGTGCAGAGCTCGTCTAGGAGGCTTCAACTTCATCCATCGCAGCGAGTGTCCCTGCGGCCGTGACTGCTGCATCCACTTTGCAAAATGTCGCGTGGATCACGAGCATCAGCAGAGACTTGTAATCGTCTCCCCAACACAACCTAAACAGCTGCTGACAAAGGGCAGGAATGAGACACCAGAACGGAACAAAGAGAACTCTTTCCAACTCAGCATCGTTGGTGAAACCTCAAAAGTAATGTCCGCAGGTGAGAAGGCAAAATTCTTGACTGGAACTCTGTGAGGCAGAGTTACAATATGGATGGAGGTTTCGTATGCTTGAAATCCTTGAAAATGCTTATATTTAAAGTGTTTTTTAAGGATTAAAAAGTGTTTGGGTTTTGGGTGAAGTGCCTTTAAATGCTTGAAATTATTGCCATGTTTCACAACAAGTCTGCTTAAATATGGCACTGATACTGCTCTCTAGTGGCTTTGCTTTGCCATTGCATTTCTTCTTCCCTCATGATTACCTGAAGCTGGACATTGTCCTATGAAGTGTCATCGCCCCCTAGGCGTCGCTCGGAAGAAGACAGGTGCATGTTACACTTGAATAGGGCACTATGAAATGTGTATTTGTGCAAGGTAGTGTTTCCCAGTGGTAAATTGTAATTGAAAGAACTTCCTACAACTGAGGATGTAAGTTTCATATTGCGGTCATTTTACTCAAAATCTACAGTATATGGGGAGAGATTAGTTTTAAAAATATAAACACGCGGATTTTTGAGATCCACAAATATATTCATGATTTATTCAAAATGTAATAATCTTATGTCTTGATGAATGCAGAAGCGAGGTTAAAAATCATATATGTGAATCTTGCAAAATACATGATTCACATCGGTTTCTTCTTTTATGGTATTGAACAAATTAAAAAATTGGCTTTGAAAGTCTTTAAAGAGTGCTTGAATTTTACCATGAAAAGTGTGTACGAACTCTGTGGATGACTGGTCTTTGTTTCCAGATTCTTCAGACAGGTCCACAATGTCTCACATCTTGTGTCCCATGGACAAAACCACCTCCAGCGCGGTTTCTGGCTATCCGTTTGTCACCGCTGCATTGCCAGTGTCTCTGGGAAGCCCCATGTTGCAAAGTGAGGTGGATTTGCTTTCATCTTTAGAAAATGACCAAGAGGATGTCTCACAGTCCCTTATAGGATCAATCATGACTAGAAGTTCAGCTGAGCATGGTGAAGAGGTATTGATATGTTTACATTCATGTCTATGTGTTTTTTTTAATGTAACTTTTCAAATATACTTTTTAATTTAATTTTCTGCAGAGTTTCTATTTGAAAGTTTGATTAGTTTAAATTTTTAAATTAATTTTGGGGGGAATTTAAAAAAAAATGTTAATCTTTTTTTTCAATATTTTAACTTTTTTTTTAAATTGTTTTAGTTGTAATTTGCATGCATACATTAACTACTTGTTTTTTTATTTAAATTTTTCTTCAATCAAATTTTGGGGAATGAAAAAAAGACTAGTTATTTATTAATGAATTGATTGAGTTAGAAATATCAATATCCAGTAATTAGAGGTCTAATGCAGGGATGAAAAAAATGAGTTGGGTTTAAAGAACCCTAAATTTAAAGAGAGCGTGCGTATTATTTTGCCAGTAATTCTCACTGTACTCCATCCATTCAACCAATTTGCACCGCTCATTCTCCGCAGGGTCGCGGTGCTGCTGGAGCCCATCCCATCAGTGGGCAGGGGACACCATGTAATCGTTGCCAGCCAGACGCAGGGCACATAGAGACAAACAACTCACTTTCTCATTCACACCTAGGGACAATTTAAACCGGCCAATTAACCTGACATGCATGTTTTTAAAATGTGGGAGGAAACTGCCCGGAAGAAACACAAGCAGGCACGGGGAGAACATGCAAACTCCACACGGGGAGGTTGCAGTAGCTGGACTTAAACCTTGAACCTTTATACTGTGGGGCTGCACACTATCCACCCAGCCGCCTGTTACAAAATTGTGTCATGCAATTTAAAATACCCAACAAATATATCCATTTCCTTACGGTATAAACAAAAACTAAGGCACGTTATTTTTCTTTTAGTGCGATCCAATACCAAAGGACACACGGTCTGGTTACGGTCTACGGCACGGGGTTGCCGACCACGTTTGTAGAGTCTTTCATTGTATAATAATAGTAGACATAATAAATGTTACGATTTAACGTTTTTCACCTATCGTGGTTTTCTTTTCTTAACATGACCGTGGCGAAAAACTATTGGCACGATACTCAGCTTTCAACTTTAGATATTTATATATTGTACTGAAGTATTCGTCCCTGTTAAAACAGTCACCTATTTACCTGGTATCCCTAGTCAATATTAATGAAAAAACGCCCAAATTAACTTTAGATGTATTTGAATATCCAGTAAAATGTATTTGTGCCATTTCTTTTAAATTTACCTTTTCAAGAAAAACCTTCCAATGGAACCGAACTCTGACTGATGTCCTCTATTATAGCAGATAGCTTAACAGCCCCTCCTTGTGTTTGTAATGACTAATTGCAATCTTTAATTCATCCAAGGTTTTTACACGGGTCCCCACACGTTTTCCTGTGAGAACACTTTTACCGTCTCTAATGAGGGGTCTGTGTGCGTTTGTAACAGAAAACGTGTGACAATTGCAGAAGTTCCTAAATGTAAAATGTATTTTCCAGAAAGCCACAATCAAATAAACCTTCTTAAATCTTCACAGAAAAAAAAGTCGGACAATAAATGATAACATTATTCATGAAACAAAAACTAACCAAATACAGGAAAAAAGTCCATGAAACATAAACTTTTTCTTGTGCCAGGCACAGTCCTAACCGGTCCAAGTTCAGCTTAGTTGTCAGAGCAGTGGACAACTAGTGGTATAGATCAGTGGTTCTCAACTAGTCTGACTTCAGAAAACCCCATCCGACCCTAATGACAAGCTACAACCAAGTCAAGAAAATACTTTCACTTCACATTTTTTTCGCCATTGAAATTATTGTGCAGTTTAAAGTAAATATATTATGATATATTTGCCTTTTTTAAATAACCCAAATGACCAGAAAACCAAAACGACTTAATGTGCTGTATGTACTCGCTTATAAGCCTATATAAGCGCCTAAAACTGCTTTAATATAGCCACATAGTAAAATAAGTTTAACCTATTAACAAACCATGTACCTAAACATAGATCATTATTTAACTAAGTAGTTAATGAAAGTTAATATACTGGTAGGTCAGCACGACAGCACAGTGGTTAGCGCTTGTGCGGCACAGTTCTGAGGTCATCAGATTGAACCTTCCTCTGTGGAGTTTGCATGTTTTCCCCGTGCTTGCGTGGGTTTGCCCTGGGCACTCCGGTTTTCTCCCAAATTCCAAAAACATGCATGTCAGGTTAATTGACCGGTTTGAATTGTCCCTAGGTGTGAATGAGCGAGTGAGTTGTCTGTCTCTGTGTGCCCTGCCAATGGCTGGCAACCAGTTCAGGGTGTCCCCTGCCCACTGCCCGAAGATAGCTGGGTTGGGCTTCAGCACCCCCGCGACCCTACTGAGGATAAGCAGTTTAGATAATGGATGGATGAATATACTAGTAAAAAGCCAAAAATGTAAGATTTTTAAGCCATTTACTGTACCTTACATCTGCGCTTTAATGGCTGACACTACAGTAGTACATCATTTAACAATCGTTTCCTTCTTTGACACGATCATTGTCGTCACTATTTTCCACTTTTCCTTCCTTTTATTATCGGCAGAAAAAGGAAATAAAACAAGCAAATAAAAAAATAAAACACAACAGTGGTCCCTCTCAAACACGCCAACTGACTGAGCAGGTAGAAGAGATAGAGCTGGGCATTATCGCCATCTACTGTTAAAGATTGTAATTGACGCTCTATTGTTTTTCTTGTTCTTGACATTATTTTGCCGAGGCGAAGACCCGCGGCCCACAAAAGTGGGTCCACAACCCACTTTTGGGTCCCGACCCACTAGTTGAGAAACACTGGTATAGATAGTCGGTACCAGAGATGACTGTTAAATTTTATGTGTATTTCTCATGTTACAATGACAAAAAATTACAGTATATTCTATTCTTCTAATACAGTTCTTCTATATGTGATCTATGTTTCGCTACAATGACAATAAGTTATATTCTATTCTTCCAATACGGTTCTGGTAGTCCAGTGGTAATAGTTCGGTGCTCTCACCACCACAACACGGATTTAAATCTCTTTGTAACCAAAAAGGCGCACCCCGACTTTGAGTTATTTTTTAGTAAGAAGCGCGTCAAAGTGCTCTCAAGTATTGATCAGGAGTTGGGCCGTACTTTGGGGACCACTGTTTTAGCAGATGGAGATAAACAGCTTCACCTATTTCCCCTGACTGCATATCACTGCTCCAGAATGTCTGTCAAAACAGTTGTAAAAGTGCAAGTTAGATTCCGGGAAAAATACGGTAATTAGCCAAAGTAAATCATTGATCCTTAAATGTTTTTGCAACAATTGGCAGCCTGGATCCTTGCTGACCTCTGAAACCTCTCACAGACAAAGCAGACGGGAGAGGAATAAATTAAAGAAGGAACGAAGGAAACAAACGCGGCGGGATAAGTGGCTACAAAAGCAGGTAAAGGACGAGGCCACACTGATACATTAAGTCAACATTCCACTCTCAAAATCAGTGATGTGCGGTGAAGTTAGTGTCCGGTGAGGCACAGACTATAAATAACCCACGTCGTATTCATCATTTGATTTCCAGAGCATGAAATAAAAGAAAAAAACCATTTAGTGTCTTAACTTAAAGGTGCAGTATGTATTATTTAGCACCTCCTGCTGGTTCATTTCAAAAAACAAATAAAATAAGTAAAAAAGCAAAAAGACATGAACTATCATGTAAACATGCATGTTTATTTTTTTATGTGTTATGATATTGAATGAGATAATTTAAAGGAATGAGTGTTGTCATGTTGACAAAATACACAGAATAAAAATAACGATTTACTATATTTTTAATTGGGGCGGCATTAGCTCAAGTGGTAAAGCGCTCGTCTTGAGATCAAGAGATCGCAGGTTCGATTCCCGGCTCCTCCGTGTTATATGTTGAAGTGTCCCTGGGCAAGACACTGAATCCCTTATGCCCCTAAAGCAAGTTGGCGCCTTGCATGGCTGCATGGCCGCTATTGGTGTGTGAGTGTGTGTGAATGGGTAAGTGTGAAGCACATTGTAAAGCGCTTTGGGAGGTCTTCATTGACTTGAAAAGCGCTATATAAATGCAGACCATTTACAATTTAATATTATACCTCCATGATGACCTCACATCATTGGTCAAGATAGTTGATAGTATCCTACTGTGGGTGTTGTGTTCGTTCCCAGGCCACCACTTTGAGTAATTCAACACTTTCCACTGAAGAAGAAGAGGTTGGAGACAAGACAGGGTTGACGTGCGCCATCTGTCTAGACGTGTACTTGCACCCTCACATTTGCCAACCTTGCAGCCACGTCTTCTGCGAGGCGTGCCTCCGCAGGCTGGCCCGGGGCCAAGAGGACCGCACGCCTTGCCCCCTCTGCCGTGTGCTAATTTTGCACACTCAATTACACACAGGTAAAAGCCGAGTGTAAGGAATGCGAACTTCGACAGATGACTGTTGTGGGTGCTACTGAAAAATAGAAGTTACAGTTATTAGTTACCGTATTTGTTCGTGTATAACGTGCACCCCAATATCTTTGTCAAAACATTGGTGTAACACGTTTTCTCAGTTCAAAAAAAGGAATGTAGGTCACTAATGTGTCGATAACCCGGATTGCAGTGGTGAGCGCACTGATTCTCAATCACTAGACCAATAAAAAGCTAACACAGAAAAAGGACAGTCGATTTTATCTCATCATCACAATATTTTTATTCACAGTACCATGTTGCGAAATGCATGGAGCCATGATTAAATTCATTTATTGAAACTGAATCAGACTTTGGATGACATAAAATAATCCATCCATTTCCTGCAACGTTTATATCGATATATTTTTATTTTATTTTATGATTTTATTTATTTATTTTATTTATTTATTTTATTTTAGTATTTTTCGCTCTGAAAATGCTGGTCTACTAGTGATCCCAAGAGCCAAGAAGAGATCCGTTCTCCATTCAGGCCCCAGTGCTGTGGAATGCTCTTACCCCCTGAGATTCGATATGCAACCTCAGTGGAAATGTTTAAATCTAAGCTTAAAACACACCTCTATTCTATAGCATATGAATAACCTATATTTTATGTTGACAATATCAGGGGATGGTGTCACAATACTTCATCTGTGCAGCCCTTTGAGACTCTTTGTGATTAAGGGCTATACAAAGAAACTTGACTTGACTTGACTTAAACTCACTAGGGTCTCAGATGTGCAGGAGTCCATCGTAGACATCTCTGGGCTGTGAGACGGGGACACCCCGAACTGGTCTCCAGCTGGTTACAGGGCACAAAGGGCACTCACTCAGTCACACATAGGCACAATTTGGACTGGCTATTTACCCAACAGGCATGTTTTTGGAAAGTGAGAGGGTACTGGAGTGCCCGGAGGAAATCCACGCAGGCACCACGAGAACATGCAAACTGCACAGGGAGGTGGCAGCAGCTGGAATTGAACCCTGGATCTCCATACCGTCAGGGTGCCGCCATGTTGCCTGCATAAAATACATGAGACATAAATACATTGTTATTTATTTTGTTATTACGTTCATACTTTATGTTGTCAATAAATTATTCTAATCATGGGCCCACATATTCAACAATGTGGTACCATGAGTAAAAATAGTGTGATGATTAGATAAAAGCTAAGGCCTTTTCATATGTCTACTACAACCCTAGTGGTCTAGTGGTTAAGAGTCGGCGCTCTTCTGAGAATAACGGATAATGGATAATGAATAAAGAAGACAGAACAATAACCCTTAAAAAATCCCCCCCCCCTCCCTTCTGAGAATCTAGATGAATCGAAATTCCAACTATAACGTCATGTGTTGGTATTGCAGTACATAAGATTCTAACTAACGGACCTAAACTACTGATTTTTGCTATTCGGAGATGGAATAAGAGCTTGCTCTGTCCACTCCACGCATCGGCCCGGTATTGCAGTACCTCCGAGAACGGTGCATTCGCAATGAGCGCAGCAAGGCTTTAAGGCTAGGACCTTAGCTTGGCCTTTTGGCTGAGAGTAAGAGTCCCGGCTCCTAGGCTTTGTAGCGTATTATGAACTAACGGATAATGGATAATGAATAAAGAAGAATAACCCTTAGAAAATCCCTCTCACCACTGCGATCCAGGTTCAAATCCTGTTGCAGTACCGAAGAATCTTGTGTAAAATCCGCACACAAACTTTAGGTTATTTTTGGGGTACAAAAAGTGTGTATTATACATGTATAAATACAGTACTTTATTTAAAAAGTAACTCAGTTACCCCTAGATTATTGACACCAAAACTTAGTGAGTTACTCCAAAAGTAACTATTTAGTCACAAATTATGTACACTCGGATAGAATTCGACCCCCTTAAACTGCTTTAAAATTGCCACAAAGTAAAATAAATTCAAGGAAACGAGTACACCCTCCCGTGGAAGCAGTAATGCCTTCATATATCTTGACTTTTGCAATCTTGAGAGCTTAGTAAAAAACACTTAGTCGAGACACTCCATAACCATTTTGTCACTGGCTTTCAAACCACTCCAAAATCTCCTTTTGCATTTCTGGGTACTGTCTAAAACGTTTTTTTTTCTCCAGGCATAGTGCATTGGAAAAACAGTTCTAAAAGTGAAAAGAGCAAAGTTAAGCAATAGTTTACAGTAAATTCTGTGCTTATATATGCCATATTGAGTTCTCGCTGGTTTGTTGTTCCTGTATAAGCCACGCCCCCTTCCTATGTGCCGCCTGCCATTCGGCACTGGCGACACGCAACCAAATATGTCCATAAGGTGACTGCAACTTTTTATTTCATAGTTGTCAATTTGGCTTGGATGCTAGTAAACACGGTAGAGAGAATTTCTACATTAGGAGAAATTCAGTGACCGCATTCTCTGTGCTTGAGATTGCGCCACCACAACTGTATTCAGTTGTACTTTGTTGGTAAATATAAACATGGCCACCCATAAGGGAATGTCGCTGACAAATCGAGGTTTTGTATGGGACAATGTGACGCAGCAGTTATCTGCAGTCAGAGGACAGGACACATTATTGATCTGCATTTAATAAGTAGCAGATTAACGCAGAAACGCACCGTGTAGTCACGACATTTGAGTTACTAAATCTATAGACAACGTGTTACAGGAATTGTTACCAAGAAAAGTAATTGCATTTCAGGAACGCTTCCCTTTGTAACGCGTTAGTCCCAAAACGGACTACTGAAGGCATGTACATGCATGAATATATGAGCCCCCAATGCTGAGGACAATTTCCTATATATTGCTGTATTTATTTTTTAATAGAGCTCAACCAGAAAGCGAAAACCTCCTTCCCCAAGGCTTGCCAATTTCGTGAGCAGTGTTTTCAGCATTTGTCCTGTGCTAATTGGCCTCTTCCCAGATGTCGCGAACCTTCCCGAAGTTTGTCAGGTGAGTTCCGCTGGCTTGTTTTGCATCGGCCTTCTCGAATCCTCTCACATACAGAAAATCTTTGGACAATGCTGTAAGTGCAGCAAATTTGGGAACTTAAATAAGAATTGGTTTATTTGTCATAGATAACCACATAATGAGCATTGTTAATAAGATGGTTAGAAATGGCACTCCAGGATAAACAGATACTTAAAAGAATAAAATAAGATGAAAAAAATGTTGGGATAACTGGGCAAAAATATACTCGGTAGTGCTGATGACAGATGGTAGACCCAAACGCATAACATTTCACACAAAAGTTTATTGGGATATCGAGGAAGTCAGGTGCGGGAAAATAAACGCCAGCGATCTGGTGCTCGCTGGACAGGAGCAGAAGGCAACTCACGGGATCGGAGCGTGATCGGAATGCAGAAGCGAGTGGGGTTGCGGTGACGGGCGATCGGAGCGTGGTCGGTGGGCAGAAAAGTGTAATTAGCCAGAGCGGGAGATCAGAGCGTTGTCGAAGGAAGGGCAAAGTCAGGGAGCCGGAGATGATCGGGAAATCAGGGACGGACGAGCAGGATACGGATGGGGGCGGGACAGACGGGAGCCAGAGTCAAACTGCTTGCCTTGCGTATACGGATGTTTGCTGATGGACTGACAAGGAGTGAATGGGGTACTGAGTTTAAATAGGAGGGGAATCAATCAGGCAACGAGCAGCAGCTGGCGCCAACCGAGCGGGCACAGGTGAGGGCAATGAGTAAAGATGGATATTCTGTCAGAAAAAAAGATCTGAAATATCCGATGTACCAGAATTTGAGACTATACATACAAAGTAGTCCCTCAAAAATCATAATCCAAAGCCGCAAAGTACAAACCTTTATTTAATTATGTATCTATTGTATACTCTATTATGGACAGCACGTGGTTAGCTCGTGTGCGGCACAGTTCTGAGGTCATGAGATCGAACCTTCCTGTGTGGAGTTTGCATGTTCTCCCAGTGCTTGCGTGGGTTTCCTCCGGGCCCTCTGGTTTCCTCCCACATTCTAAAAACATAAATGTCAGGTTAATTGGCCGTTCTGAATTGTCC
This sequence comes from Urocampus carinirostris, assembly GCF_059441175.1. NCBI lineage: Eukaryota > Metazoa > Chordata > Actinopteri > Syngnathiformes > Syngnathidae > Urocampus > Urocampus carinirostris. The sequence continues at coordinate 30,112,904 of NC_142364.1, forward strand.
CCAGGTGTGAATGAGCGATTGACTTGTCTGTCTCTGTGTCCCCTGCGACTGGCTGACATCCAGTTCAGGCTGTCCCCTGCCCACTGCCCGAAGATAGCTGGGATGGACTCCAGCATCCTCGTGACCCTACTGAGGATAAGCGGTTTAGATAATGGATGGATGGATACTCTATTATACATTAAAGCAGGGGTCGGGAACCTATGGCTCGCGAGCCATATATGGCTCTTTCTATGAGTACCTATGGCTCAGAGATCAATTTGATTGCATGCAAAATTTCTCCATCTTGTTAAAAACCGGGATTGTCTATCCTATTTGGGGGTTTGGGGTTTTTAAGGGTTATTGATCTATCTTCGTTATTCATTATCCATTATCCGTTATCGGTCAGTTCATAATACGCTACAAAGCCTAGGAGCCGGGACACTTACTCTCAGCCAAAAGGCCAAGCTAAGGTCCTAGCCCTTATAATTGCGGCATGGATTTACCTAACAGCTACCTGTCTATCCTGTACACGTAAAATCAAACCAAAGCTAAATTGAAGGAAACACTTCGCAGTATCTATGGGGCATGTTTTTCGCTACAATTTACAGTCAAGGTGTCACACAAAAAAAGGGGGAAAAAAACTTGTTTTGGCTCTACAACGCTAAAGAATCCTTTATTTAAAAGTTCACTATATAATCTGTGTTCAGTGTTCAGATACTTTATGATGAATCCACAGAACTGTAAATACGCCAAAACACCGGAAGAGAACTTAGTCATTTGATTGGGTGAGTGGGAGGGATGGGTGGAGCTATGCAAAAAGTACAAGCATTCCCTCCCTTCTCTCGCCAAAGGTAAGCACATAAGGCTCTCTATTCTCAGAATGTTGTGACGTTTTTACAAAATAAATGCTTGCATCTGGTTTTGAAACCAATATGTATGAAAAAAAGGGTCAAAAGGAGTTTAACCGATCTTGAGTAATTGCAAGAAAGAGACAAGTTTAAAGTGGTCTGTTTGTTGAATTTGGGACAGGGGCTCTGGCATTATTCTCTTTTCATAATTTTTATCAAATCATCAAAAATAAATGTGCTGAAGACTAAGCTTTTGTCTGGGGCGCGGGTTTAGCAATTTAGTAAATTTATCTCATAATATATGGTGTGGCTCTTTCCTAAAATAAAATTAATATTTTTTGCTTTTATGGCTCTCTGAGTCAAAAAGTTTCCCGACCCCTGCATTAAAGCATTTGTTTAACAAACAAAAGTATTGTACTTTGTAAAAAAAAAATCACAAATAACGTCAGTACTGTCAAATGATAATCCTAAAAATAATCTTCGTGCTATAATACACTACTTGTTCTGAAAATGGTTTGGAAATTATTTCAGGACACTAATTTTTATTTCAGATGATACTTTATCACCATCATGTGGACGTTATAGGAAAAATGAAAAGCGGCGTCAAAATGTTAATATGAATAGAACATTCCAAGTAACAAATAAAAAAGTACTGTACTTAAGAAACGTTTTTTTCCTGTACTGTGAAATTATTGTTCTAAAAATATTTCTGCCACTATATTGCATCATTGATTCCTGGACAAAAAGGGGGAAAGGGGAACTTTTTTCAGGACACTATTCACTTTCTTTTCAGATGATATTGTCATGATTACTCATTGCACTCACCTGTGCCCGCTCGTTTGGCGCCAGCTGCTGGTGATTTGATTCCCCTCCTATTTATACCCAGTACTCCAGTCACTCCTTGTCAGTCAGTCAGCAACCCTCCGCATACACGAGGCAAGCACTTTGACTCTGGCTCCCGTCGGTCTTCATCCGTATCCTACTCGTCTGTTCCTGATTTCCCGTTTGTCTCCACGCTCCGATCTCATGCCCCGTCAAATCCACTACGCATTCCGATCACGCTCCGATCCCGTGAGGTCCTTGCTTCCCCTGTCCAGCAAGCACCGGATCGCTGGCGTTTGTTTCCTCGATATCCCAATAATCTACCATTTGCCCTAGTTCTGACAGATATATTGTCACGTACATGAGAACTTTATTGTAAAACAAATATGTAGCATAGAAATGTTTTCACCTTCCTTAAGAATGTGGAGAATTTCAACTTTGTCGTCAATAGAAAGCATTTTCATCGGCCTTTTAGTATTTTTGTCAGTTTTGAATGCCGTTAAAAATGTCATTGCTGACCGCAATTGGCTCAGTGACTGCGCTTTGGACACCACTGCTTAGAAGAATAAAATATTACTTTTCCCTCAACCTCACTTTTGAAACAAAGCCCATTCTCCGGATAAAGACTGCTTGTTTAAACGTTGCATGCATTCGTTCTAAACTTAATGCACTCAACAATGCAGAAGGCTATCAGAAGGCACGGACTTAAAAGGAATTGTCACAAGAAGGTCCCGGGTTCAATTCTGAGCTCGGGCGATAAGTCACGTTGGTGCCCCATTGTCATGTGACCATTTTCCTTTTAGGATATTGGAGGCGAACAATTAGAGCGCGCACAAACTGGCACTTGACCCACTTCGGCTTCCCGCTGCAGACTTTGGGCCTCTCTCAGATGTGCGTCTGGTTCTTGGATACCGGGTTATCTGTTGTGAAGTTCTTCTCCAGTAACTGGCCACTGGCTTTCTTGTTCTTTGTTATATTCTTATGCTATTTGTATATTTGAAATGGAAATCAACCCAAAGGATTTCTGTGATATATTTTTTATAAAAGAAAAAAAATGGTGTTTGTTGTAATTTTTAGTTTAAGGAATATTAGTTAAGAAGCAAACTTTTCCAGAAAGGGCGGCTGTTTTGAGAGTTGGTATCGAGGGGAATATTACATTACAGTTACTCAAGCGGGCAGCACGGCGGCGCAGTGGTTAACGCGTGTGCGGTTCAGTTCTGAGGTCATCAGATTGAACCTCCTGTGTGGAGTTTGCATGTTCTCCCTGTGCTTGCCTGGGTTTCCTCCGGGCACTCCGGTTTCCTCCCATATTCCAAAAACATGCATGTTAGGTTAATTGACCAGTCCAAATCGTCCCTAGGTGTGACTGAGCGAGCGAATTTTCTGTCCCTGTGTGCCCTGCGATTGGCTGGCAACCAGTTAGGGGTGTCCCCTGCCCACTGCCCGAAGATAGCTGGGATGGGCTCCAACACCCCCGCGACCCTACTGAGGATAAGCGGTGCAGATAATGGATGGATGGGTGGAGTTACTCAACCAATCACAGATCAGCTATTTTCTTGAGCACAGTTTTGAACGATCGTTGGCTAAAACATGATATTTTAAGTCACCTTTACTCTTTATAGCGGGCATATCAAACAAATGGCCCACAGGCCAGATACAGCCTGTGATTTTGGTCCACCGTGAATTTCCGAATTTGTCCAAAAAAAAGCGACTCTCTAAGTCATATGGTTTTTATGAAAAATGCAAATGAAAAGCTTCCTCTGCCCACTAGGGGGCAGTTTAGGATATACCCTTCCTGAGTAGCCCCTAGTTTAGTAGTTATCTGATGTACAGACGCAAATTTAATTTGTTCGTAAGTTGCTTCAGTGCTATATTTTGTATGTTTAAGGATAATATAAGTATGTTTAAGGCGTGTATAAGTAACCTGTATTGTTTTGTACTAAAAAATAAACATTTCATGAAATAATATGCTAAATAAAGATAAATAAAGTTAAATTTAACTAACTTTTGGAAGACAAGCTTCAAGAGGTCCTCCTCTGTCGTAGAAAGTGGACGGAAAAAAGCCATCCAACCATTTTCTCTGATTGATAAAGCATAATAACGGAACAACTGTGGTAAACTGAAAATGTTAGGTTAAAATAATTTTACTAATATGGCCCGTTTGAGAACATAAAGTATGGGTCTGGCCCCAGAGCCAAACTGAGTTTGACATCCCTGCTTTATAGAATTTGCAAAAAATTGATAAAATACAGTGGATTTTGCTTCTTAAGATGTATTTCTAAACACAAAACTTTGAGACTATGTAACAACATTGTTCGGTTATTGCTTGCGTATAATTGTGTATATTTTGGTTTTTCCTATGGTTAAGGTAAACATTCTTAAAAAAACATGATGTAAATATATGGAAAATCACATGAACTATCATATAACCTTTTTTTCCCCAAATACTCCTAGAATGAGAAATTTGTATTTATTTGACATAACATGAGGTTCGCCTAAAGAAAACTGACATATTGATCAGTCATCTTGCTGCTACGGGTATGTCCAAGAAAACAAAAAAAAACTTCTGAACTTTTGGACAAAAATTGAGAGAAAGAATTGTGCGGGTTGGTCATTAAGTCTCTATTAAGTCTTCCTAGTTTTTTAAACTTGATCCCTTTACCACTTGTATCAGAACTCAAGAATAACAAAGTTTTAAAACCTTTATTTTATTGATTAGTTACTGAGGACCTTCAAAGCGCTATACAATTCACTTCACATAGTTTGCAGAGTCAGCCATACAAGGTAACTAACTACCTGCATATCGGAGGCATCAGGGGTTCAGTGTCGTGCCGGCCCTTGTTCTCAATTTACTTTTTTAATTTTTTATCACAAGGTATGTCAAATTTAAAAAAACAGCTGAATTTTGATTTGGTATTTTGGGAGTTCAAAAATGTACAGGTTTTAGGCATGGTGATCAAATAATAACACAACCATCTGCTGATGTTGTTTTGAGTGTTATTTCTGTGTAAACTGCGTCTGGCGTTCACTTGTCATTGTTCCCCATGGATTAACGGAAACTTCAGCTACCTGACATTGACACCGATGATTTGCAGAAAGGTTTAGTGTCTTTGATGGATAATTTTAACTGATGTACGATTTGGATACATAAATTGAAGACTTGATTTGTAGGTGCAAAAGTCAAAATATTGTGAGTACGGTGTATATATTGAATAAAGTACCTACTGTCAAAATTCCTCCCCGTTTACTCATGTTATGTGTGATATTAATAATGTTGGCAAAAACATGGATGAATTTCACTCAAAGGACTGTTTCCTGACGTCACAGTGTTTTTGTATGCTCGCCGTTTTACGCAAAAAGATATTTCGCCTCACGCGAAAAAGGAACGTATTTTAAGCCCCACTGCTTAAAATGTGAAGAAAAAGTAGCAACTTGTAGTCCAGTATTTACAGTTATCAATTTGGTTTGAATGCAAAGTAATATATTACTTCCCTTTTTTAAGCACCAGGTTTGATCAAATGCATTGAAAACTCAAAATGCAATAAGGGTAGCTCAGAAGTTTTTGGGTTTTTTGCATTAAAAAATCTTGATAAATTAAATGAATACATAATGAAATAAATAGCAAGTGAAGTTATTTGTTGATGACACTGGGAACAAAGAATGCACCAAATTTACATATTTTAATTTTTGTTACTTTTTTAAATCATTTACACGAATTACACGCCTTTCAACCCCTGCACAATTGCTCCCTTTATCAATGATTGCAATTACCCTTCTTAAGAGAAAACACCCCTTACAGACACAACGTGGTACCTATCTACTCTCAGCAAGACAGATTATGTAGGAAATAATTGCGAGGCACTGCTCTAGAGACAGAGATAAAGTGTGCTTTGTATTAGTGTCTGTATCTATTGCGCAGATATGTACAGACCGACAATCTTCCACAGTATGTTTTTCACTTTTGTATTACAGGTAAAAACTCATTTTTTTGGTCTGTATTTTATTTATTTTTCAACATAGCACTTATTTTGTTGAATTGGCGCGAGCCTGTTTGTGATGCCGCTTACGTTGTGTTAGGCTAGTGGTGCGTTCAGGGACATTTAGTTAATCGGAAGGTCTTCTTTTTGTATTTTGCAGTTAATTGTTGTTCAAAACTAATACCCAATCACTGTATTGTTATTTTGTGAGAATGTTTTACTCCTTGCTCAAAATTGTTTTAAATAAGCGGACCTGCATGACTCCATAGACGTGCATGCACCACAGCTACACAAGTAGACCTTAGACACACTACATCCCAGAGTTGGTTGGTAATTTGAAAAAGTGTTTAAAACACTATTGGCTTTTTAATTTGCTTTAATTGTGAACCAAAATGGAGCATATCTGCCATGCGAAAGAGAAAGTTTTATTTTTGCTTACTCGACTGACTATACGACGTGGTTAAAACCAGGGCATTTTTTGTAGGTCTATAAGCTACTTCCTGACCTTGGTTTCTTCAAAAGAAATTTCAAGGTTTTTCTTCATTTATTTTATACAAAATTTAATAATTTTATCTGTATAATGTTTATTTGTTTTTTTTTTGGTTTGAACAAATTTATTGACACTAAAAACAGAAAACAATCATGACAATCTCAACAGCAATTAAGCACATTCACAATATTATATTCCAATATTACGTTTTTAACAGCAAACACAAAGTGAGGTTTGAACAAACCTTCTCGAAAATCAAACATATTCACAATTTCATTATATAACATCTTTGTTAGTGTCAATAGATCCGTCCAGGCCAAAGTCGATTGTCCTCGGTCTGAACAAATCCACTGACACCAACAGCAGCAAAACACAGCCATCAAGCATATTCACATTTTTTTTTTATATTTGACAATATGACGTGACGATATGACGTTTTAACATTTTTTCCTGACATTTTCAACATCAATTAAACAATTTCAGAGTTATTTTCTTTTAACAGTAGTTAACCAGCGTGTAAAAGGCAATACTATTGTGCAAGGGCATAGCTCTGCCATCCCACCCTCCCAAGCAGCATTCTTCCAGTCCTCTGTGTGGGTCCTTTCCATTCTGCGTGGGTCCTCTCCCTTCTGGGTTCCACAACCCAGGCCGTTGCTGCCGGGACTCCCACAGTGTAGCTCCGGCTCCCCCCTCCGGGTGGGTACAGACGAGTCTTCTTTATGGCTGCGTCCTAGGCCCGCCGCTCGCAGATTGTATGGTATCTGCAGCCATTTGGAGCACAGCCACGGGGGGGATCTGCCTGCACCTCCATACCAGCAGGTTTCTGGAGGTCCAGATGGCGTCCTTGATGGCGGCGAGAGTGAGCCAGTCCCTGGCAAAGTCGTTCCGATGCCTCCTCGACCGACTCACCCCGTAAAGCACGTACTGTGCATCAGGGACCTCTCCTGCTGGCAAGTCCGGGAACTTTCCTAGTTGTTCGGCCATTGTCCACAAGACCTTGGCAGCGCTGCACTCACAAAAAAGGTGCCTCACCGACTCCTGGGCGCCACAGCCAGGTCGAGGGCACGTTGAAGTCGCTGACATTCCTCGGTGGTGCATTACAGCTCTGACTGGGAGAACTTCATGAGCCACCATCCATGACAAGTCTCGTAGTCTGTTTGGGAGGGCAGGATGATTGACGTTGCTCCAAACCGTTGTGGATTCGCCAAACGCAAGCCCCCGCACAGGGCTTACTGTAGCTCGCTCTTGCACAATAGCAATAAGGGCCCTGTGGTTTTGTAAAGTGTGACATTCTTGTGTTTCCAAATCAAACTTCTTCAAAAAATCCCGGATAAAGAGATGTGTTGGTGGCAAGTTAAACGAAACTGGAATCAAACGATTGTCTGGTACAAGCTTTAGCTTCCGCAAATATGAGCCCATCCAAAAACGGGTCATTGCTTGACTTTTCGGGTTGTTGGGTGGGCCCACAGCGTTTTGGAAGTGGAGAGAGACATATTTGCTTCCCAGGAAAAGCTGGAGGTCAGGCACTCCTTTCCCCCCTTTTTCCTTTTTCTTTTCCATTGTATCTCTTTTTATCCTTTCCCACTTTGAGCCCCAGACAAAGCGAAAGATGGCTCGGTCCATTTGTAACAGCACGTTTCTTTTAGGCATAAAAATTAAACTGATTGACAAAAGCATTGGGAGGATGATCGCTTTGATGATTAGGACCTTCCCCTCTATTGTCAGTTTTCTTAGTGACCAAAAAACAAGTTTTTGCTTAACTTTCCTTGTCACGTCATCCTAGTTGGTCTCGCCTCCTCCATCCGCATTGAATTTTATCCCTAGGATTTTCTGGTCTGTCTTTAACACCGTCAGCGGGAGTCCTGCCTTTTCTGTCTCTTTCCACATTCCATAAAACTTCACTTGTGATTTTTCTCTGTTTAGCCTTGACCCAGACGCCCTCCCAAACAGGTCAGTCAAGTCAAGGGCTCTTTCAACAGATGCGCGGTCAGTACACAAAATATTAAAATCATCCATGTACAAAACACACTTGGTAATTTGTCCCCCACTTCCTGGGATATTGATGCCTTCGACAAATCTATCTTTTCTTAACATTTGTGCCAAAGGTTCAATGCAAAGAACATAGAGAAGGGGAGACATAGGGCAACCTTGACGTACACCGCAGTTGATCTCGATTGCTTCCGATAAATTCCCGTTAATCATGAATTTGCTGTAGATGTCTCGGTATAGCAGTACTACCCAATTGATGTATTTTTGGGGAAAACCACATTTTTGCAATACCCTGAAGAGGTATTGGTGCGAGACTCGATCAAAGGCTTTTTCAAAGTCTAGGTTTAGGACCGCTAGTCGCATGTTTCTGTCTCTTGCATAACAAATGGTGTCACGGATCAGCATGAGACTGTCGCTGATCTTCCTTCCCACAATGGCACAGGTTTGGTCTGGATCAACCAAGTCTCCCAAGACAACAGACATTCGTGTTGCTAGAAGCTTGCTGAAAATTTTACAGTCCACGTTTAAAAGCGTTATGGGTCGCCAGTTTTTTAAGTCAATTTTGTCTCCTTTTTTGTGCAATAGAGTAACTATCCCGATTCTGAAACTGTCTGGCATATGGTCTCGACTGGAAAATTCGTTAAAAACAGTTAACAGATCTGGTGCTAAAATATCCCAAAAAGTCCGGTAAAATTCGAGGTTGAGTCCGTCCTCCCCGGGTGATTTGCCTTTTTTCATAGTCTTTATGCAATCATTCAGTTGGTCTTGGGTAAAGTCCGATGTTAAAAAGGGGTCTTGACGCACTGATCTTGAAATATGATCTAATACATGCCCCATTTCATTCTCATATGTTTCTTTCTTTTCAAATAATTTTTTGTAGTAGTCTTCGACCAATCTGGTTATTTCACTACATTCCTTTGTTATTTGCCCGTTTTCGTTTTGAAGTTTAAAAATCCCCTCATTTTTGCCCATAATTTTTTTTAAAAAGTAGCGTGTACATTTTTCCCCTTCTTCTATTTCTCTTTCTCTGCTTCTTATTATGATGCCTTTGCTCTTTATTTCCGCCAAAGCGTTTAGTTCTTGTTTGATCTCTTTGATTTCATCATTAAAGTCATCCCCTTTTCTGTTAGAATGAAATAGCGTTGGAGTCTTCTTTGTAGTCCCGACATGCGTTTCATCTCTTTGAGTTTCTTGTTTTTCCCTGCATTTTTAAAAAAGGTCTGTGTTCGTTTCTTTGTCATTTCCCACCATTGTGCTCGTGAATCATACGAGTCTTGAAGGGTCTGCCAGTCTTTGTACAGCTCCCTGTATTGTGCGGCTAGAGCCTCATCCTCCAGCAGGGAGCAGTTTAACTTCCACAAACCCTTCCCAACAGTCATACCTGAAGGAAATGAGAAAGAGCAGGACAGTTGCAAGTGATCCGAAAAAAAAACTGGAATTAATCTTGCATCACTCTGTGCTAAACCCCTCGTAAATATGTAGTCTATTCGAGAGGCTCTGGCATTGTCACTACTGAACCAGGTGAAGCCCTCCTCTCCTGGATGTATGGATTTGAAACAGTCCACCAGTTTAAATGTCCGGCACATGTCTTGTAATAAAGTTGATGTTTTATCTACTTTAAACTCCTCATCATTCCTCTTTCTATCCTTCCTACTTAGGATGCAATTAAAATCTCCTCCCACGATTAGTGGTTGATGGCCTAGCATATGCGACTGGATGTCCTCTAAAAGTTCGTACCTGAGTTGTCTGTCGGCATGGCCGTATATGTTAATGAGGTTAAAATCATTCCCTATATAAGAAAGTCTTGCTAAGATTGCGCGTCCGTCTCTTATCACAGTACTCCCCTTTATGATGAGTTGAGGGTTGTTTATTAAAATGGCTACCCCATCGTTACGGTTTTCATTCGAGCCACTCCATAATGACGGATATGGCCAAATCTCTTCCCACTGTTTATAATTTTTTAGAAAGGGGATGCAGCATTCCTGTAGTAAAAACACATCCGTTCTGATAGTTTTTAAGAACGATAAAACACTGTGAGCCTTAACCTTTGATCTCACACTTCTCACATTGATAGTAGAGAATGTAATGTTCATAATTGTTGTTAAAGTATTTAAACTAGTTAGACAAAACCGGGGGATCTGAGTCCATTCTTTGGTGATCATCGAGATCATCGAGAGTGTCACCTGTGTCAGACACATCACTTAAGAGTAGTACCTCATTTTGAGACTCACCGGGGAAAACTCTGGGACCCTCTGACTCTCTGTCTGTGGTTCCAGGTCTTCCCCTTTTTTCTGGGTTAGGGGGTGAGCCAGAGGACCTATCAAAGGGTCTCTTACTTCCTTGCCCACTAAGGGTCAGATTTTTTCCCTCCCCGACTTCCTCCGTCTCAACTTCATACAGTTCCCTTGTGGGCTTATTCACCGGCAATCGGCTTTCTTCTAAATCTCTTATCTTTGTTTCTGGTTTTTTCACCACTCCCAATTTTGTCTTACTTTTACTCCTCTTTCCAGTGCCCGTATGGGTTTTTGGAGAGTCATTCGCCTTTTCGATTTGTTTGACTTCTCCAAATCCCGGCAATGGCGTAGCAAACAAATTTGCTAATTTGAACTCTCTTCCAGGCCCTTCCTGATTAATATGTGTTTTCGGAGTTGCAGTTGCTTTTTCTATTCGTTTGTCATGTCCAAATTCAGGTATTTTATGAGAAATCGAATCAGAATTTCCAGGTTCTTCCTGTTTCAATTTTGATTCTATGGTCTCTGCTCCAGGGGTTTTGGTAGGTACATCTGTTTTTTCAATTTGTTTGTCTTGTCCAATTTCTTTGTGCATTTCTTGATCAATTTCATTGGGTATTTCCATAACTTTATTCATTTCCTGTTCATCTTCATTGGGTATTTCTATAACTTCATTAATTTCTTGTTCATTTTCATTTTGTATTTCCATGACTTTATTAATTTCATTGTCTTTGTTATCTTTATTCACTTCATTGTCTTTGTGACATTTATTCATTTCATTATCTATGTTGTCTGACATCATTTCATTGTCTTTGTTGTCTTTGTTAACTGCCTTCCTAGCTTTCAATTTGTTAGCAAACGAATTCGGGCAGTTTCTAAAGAGGTGATTCGTTTCTCCACAGAGATTGCATTTTCTGCTATTGCTACATTCCTCAAAGGAATGTCCAATTGTTCTGCACTTTCCACAAAAAATTCGATCACATACCTCAGCCAGATGCCCATGCTCACCACATTTGCGACAGAGTTTCGGTTGCCCTTGATAGTGGATAAAGCCACGGTTTTCCCCCAGGAATATAGTCGACGGAATTTGTTTCATTCCCTGAAAGCCCTGAGGATCTTGCCGTAGTTGGACTGGTACCCTCCAGGCACCATTCCAATAGCCTTTCTCACACCTCACCTTCATAGCCTGGCCTTTTACTGAGCAGTATCTACTCAACCAATAACAGACGTCATCAGCACTGATCATTTCACTAAACATTCTAACAACGACAATCTTGTTAGTATTATCAGTCAGCTTCTCCACTGTAAATCCTGAAAACTGGGACCTCACTCCCTCAAAGCGATTCCAAAACTCTTGATAAAGAGCTGCCGTTTCAAAACTCACATCAAAGCCTTTGCCAGAAGTCATTTTTATGACAGCATGTACCTCCTCCTTTTTAAACTTCAGAATCTTTTCAACAAACTTGTTAATAAAATCCGTCCTTGACATTCCCTCCGAAATTGCCACAACATCTTTGAGCAAGAATCTCACGCAGTTACGTCTCCGCCCGCCGGTATAATGCCCAGCCATGGCAGGACTCGGCTGCTTTACTTCTAACTATGTTAAAATGGTTAGAATTGTAAAATTAATAATTAACAATACTCTTAAAACCGACGCCAATGACAGTATAAACGCATAGAACGAGCAGTGCTAACCTGATGCGTCCACCATCAACCGCAGGCTAAAGTGTTTATTTGTATTTTTAATAGCATTTTTAGTATTGGACTGATCGAAGGCAACATGAGTTCAATATTAAGGTTTTCGGATTACGTTCATACCTGTCAACCTCCAGGGCTCCATGCCCATACAAACTGTCGTATTTTCCCGTACAAAATGATCGTACATCATATACATATATATATATATATATATATATATATATATATATATATATATATATAATATATTATATTATTATTATTTTTTATTTATTTTATTTTTTTGGAATGATGCATGATGGGAAATCCCCAGGAGGCAGACACATGCGATTGCCAAATTTGCGTTTTTCCGTACGGATTTCCTTGTACGTCGTATTCGTCTTAAATTGCATAAAAAACGTACTTTGTACGGCAAAACCATACAGGTTGACAGGTACGTACGTTACTGATTAAATATGTTTTAATGGGAAACTAGGTATTTTGCCTTACATGATTAGTCTGTGCCTTGTCATCATGTTTTTTTTTTTTTTCCATTTTATGTGAGGTAGGGAAAACGTGGTGTGTGACCGTGCGGTGTTTGTTTTCCTTTTTTTTGATTGTACATTAAACGTTTTATACAAGACTTTGAGTTGCATTTGGATGTCTGAAAAGTGCTATAAAAATACATTTAAAATTGAATTGAACATTTTAGTGGATTCAAAAGCCAGACCGGCCGCATGTGGCCCACCGGCCTAGTTTGCCCACCCCTGTAGCAAGGCATCAGTAAAGTCTCGGAAGCATTTGAAGGGTTAATTGTAAGTCAGGCGGGAGGGTGACGACTTGTTTCCCGCCTGACACGTGAGCGTGCGGCGGAAGACGTCGGAGCCTCCCCTCGGCCTTCAACGAGCGGCTGAAGGTGACTCTCCTCTCGGCTGGGGGATGCACAGCGAGCTGCCGGCGGTTCTTCCGCCACGCTGCGCCGTCATCACCCGGGAAACATTGCTCGGTCCCCCCTATTAAGCGCCTTTCTTCCGCGGCGTTCCGAAGCGGAGCCCAGCCGGCGTCTTTTGCGGTCAGCAGCGCAGCAAGGCTCCGCAAGACGACGGGTGAGCTCTGCATGCATGAGTTCCGCACCGGGCGGGCGGAAAAAGCGCCCCAGGTCCGCAGGCAGCGTCCTTCCCGTCACTAGGGCGCCGCAGACGGAGTCGGAGCTCCGGGAAAGCACCGTGGACGGCAGCAGGATGGTGAGTGGATGCGGGAGGCGCGGCTTTATGCACGTTTGCAGAAAAACACGTCAACAACATCGACATCAAACAGATGTGTTTGGCGCAGACTGTGCAGGAATTCAACACCCTGGTGGCGCTGTATAGAGAGCAGGTGATTTCAGTGGGGGAAATGTCTGCAGACTGTCCGTCTTTGAGGGCTCAGATGCATTATACGCGAGCTAAAGGATGCTCCATGGCCAGGACTGCGCACCAAGACCTCGCCCTCATTGCTGTGTCTGGGTAAGCGTGACACTCATCGACATCAACACGATAAATACAGTTTGCTTTTTTTATGCGGGTGAGAAAATTGACAGGAACTGCAAAAAACGAGTCTGACGTAGTTGTGAATGTATGCTAAGATATTTCTAATAACGCAAATGCGATACTAACCTTCGCATGAACACAATTCAACACTTGGATGTTTGTGAGTCCATCATTATCTTTTACAATCAGTTGTTTACACTCACACAAGCAGTTTGCATTTATGTTACGACAGAATTTATGCCCATCATATCTTAATGGAAGTTGGGGTGTCTGGACCAGTGCTTCTTAACTGGCCACCCTACCCTAATTATCAAGATATCAAGAAGACTAATTCCACTTCTCAAATGTATTGACCCAACAGATTGCACCGCTCAAACCAGAGACAATAGAATGTACCAAGTAAAAAAAAACAACTCAAAAACCAAAACGACTTCAAGAAATTATATTCCCTTGAACTCAAGCTATATCATTTAGTGACTCCTGGTAGTAAAAAACTTTAGTGATTGAAAAAAAAGGCCAAAATACTTAATAATACATATAAACATGCATTGTTTAAGAATACCTGTGAATTGAGAAATGTGCATTTATCTAAATAACATGAGCCTCACCATCATTGTTGGCCATTTCGCTGCCAAATACCTGAGTACCTACAAATACAGCCACATTTAGTCGTCAGATGATGACGAAATAATACACGTTTTTTATGTAAAACATACCTGTCAACCTCCAGGGCTCCATGCTCTCTCGTATTTTCCCTTACAAAATACAAAATAATGTTACACCATATTTTTTTTCAAACGTGTTTATTCATGTAGTTTAACATGTTATATTGTACATGTGTTTCATCATAGCATATATCTTGTTGATTAATATTTTGTTGTGAGATACTGAGTTGCTCGACATGAATGAGGTTTATTATAAAAAAAAGTTAAAAAATGAAGTAGCTTGGACTTTCACTGTAGAAGGAAAAAAATACATGCAAATATAATTAAGTAGAATTTTCTTATTCAAATTATGAATTCATTTTCTGCATTAAATTATTGTTGGTAATATACTGATTAAAGGGATAACCACAAACCTGTCCATTTTATTTTCTCATTTTATACTTTATGCTTTTTTAACTTCTTTATGCAACATAATAATTCGTAATATAATGCATCAAAGCAAGTGAGACGTTTGAAAGCCGGCTCTTTTTAATGAGTTGAGCCGAAAAAGCCGGTTCTCTAAAAAGAGACTGACTTCCTTTCACTACACAACTACCACGGAATGATGCATGATGGGAAATACCCAGGTGGCAGACGCATGCGCACAGTAGCATCAAACTGCTCGCTTCGTAACGGAAAAAAACGATACTGAGATAGAGGGGACCGCGGTGAACTCGTTTGACTTGATTGATTTGCCGTTTCGTGATAGTCGGTGTATACCGCATGGTACCCATAATTGACAAATTTGTGTTTTTCCGTACAGATCTTCTTGTACGTCGTACACGTCTTAAAATGCATAATAAACATACTTTGTTCGGCAAAAACATACAGGTTGACAGGTATGGTAAAATCTCGGCATATCCTAATTATTTTCTGAAATCATGTATTTTGAAGACAGCCTCTTTTGGCTTTGACATCCTGAGCTGTGACTTTGTCAGAGTTACACCAGCATGCCATGTTAATGTATGTGTTAAATATTCGAGTTTTTGTGTAGAATCCCTAGGCCAGGGGTCGAACATCTTTGCTTAGGACCCGCATGTGGCTCTAGCACTACTGAGTGGCTCAGTGGCTCATTTCCAAAATCTTTCCGAATTGAAAATAGGTGGGGGTGGGAAATATATTTTTATTCTAATACGGTTTCTGTGGGAGTAAAAACATGAAATAAAACATGTTTAATGTTTTCATATGCTGTAGAAATGTGTAGAATGTATATTACATTTTACTAGTGGAGTAACTATTAAACTATGAAACGAGAGGGAAGATCACTTGGTATGAGTTCACGGGAGCGAAGTGAAAGGTTTGATTGACGCTCTTTTATTGGTTTTAGGTCATAAAAATGCGTGGTACAGGTTGTCGCCCCAAAGTCATGTATTGTGACGTGTAGTTGTGGTTCCTAGGCCTGAACTCCTGCCTGGGGAACCTAGCTGCAATGCAAAACTCTGGCAAGTTTCTCCTCTGCTTGTTTTCCACTTCCTCCACCTTCCCCACTGTTAGAAGAGCTCCGCCTTTTAAAGGGGCAGATTCACAACAACGTTAAAAGAGAAAAATAAGTCCACAGAAATCAAATTTTATCTTTAGTAATGTGATTTTATTTACTTTACCTTTTCAATAGGCTGCTATTCTATTTTTTATCAACAGATGCTGCATTTTATTGCACTAATTTTGTTGCGCAGATAAGGGCCACGTTCTATATGTTTAATTGTGTTTATTCGAATCTTCCCCAAAAGATGACATCAAAAATTGATTTATTTCATGCATTTCTTCAATTTTACTCAAGCAATGAAACACACTGTTATTCATTAATATTGTAATGAAGTTAAACATGGGGCAGTGTCCTACAACAGAGTAGTCACGTGGTGCATCATTCTCCACGAGATGTGCTGCATCCAACTTGTTGATTTTAATAGCAGGCTAATACAGCTAATATACAGTAGATACATAAAGCATGTTTTGTAACTATTATCAGGCTAATATAAGGATTTTAGTTGTTTTGCGGCCCTAGACAGATTACTTTTTTGGGAGTTTTGGTCCAATATGGCTCTTTCAACATTTTGGGTTGTCGACACCCAGCCTAGGCGTTGTGTCGCAGGTGGAATCAGTAATGGTACGGCTCACGGTGTTTGTCTTTTTTTGCTGGCAGAAATACAAAAATGTTGCAAGAAATTAGACAAAATATATGAATAACATGCAAGTGCGAATATACATAAAATTTGCCTAAATGCATTGGATTAATTATGTACCAAATAATTAGTATTACGTTTCACTTAATGTTATTCAATCATTAGGGGTAATGCAAATAAATCAAATAAGAGTTTTCCAGTGGTAGCTTGTAATGGTAAGAACTTCCTGCAACTGAAAATGTAAGCCACTGTACATTTCTCTGTCAATTTACCCAATAGCTATATGGGGAGAGATTTGTCCCAAAATATTTACACAAAAATTTTTCAGAACCACAAAAATATTTATGATTTACTCGAGTTCTAAAAATCATATGTCTTGATAAATGCACACGCAAGATTAAAGATCACAAATGTAAATTTGTGAGTCTGCAAAATACATAATACACATCGGATTTCTTTTTTAATGGTACTGAAGGAATTGAAAAATTGGCTTTGAAAGTCCTTAAAAAGTGCTTGAATTTGGCCATGAAAAAAGGTGTACGAACCCTGAATAGGGAATAAACAATACTAGGAAAGGTTAATGTAATATTTGCAGTGCAACATCTATATTTTACAACAGTAAATATATTCACTCCGTCGGTCTTTTGTATGGCCGGTTCCCAATGATGTGTTTTGACCGACAAGCGAACATTGCTTCATAACAAAAAACATTTCAAAAGTATCTCTATGAAAATGGGATATAAAATGGGAGTTAGATCAAACAATATCTCAGAAAAAGGGTCTTAAACACAACCTTCCTGTCAGAACTTCGCCTCACGTGTTGTGTTAATGGTATTCGCCATTTTAGTGTTGGGTCACTTCAATGATGTCACAGCTCTTGAGGAAACAACTTTGAGACAACATTTGTCAAGTCCCCCTGTGTGTGGAATATTTGGCAATATAATTGCATAATTGTGGGGAGGATCACTACACCTTCTGTGCCTGATTGAATAAAATAATTCTGTCCGGGAATACCTTTTAGTGATAAAAAACCCGACAAACACAACGGAGCACCTATTTATCTGCGGCAAAACAGATTTTGTAGAATTAAAACAAAGATCATTTGTGTAAACAGCTTTGGTCTATTCATCAAATGAATTTCACAAACAGTTATTTCAGTTATTTTACCACTTGCATTAAATTTAGTGTTACCGTATTTTCTGCACTATAAGGTGCACCTAAAAGCCTTTATTTTTTTCAAAAGCTGACCATGCGCCTTATAATACAGTGCGCCTTATTTATGGATCAATATTAATTCGCAAAGTCTTGCAACTAATCCAAGCAGCCGCCGACTAGATTTTCCCCCGAACGCGAGTAGTCCGCGGTGTATGCCGGGATTTATATACCGGCGTTTCATTGGCTAACCAATGTGTCAATCATCATTTGAATCAATCACTATTGGCTAAAGTTATTCGGAGGTAAGGGGGGCGGATCCTTTTTATCATTTACAGGCTTGCATAGGCTAAGGGGCAAAACAAAGCCTGCAATTGGCCGAAAAAGATGTGTCAATCATTAGTTGAATCGATCACTATTGGCTAAAGTTATTCGGAGGTAAAGGGGGCGGACCCTTTTTATAATTTACACGCTTGTATAGGCTAAGGGGCAAAACAAA
The DNA here is from genome assembly GCF_059441175.1 of Urocampus carinirostris. NCBI lineage: Eukaryota > Metazoa > Chordata > Actinopteri > Syngnathiformes > Syngnathidae > Urocampus > Urocampus carinirostris. The sequence continues at coordinate 30,130,921 of NC_142364.1, forward strand.
GCCTGCAATTGTCCGAAAAAGATGTGTCAATCATCAGTTGAATCGATCACTATTGGCTAAAGTTATTCGGAGGTAAAGGGGGCGGATCCTTTTTATCATTTACAGGCTTGTATAGGCTAAAGGGGCAAAACAAAGCCTGCAATTGGCCGAAAAAGATGAATGTGAATAGCACGTTTGGTTGTCTACGGCATAAAGAAAACATTCTGTATTTGTAAATATTTTACTCTCCTGGATTTACTACACTCACGGATATAAGAGGACCATGGTTGCACATTATTATTGAACACAACGACTTCGGTGAGCTAATCCGGCTATATATTTTCCCAGTATCTTGTTTCAGACTGAACTCGATGTTTCTGTGATAAGCGGTGCAGATAATGGATGGAATGGAGTGTCTATTTTTATATTAAACTCAATTCCAAGTGTTTATTTTCATATGCACAGTAAAGTTGCGAGCGAAAAAGAAAATAGAAACTAAGGAATGGTTGGCATTTCTTGAATCCCAAGACTTTAACCTTCCAAATGATATTTGGAACGATGCATTTGAGTGACATCGTACGGACACCGCATCTGCACGTGTCTACGACACGTATTTGCTTCTTTGCAAGCTTTGGGAATGTTAAGGGGGTAATAAATTGGACTGAACTATCTGACTGTTTTGTCGACGTTCCCATTGTAGCGCCTTATAATCCATTGCGCCATATCTATGGAAGACATAGGACCAAAAACTAATTTTGGGGGGTGAGCCCTATAACTCGGTGCGCCCTATGGTGCGGAAAATACGGTACTTATTAGACGTAGCAGTGGAGGATTTCACAGTCTACATTCGCTCTACAGATGGCTTTACTTTGTAACATAACCTCTTCAATTATAAGCCATGACTTGGAAATACCGTATATAGAAATGGATATGACTTGACACGCATGAGAAAATCATGTTTTATCATCAAGGCCAGACCTGGTTAGCGCCCTCTCGCGGAAGTGGGCCTCCCAGATCCTCACATAACCTCCCACTCATGGGCCATATAACGGACGGCTTTGTCCCCCCCTCCAAAAAAAAAAAATATATATTTCTTTACAGAGGCTGCAGTAAAGGGACGGCTAAAGGTCCTTGCTCCTCACCACTGAGACAGGAAACCAGGGACCGTCAAGGGGCTTTTTCCGTCCCTCGGAGACAGGAAACCAGGAGCGGCTGAGGGGCTTTTTTTGCTGCTAAGGCAGGAAACCAAATGCCGTCCCTGTGACAGTGATGTGAAAACTTTTCCCTGGGTCCTTTGGTGGTCGGGTCATTCGATTAGGTTTTGAGGCTGGACCCCTATGGGGGGAAGCAGGGACTTATGCAGGGTGCTCAAATTAAGGATGTTATTGAATAACAAACAAGAAACAAATTAATAAACAAGGGGTCACATTACAAATAACATTCATCCATATTCTGCCTCGTTTATCGTTAATAGGGTTGCTGGGGGTGCTGGAGCCCATCCCAGTAGTCTTCAGGCAGTGGGCAGGGGACACCATGAACTGGGTGCCAGCTACTCGCAGGGCTTACAGAAACATTCGAAACATTCGCTCAATGACACCTAGAGACAATTTGGACCTGCCAATCATGTATGCATGTTTTTGAAAAGCGCAGTGCCCAGAGGTAACCCATTCAGGCAAGGTAAGAACATGCAAACTCTGAATAGAGAGGCCGGTAGCTTTAATTAAACCCCAGATTTCTGCACAGTGGAACTGATGCACTAACCACTCAGCTGCCGTGCCGCCAAACATATAACATGTCCAAACAAAATACCAACCAATTAATGTAAATGAAGTGAACAAAGTAACAAACAAACAAGCACGCACACAGCAACTAACTAAATACCCAAACCAGAAACAAAAACCAAACCCGATGCAGCTATGACAACGGTGGGCGAGTGGTCAAATATCACACATTGTCTCTTTAAAACGCAAATAAGACTTTTACTTGTCTTGGTTGTGGCTCTCTCTTAAATTCCTTTTCTTTTTCTTACCGAAACGTCACAGTCCAGAGGACGGAGAGATCCACCCTGAGATTTGTCGTCTCTTCATCCAGCTCCAGTGCTGCCTTGAGATGTTCATCACTGAGATGCTGAAATCCATCTGCCTACTTGGGGTGCTGCAGCTACACAGAAAAAGTACTGTCACTGCATAACTTATGATGACATATTTTAAAATTATTTGTTTATGGCTTTTTATTTTGGCACAGTAAAAAAAAAACCCAAACCTCTTTTAACAAAGGGAAACAACAAAACAATAATTTAATATATAAACCTGTGTCCAAAGGGAGAAGGCTGAAGCTGGTGTGTTTCGATACCCGTAAGCCATTATCTGTACCGCTTATCCTCAGTAGGGTCGCGGGGGTGCTGGAGCCAATCACAGCTATCTTCGGGCAGTGGGCAGGGGACAGCCTGAACTAGTTGCAAGCCAGTTGCAGGGCACATAGAGACACACAACTCACTCATCCGCACCTAGGGACAATTTGAACCGGCAAATTAACCTGACATGTATTTTTTCGGAATGTGGGAGGAAAACGGAGTCCCCGGAGGATACCCACGCAAGCACGGGGAGAACATGCAAACTCCACACAGGAAGGTTTGATCTCTCAATCTCAGAACTGAGCCGCAGACGCCTTAACCACTGCGCCTCCGTGCTGCCGAAAAGACAACATTCAAAATCAAAACGTGAAAACAAAATCTATCCCAAAAAATAAAATCAAAGAACAAAGAAATGACATTTCAAACCTGCAATTGTACTGCTCGCAACTCATCTCATCTCATCTCATTAGCTATACCGCTTATCCTCAGTAGGGTCGCGGGGGTGCTGGAGCCCATCCCAGCAATCATCGGGCAGTGGGCAGGGGACACCCTGAACTGGTTGCCAGCCAATCGCAGGGCACACGGGGACAGACAACTCATTTACACCGACCAATTCACCTGAAATGCATGTTTTTGGAATGTGGGAGGAAACCGGAGTGCCCGGAGGAAACCCACGCAAGCACGGGGAGAACATACAAACTCCACACAGGAAGTCCGGTAGCTGGATTTGAACCCATGACCTCAGAACTGTGCCGCACACGCGCTAACCACTGCGCCACCGTGCTGCCCACCGCTCGCAACTCCTATAACATAATATCCAATTAAACTCTTGATATATTTTTCCTTATCTGAAATGAAAATACAGTAATCTCTTGCTGTATTGTTTACTTTTCACAGTCTCGCTGCTTGGCGGATATTCATCGAGCATTGCGTTCTTTATTCTGATTGGCTAAACAGTCGCCCCGCCCCTTTTCTGGTTGTGTCCACTTGTGCGGTCTAACTTATGCATGTATGAAAGACAGTTCGACAAACAGGGTTGGGTAGGGTTACTTTAACTTACTTTCAATTACTTTTGGATTACTTCAATACCAAATATGCTAATAAAAGACAAAAGAAACTAAATATGAATAAAATTATGACTCACAACACATGGTAAGCTTTCTCTCCTGGCTTTGATCTCTTTGAACTGAAATTTTGTGCAGGCTTGGGGAGTAACGGAATAGATGGAACGGCAAAAATGATGTTGGCAAGCTGTTTGGATTTATTTTCATTTTGTTTCTGTCACATTTTATGTTACTTTTGCCGGAGTTCAAAGAGATCAAAGCCAGGAGAGAAAGCTTACCACGTGTTGTGAGTCATAATTTTATTCATATTTAGTTTCTTTTGTCTTTTATTAGCATATTTGGTATTGGAGTAATCCAAATGTAATGGAAAGTAATCCAGTTAAAGTAACCCTACCCAACCCTGTTGACAAACCTATATTACGTACGTGGAATTTTTTTAAGTTTTAGTTTCTCTGAAAGCCATCATGTCAACCAAAAACTCTGGACCGTTCCAATCACGAAAAAGCAGGGGAAGATGCTTTCTAGCGCATACAAAGCATTTTTACGCCACATTTTTGTTCTCCAATACCGGCGACAAAATACCATTTGATATAAAAATGTGGATGTGTCCTGAAATAATTTCCACACCTTTTTGGAATCAATACTGCAATATAGCAGCAGGATTATTTTGAGGCCTTCTGCATTTGGCCTGCTGGCCTTGAGTTTGACACATGTTATCTAAATCATTTTATAAACTAGTACTTTTTTAGGTGGCACAATGGCTTTTCAATGTGGAAGAATATTGAACATTGAAGTTATGGATTATACTGAGAAGATGAATGTCTGCTTTGTAGATACAACTTGAATATCAGTTGGCTTTTTTAACAGTAGAGATTTAGGTTTTACTATATCTTTAACTTTTAACATGTTGAAATTTAAAAACAGTTTTTATATTTGGTTGTCCACTTGTTAAAGAAGAGCAATAGGCACTTAGCTCAATACAACTCGTGTTATGTGTCTGTCCTTTTAAGGAACCGACTCGGAGCCCAAGATGGACTTCAGAGTGGACGAGAGTTCTGACGTTCCCATCTTGGAGGATCGCTCCTCTTCACCCATCGACTATCCTCATGATCCTTGGCTTGTGGGAGTCCATATTGAAAACATCGAAAGGTATGCACAAGTTCCTGGCAGATTTTGCGATAAAATGGTAGTGTGACATTTTTATTTTTATTATTTTGCTGCAGGGACATGCAAGAGATGAGAAATCTGCTCAGTAAACTCAGGGACACAATGCCTTTGCCACTGAAAAACCAAGGTGTGTAACACTTTTACAAATATCACTGCTGCTGTGTCCGGCTAAAGATTCTGTTAATATTCATGGCCCATAGGTTAAACTTGGCCCGCCAATCATTTTTTTGTGGCTCACGAAAGTCCAAAATGTCTGAGCATCTAAAAAACAAGCGTGTCAAAAGAGCATTTTGACCAAAAACAACATTTTCCAAAACTACAACACAACTACGATATCCACGAAGTGACGACTGAGTGGCATGAGACACCAGTATTTCATATCGATGCCAAGTAGTGGAATTGAGAAAGAATCCTAAGAATGTCCAAAAGATTTTGTTATTTTGCTATACAACAATACCTATAAACACCAGATTGATTTGTTCCTAGATTGTGCTCATATGAAGAATTGATTTTATCTCAAGCAACATATCCTAATGTAAAATAACTGAAAACCAATTAATTTGTTCCTGACCTCCCAAAAGCATTCAAGTTATACCTAAAAAGCCATAAAACATATCTTCCTGTTCATTTTAAACACATTCAAATACATTGGTTCTTCTACTTAAGAATTTAATTTGTTCTGGGAGTAGCTTAGTAACCTGAAATCTTTGTAAGTGGAGACACATTTTGTATATCAATGAGCCCCACAAAATTACAGTATGATATTTTTTATAAATCATAAAAGAGCATCAGGACATGATATAAATACATGTTAAAATTAGTTGACCGCACAATAAACATAATACAAGAGGCAAAAAAAATGAAGAATAAAGTAAACAATCAAAATATTTGTTTACCTTTTTGCCTCTGGTTAATTGAAAAACTGATCAAATGACATCTACTTTTGGCGGCTTTTGACAATCTTTTGGAAATGTGCGAGGCAGACGTATCAATTTCCCGACTTGTCAACACATTTTCTGGGCGATTCCTTTCCACAAACTCAGAGACTTTTTGCTAAAATGTCTTTAATTTAGGCTGATTGAATGATGGCTGCGTCCTCTTCCCAGCTATCTTGCCAGAAACCTTCCTCCTCCTCGTCTTTGAACTCTGAACTGTGACAGTGACACAAAAAGCACGCTGCGAGCATGTATGCGCACTGGGATGTCAGGCAGACTTGAAACGATAACCAGTTTGTTTACGTTCGGGAAACTCTTGGAGCGGCGAATAGCATCGCGTACTGTACAGGCGCTCCGCTACTTACGACCATTAGACTTACGCAAAACGGTCGATTCGAACATTTTTTTCGGGATGTCGAAAAATATCCAGACATTGCTGTAAGTTAAATTTAGTATTGTGTGCACCTTTTTCCGAGTAGAGGATAGTGCTGTAGTTCTTCTTTCCGCCGCATGGCACTGTGAGATGTCACCCAGCCTCCACCCTGAAGAAGAAATCCGGCTTCTACTTCCTAGTTCGTGTGTAAACACCAGTGCAGTCACTGTATCTCTCGCACTCCAAGAACTTTGACATTTTTATTGTTTAATATCTCGTGCATCTATTCGATATGGTTGGTGTAAAGTGTAAAGAAAAGATGCGTCGTCTCCTTTGAAATGCTTTTATTTCAAAAGAAACAGCTGGATTAACGGCTGGAATAAGAAAGCTTGATGTGGTTGAGAAAATGGTTCGACCGCTTTTTTTCTGTCCACTTTTTTCCACAGAGAAGGAAATCCCCTAACTATTCCAAAAGTATGTTAAACTTTAAACTTTATTTATCTTTATAGTCAAGTCATGTTTATTTGTATAGCTCTTAATCACAAAGAGTCTCAAAGGGCTTCACAGACCACAGAATGTCAACGCCTAATGTGTAGCCTTGTTTTTTTAGCACTATGCTTTATCATTCAGCCTGCTTTGTAACGTTATAGAGCATATTATTTTATTAAATGTTTTTTCTCAGTTTCAAAGAAGGATGATAATAATTTAGTTTAAACCCCTGGTCTGTAGTGGTTATGCATTTTTTAATCGGGACTATAATATATGTGACTTGAATAATTAATACATTTAGAATTACTTTACCTGAATGAGTAGTTAGATTAATTTTACATACCAATTACATTTAGAAATATTATTTATAAGGACAGCCATTATGCTGATGTGGGCCTTGGTAAAATGAGTTTGACAGCCTTAGTTTAGAAGACGCCATTGTTTTGTGTAGGGCAACCAAAAATAAGTGCTAAAAAGGACAGAGAAAATGACACTGTATGGAGACTCAAAGGGACCAAACTGCAAATCCGGGTGTTAAAAATACAATTTCATCTGGAAGTGTTTTTAAAAATTAATTTGGGGATTTATGGCTGTAAAATGCATCCATTTTTGGGTAACGCCTTAATGTGTTTATTGCAGGTGTGGGGACTCTTTTTGCATCACGGGTTACTTTGGTTTAAAATAAATGGCAATAGTGTTGGGCGGAAACATTCTCAGGTTCATTTTTTTGTATTTACCGATACCTTGGAATCCGATAACCTCGGCAATATATAAAGGAAAACGATACGTAGGCCTAGCTCTATTTTAGAATAAAAATAGGCCTACATTATATTTCCCTTATCTCTCTTTTTTTTGCATACTACATTCAGGCAAAACTAAAAAATGACCAAAAATTGTCTTTTTAGAATAGCATCGATGATATGCGTTTAGGAATAAACAACCATGCGTTTACAAGTACATGTTATATCTCTTTTTGTTTTGTCTAGAAGTAAACCATTTAATTAAATTGGTTTTGAAAGGCACTGATTTCTAAATCAAATAAGGTAATAAAAAAGGTGTATTATGTAGCGCCTCCTAGCGGTAAAAGGACTGTCATAGATTGAAATAAACCATTGATTTGAATAATGAGCAAAAAAAACAAACTATGCTATAAAAGTGGACCAATGCTCATAGGTCGAGAAATTTGTATTAATTTTCTATGACAAATAAAAAAAATAGTCGTTCTTTTTGTAATATGCATCAAAAATATCAAAATGCAATGCAATCACAACTAGCAAATTGTTTTTCCTCATTATTTGATAAATAGCTTGATAAATAAATTAAATGAGTGATAAAATTAGCAAGTAAAGAAAACTATAGCTAACAATTTGAATGTAGTGGACACTGGAGACAAGAGTGGCACCAAATCAACACATTTTTATTAGTGGTGCTGGATATTTTTTAACATCATATTATGCCTATTGTTATTATTTTTTTAACACGTGGTCCATGCGCCGTAATTTACCCTTCCCCTCCTCGATTATCAGTACTCATGATAAACTCACATTTTTTTTTCTTCATATCATCTGATTTATCTTATTACTACATTTTTATGTTCAATTACAATTTGAATATGTTTTGAGTGTTTAGGAAGATGTGTTTTATCATTATTCGGAGAAATTATCTCGGATTTGGGAGGCCAGGAACAGATTAACCAGTTTTCGTTTATTTCTTATGGGGAAAATTAATCCGAGATATGAACAATTCTTGATTTGAGCTTGATCTGGGAATGAATTTATCTCGTATGTAGAGGGGGCACTATATAGTACATTTTTCTTATCTTACCCTATAGAAAAAAAGAGGACCTTACATGCCCATAAAAAAGTTCAGAACACACTTTTACACTTATTTATTTTTTATAATGAAGATAATGATAAATCATTTTACTGAATTATTTTAGTATATTTTAAATATTTATCTTTATGCCTAAAATTAAATACTTAAGGGTTCGTACACCTTTTTCATCTGCAGATTCAAATACTTTTTCAAGTGTTTCAAGGCCAAGCACATTTTAAGCCTTGAAAACACACCTACAAATTCAAGCCCTTTCAAGAACTTCAAGTACCTGTATGAACACTGGATATCAGTGGTGTCCAAACTTTTAAGAAAAGGGGCCAGATTTGGTGAGCTGAAAATGTGTGAGGGCGAGCTATTCAGCCTGACATTCTTTCAACAGTCTTTAATAAATTCACCCTCTGTGAAAGGTTTGCGATGCTTACCACTCATTTTAGTAACATTTTCTTCTGGCTCACTGGGTCTCATGAAAAAGCGCTGCTTTGCCAGTAAAACAGCTTCCTTTTGCTTCACCATTTCACAGTGCTCATCGATTTGATGTTTTTATATCACAGTCCTTTGGCAAATTAGGCAGACACAGTTGTTTCAGATTTCGGTGAAAATATATCCTAATTTCCACTTGTCCTTGAAGCGGTCACCCTCATAGTCAACGTTCTTTTTTTTGTTGTTTACAGTCTCCATGTCGAAAATGTGATGGGCTAAAATTCTCACAGAAAGCTAAAAGTAATGTGGCCAAAGGGCTATTGCCATCATCTAGTGAAATGATAATTTAGTTTTTTTTGACAAATGTATTGTATACTGTGGACAACATTACTGGCGGGCTACATATTAATAATTTTATGAAGAGTCTGTAGGCCAGTAATATTTCGATTACGGACAGGACTTTGGACGTGCCTGATGTGTATAGATCAAAAACCATTCACATTCATTTCCCACTAAACAATTTCCATTTTGATAAAACAAAATATAGCTGTTTTTTTTTTTTAATTAATCTATTTTATTATTGTTTCAGATGACAGCAGCCTGTTGAATCTGACACCTCAGCCGCTGGCCCGCCAAAGGAAGAGGCGCTTCCCTGGACTCTGTTGCATGGTTTCTGGTTAAAAAACTCAATTTTAATGTACAGCAACATAAATGGTTCTTCTTTCATCCAGATACCAACACACTGTAGTTCTCTTCCGCCAGCGTTCAATGATAAGTGGCCAAAACTCTAATTCAGAGTTCATTAACTATCAATTTCTAGAAGATTAAGAGAACCTTTGCATTTAGGCTCACTTTGTTCTCAACATATACACTGTAATGAGTTCAATTGTAAATATTTGGGCTATGCACAAGCATTATCATTTTTTTTGTCACTGTGCTAGTGTCCCGTCAAACGTGTCTCACAAAACACTGTTTTAGTCCAGAGTCGTGTCTCGGCAATCAGTGGACAAAATAAGGTATCTGCTATTATGTTGCGTAAACACTACTGGTTCAGATTATCGTAAATTCCGGACTACAAGCTACCACTTTTTGGTTTCATTTCTTTCACTAAACTGCGGCTTTAAATACAGTACTTTTTGTTTGTTTGTGGCGGCACCAAGAAGAACAGCGAGCTGCTTTTTTCCACACTGCATGTTTTCTAAGTATAAAACACCGCAGTGACGCCTGGAAACATTTATGATGCCTTTCTAGATAAGAAATGAGTTTATGTTTTATCCATATAATACCATAGAGCCCAACCTTTTGTCATTAAAAAACAGTCAATGTTATCGCACACAATATTCTTATGCGCGAGACATGATTCGTCTCCAGAATATTAAAAAACAAACAAACATGTAGTTAATTTAAACCGGAAAAAGCAAACTTCTACCAAACGGAAACCTAATGCAATCGTTGGAGCAGTTTATTCACACACAAAGGCTTAGTGTTGTTTCAAATTAAACCAGCTGTAGTCTAAAAAACTAGTCTGGAGTCAAGAATTGTTTTTTGAATTATGGTGCAGCCAATTCTTTTTTTTTTTTCAATCGTGGCGAGCTGTTCTTTCCACAATACATGTACTCTAATTACAAAACACTGTGGTGACATCTGGACATAATTATGATGCTCTTTGAGATAAATTTATTTATTTTTTTGAAAACATTACTCATAAAATATACAACAGGGGCAAAACAAGGGGCTTGACAGTACTTTATTTAATCATTACAATGCACACACAATAGTTAAACCAAATTTTTAACCAATCCAAATTGTACAGCAATGGAAGTTATCGATTAAAAACGCTTCTGTTCCCTTTCTGGATCATCACAGAAGCTTCCTTTAATGCTCAAGGAACAATGAAAAGCCAATGCAATCTGGTCAGCTACCGCGGCAACAATCATTGACAACAACACAAAAATAGCCATGTTTGTGTTGCTATCTGGCACTTATCTCCGCTATATAGTTGCCCTGGCGCTGTCGTCTATGAGTTTTCCGTGACGCGGCCTTCATTCACGTTTCCTTTTGGCGCAGTAGCAAATATGTGCTCATCTTTGTAATTGCCATCTTGAATGTTCGCATGATCCAAAAACACATGGAGTAAACAACTCGGAGCAGAACAGATAACAACTTAGCTGAAAATAGAGTCGGGTGTGTGTCGGACATAAAATGTAAGAATTGTACGTGAAATAGTTCATTTTTATGGCTGTTTAAAACTGCGGCTTTAAATCCGGTACATCTCGTACGTAAACAAAATTCAGCTTTGTTCTTAAATTTGAGCATGCGGCTTTGAAGTAGGTGCGCTCTGTCGTCCGGAATTTACAAGAATTCGATATTATGTTGCGTAAACACTTCTGGTTCCGATTAGTCTGCATTTCATTTAGAGTGTGTAAATGGGAATTTAAGTTTATCAGTGAGATGTCTATGTTTTTGTTTTTTTTCTCGATCTTATTGTCGGTCATTTCTTTCCGCTTTTTAGTGTCGATGCATGGTCGTGTCGGTTGCTGTACAATCAATGGCGTGTCTCAAAATGAAAGATTTTTCAGCATGACAGGTAGTTTGAATGATCCCCATTGTTGTCATTCTAATTGGCAGGCAATAAGCAAGTTGTTCTGCAAAAAAATAATAGTAAGAAAAAGAAATCACAATCTTCTAAACATATCTGTCTGGGCCTTCTGTGATTTTAATTTAATATGTAGGAGTAGTGATTCATTGTCAAAATCTCCATTTATTTTCAACAATTTTAATACATCACAATAGTTTTGTATCAAGCAACTGTCAAAATTGCCCCATCTAGAATACAACAATAGACCCTGCAGTGTTATTTTTATAAATAACATGCCTATATCAAAATTGTATGTTTGGTTTTTTTCCAATGGTGGTGAGTAGAGAGAAAAACAGATTAAGAAAGAAATAAACTCGCAATTTGCAACTTTACAACGCAGTTAATATTTGTGAAAGAAAGTCACTTTTTTTCTCTGTAGAAAGTAGCAACCTTGCAAAAATAACTCACAGATTGATAAGAAATGAAATTGCAAATTAAAGACTAATTAAAGAAATTGTCATTTTGTTGTCCTCATAATTTTAGCAGTTTCAAAATATGAAAAAAAATATTATATTATATTATATTATACTATATGATATGATATGATATTATATTATATTATGAAAAGTTATGTTTTAATGGGATATAAGACATATTTAGTTGGGACAACACATTGACATATAGTATGTATATGTATACATATATATATATATTATATATATATATATATATATATATATATATATAGAGTATATGAATATGCGGGCTACTATATATGCTGTCATATTTTTCTAGCTTAACATTTTTTGTAGGAGGGGAGTGGTTCGGTCAAGTGCCTCCTACTTTCACTTCTTGGGACATTGTGTATTAGTTGGCGCCTACTAGTGGTGAAAAAAACTGTGGTAAATTAATTTAAAATTTGTTTTAATGTTTGTTTCTCGAAAAATCTGTAATTATTTTACATAACATGAGGCTCACCCATAGGGAGCTGACCTGATTGTCTGCCATCTTGCTGCTAAGGTTACTCGGAAAAAAAAAGTTAAAAAACCCTCCCGAAAGTCTGGGCAAAAATAAGAGAAGAAAACTGGTGCAGTTTGGTCCCTCTGACTCTCCATACACTGTCATTTTATCTGTGCTTTTTAGCACTTGTTTTCGGTTGCCCCACATAAAACAGTGACTTCTAGTGGTCACATATTACACAGTGTCCCTTTTAGTCACAAACACAATCCAACCTAAATACAAAACCCACGCAAAAACCTTACATTAATTTGTTATACCCCTGTTGTTTCTCCACTGAATGTAAATTCACCTTATTGTAAAGTTTGTATTTGTGTGGATTATTTCTTTTGGTGGTCGTTTTCTCTATCAAGGCATGTATTGTGTGGTTCGTGTCCTTCTATGTAGACAAGCAAAAGCTATGTATGTACAGCTTAATTTTCTAATGTGAATAAAGTTTTCTATCCAGAGGTGGCTGTTTTTTTTTCAATTTTTTTGGAAAAGGGTTAAAAGGATACATGCGGAAAAAGAGGCAAAAAAACGAAAGGGGGGTGAGGCTGGGGTAATTAAGGCAGAAAGACACTGAAATGTATGTTTGGACAAGCTCTGTTTGAAAAATAATATTTAGAGAAGGAAATTTACAGTGTTAATGCCTTGGTCACGTTTGATAGTTTCAAATATGTGCCCAGTACATACGTTGCTTCACCACTATACGGCACCGTGCCTTGATAAATATATTGTACCTTTTTGATGTTAATGTCACGTTGCCATGGCGCCCAATTGGTCCCGGCCGTGTGGCGCCAGGTTCTGTCTCGGTTGCCACGGGCCCCAATTGGCCCACCCATGGACACCAGCTGAAACGCATTGACAGATTGCTCCCTGACTATTCAAACGCTGTCTGTGAGTCGCCTGGTGTCGGAGCGTCTGCAAAACTCCTGCTAAACTCTGTTGTGATATGTCAAGCATGTGAATCCTTGTTTTTGCCTGTGTTTTTGCTCTTGTTATGCCAAGCCCTGAGAATCCCCGTTTTTGCTTGTGTTTTTTTGCTCTTGTTTTGCCAAGCCCTGTGAATCCCCGTTTTCCCAAGCCCTGTGAATCTCCGTTTTTTTTTTGCCTGTGTTTAGCTCCTGTTTTGTCTCCGCCCCAATCTGTTTGATCTTGACCACTTCCTCGTTCCGATCAATCTACTTCCGTGACCAACGATCCCCGGATCGAGTGTGCACTCATTCCTCTTGTCCCCAATAAACTGTGAGTAATGTTACGTGAGTGGGTTGTGCTTTCCGTTTCCTGTTCTGGTTCGTGGCAGTTAAGGATTAGGTCTAGTGGCAAAATAAGAATATAACATTTTTTTCAACCAAATGAGAAGTGCTTCAAATATTGTGCTACACGTACCCCTGACATGTGAAGTAGGGCTGTTGCTAGATTTAAGCCTTTGGGGGTGGGGGGCATATCAAATGGAGGGGGGCAATGTCGGAGAGAATAATCGGGAAGAACTGGAGATTTCCTGAAGGTCATGTCAAGGTCGAGTTTGGGATGGCTGGATGAGAAAAGTTTTAACATGAATTTGTCACTTGCAGTATCTAACCTTACTCGTGCATTCATTCCTTTGTCGGCTATTTGGCCACATTCAGCGCAACAGATGAGGTGAGTTTTACCACCTAGGGAATTCCCCCCTCCCAAATTTTACGTTTGTTGAGCCCACCACAGCTCTTCTTTTCTGAAACAGTAAAATGAACACAGAACAGCACAAATTATATGAGTCTGTTATGACAGAGGGCAGAAAGGTGCTAGCTGGAGCCGAAATGCCAGGAAAAGAAAAAAAAATGCGTCACAACAAGGTCCATTATCAATCATTTTAGTCAACTTGCACTTTTTGCCCGTCATCTGTGTGTCCCCGGGTGTGTTTTGTTCTATGTTTGTGCAGAATTGAGCAGTTCAATGCCTTCATCGTGTAGCTCCTCTCACTCAAATAAGTTCATGATGTTTGGAATTCCGTCACTTTTTCAAAAAGCAGCCTTTTCAGCTTGGTTGACTAAAAAGCCTCTTCAGATTTTTTTGGTTGCTTTTATCCATCCATCCATTATCTGCACCGCTTATCCTCAGTTGGGTCTCAGGGGTGCTGGAGCCCATCCCAGCTATCTTCGGGCAGTGGGTAGGGGACACCCTGAACTGGTTGCCAGCCAGTCGCAGGGCACACAGAGACAGATAACTCACTCGCTCATTCACACCTAGGGACAATTCAAACCGGCCAATTAACCTGATTTTGGAATGTGGGAGTTAACGAGGGAGCCCGGAGGAAACCCAGGCTTGTGGCAAAACTTCAAACAACACTTTTTAAGGCCCAGTCACACAGCCTTTTGCGTCTGTATCGCGGGTAAAATTTTGCGATTTTTTTTTTTTTTTTTTGCCCGTGGTTGACGACGGTGGAAAATGTGCAAAATTGGCCGGCAACTGTTCCGCGTCCTTACGGCGACTGTTCCGCGTCCTTATCGCTGGTAAGGGGCCGGTCACACAGACATTTGCGGCTGAATCACGGCCAGAAATTTCTGCCTGTGAAGCAGACGCTGTTGGACGCTTTGAGATCGCCATACAGACGAGATACAGCAGTGCTTTACTCGCGGTCGGGAATTCACACGCGGTTGGCCGCGCGAAAAAGTTTTGAGCTGCTCAAAAGTTTGAGCACGTGTTAAACCGCGTGCCGCACACGAGGTCAACACGAGGTAATGACGCGGAAATGACGCGGAACGACGTGCTCTGGCCGTGGCCAGGGCGTGGTTGCACATGGGTAGGACGGGAAATTTCAGCGGGTAATCGTGGGTGGAGCATGGTAATAGCATGTTCTGCGCCTGTATCGCGCTGTTATTACGTGAAATTAGCGTGTTACGCGTGTGACAGTCAAACGCCTTTCTCCGCGAATATACAGCGCGATTTGCCGAGCACACGTCAGTTGTGCTCGAGACGTCAAGGGGGTGAACATGGATCCCCGTCAGCGTAATGACCTCGTCTTAATCCATTTTTTATTTCTTGACATTTCTTTTCAAGATAATAAAATAAAAATGATGCCATAGCTTGAAATCTTGATCTTCACGGGACTGTGTCTTGAGCGGTTATGATTTCTACAGCCCGGTGTTATCCGAGAAATGCATCCCTGCCGAGATTTGCATCCCCTCGCTACTACAACCACTTTTACCTCGTTTTATCTCACTTTTAGGGAATGTAATGGCGAACATATAACCAAAACCACTTCGTCTTGCATTTGTTGGGAATGTAATACAACTTAAACCATTCTGTCTTTGTTTTTGTTGTGAACGTAATCGAACGGTAAATCCTCCCCCCCTCGCGTGAACGCACATTCTGCTGCGCTTCCAACAAAAGCGATCGTATTCTATATAAAACGCTTATTAAAACAATAAAGCGAGCTAATTATAACAATTGGGAGATCCTAGTCTATATAACGCGTTTATTTAAACAATAAAGTGCGATCGTATTCTACAAAATGCGTTTGTTAACGCGGATGAAAAAGTCACCAACGTCTATGCATGCTTCCAACAAAAGCGATCGCAGCAGAATGCGCGTTCACGCGAGGGGATGGGGGTGTGGGGGTATTGCGTAGGGGTCGGATTTGGGCAACACCGGCTCGGGAGCTTTTATACCCGTGGTCCACACGAGAAAATGACGCAGAAATGACGCGATGAGGAAGCGGAACAGTCGCCGGCGTCTGTTTTGCGGGCATACCACCGATGAACAGCGGGTTGGCCAATTTTGCGCATTTTCCATCGCGGGCAACCATGGGCAAAAAAAAACCACAAAATTTTAGCCGTGATTCAGCCGCAAACGGCTGTGTGACCGGCCCCTAACCGCGGCTGCATCGCTGTGCCGCCCGCAGTTACCCGTGGTCTAAAGTTTTGAGCAGCGCAAAACTTTTTCGCGCGGCCAACCGCGTGTGAATTTCTTACCGCGTGTAAAGCACGGCTGTATTTCGTCTGTATCGCGATCTCAAAAACGTCCAACAGCATCTGCTTCACGTGCAGAAATTTCTGGCCGTGATTCAGCCTCGATACGCCCGTGAAAGGCTGTGTGACCGGGCCTTTATGGATATATTTAGGAAATGGCTTCCTTCTTGCCACTCTTCCATAAAGGCCAGATTTGTGCAGTCTACGACTGATTGTTTTCCTATGGACAGATTCTCCCACCTCAGCTGTAGACCTCTGCAGTTGATCCAGAGTGATCATGGGCCTCTTGGATGCATCTCTTATCAGTTTTCTCCTTGCTTGAGCTGAAAGTTTAGGGGTACAGCCCAATCTTGGTAGATTTGCAGTGGTCTGATATTCCTTCCATTTCAATATTATTGCTGGCACAGTGCTCCTTGGGATGTTTAAAGCTTGGGAAATCTTTTTGTATCCAAATCCAGCTTCAAACAGTTTCTTGGACCTGCCTGGTGTTTTCCTCGTTCTTCATAATGCTCACTGCGCTTTAAACAGACCTCTGAGACTATCACAATGCAGGTGCATTTTTACGGAGACTTGATTACACACAGTTGGATTCCATTTATCGTCGTTAGTCATTTAGATCAACATTGAATCATTCAGAGATCCTCGCTGAACTTCTGGACCGAGTTTACACTGAAAGTAAAGGGGCCGAATAATTTTGCACACCCACTTTTTCGTTTTTCATTAGTTAAAAAAGTTTAAAATATCCATTAAAGTGTGTTCCACTTCATGATTGTGTCCCACTTATTGTTGTACTCTAATTACAAAACACTGTGGTGACATCTGGACATAATTATGATGCTCTTTGAGATAAATTAATTTATTTTTTTGAAAACATTACTCATAAAATATACAACAGGGGCAAAACAAGGGGCTTGACAGTACTTTATTTAATCATTACAATGCACACACAATAGTTAAACCAAATTTTTAACCAATCCAAATTGTACAGCAATGGAAGTTATCGATTAAAAACGCTTCTGTTCCCTTTCTGGATCATCACAGAAGCTTCCTTTAATGCTCAAGGAACAATGAAAAGCCAATGCAATCTGGTCAGCTACCGCGGCAACAATCATTGACAACAACACAAAAATATATGTTTGTGATGCTATCTGGCACTTATCTCTGCTATATAGTTGCCCTGGCGCTGTCGTCTATGAATGATTCCATTTATCGTCGTTAGTCATTTAGATCAACATTGAATCCTTCAGAGATCCTCGCTGAACTTCTGGACCGAGTTTACGCTGAAAGTAAAGGGGCCGAATAATTTTGCACACCCACTTTTTCGTTTTTCATTAGTTAAAAAAGTTTAAAATATCCATTAAAGTGTGTTCCATTTCATGATTGTGTCCCACTTATTGTTGATTCTTCACAAGAAATTACAGTTTTATATCTTGATGTTTGAAATCTGGCCAAAGGTCACAAAGTTCAAGGGGGCCAAATAGTTTTGCAAGCCACTGTACATATTTACATAAGTTTTGTGGATGCACAGTCACTCCGTCATCATCGTTATCATCATCACTACCACTTTCACCGTCATCATCATTATCATTGCTGTCTACATCCATTCTCAGCATACTATGTAATAAGAG
This sequence comes from Urocampus carinirostris, assembly GCF_059441175.1. Classification (NCBI taxonomy): domain Eukaryota; kingdom Metazoa; phylum Chordata; class Actinopteri; order Syngnathiformes; family Syngnathidae; genus Urocampus; species Urocampus carinirostris. The sequence goes on from NC_142364.1 coordinate 30,148,692, forward strand.
TATCTATTAAAATAATAATTCCCATTGGTGCTCATGGTGACAACTGACTGTTCTGTGGTGTGTGTTTCCCATCGTACAAAGTGTCTTTGGATCTGCTGACTTAGGGGGTCCTCCCCCAGGCAGCAGGACCACCATTCTTGAGTGTCCTAATTTTTGCATTAAAAAGACAAGGTAGGGGAGCTTGAGCCAGATACCTCCAGTATCAAAACTCTCACTTGTCTGTCTAACGAACATATGTGCAGTCATTTCTGTTTTGTGTTCTTATTAAAAGTTATCTCTTTTATTTTTGTTTAGTTTTCACCATCATCACCAATGTATTTATTCACCTTATTGGTTTGTTTATAAATATAGATCTAGATTGTAATGATTTTCTATCATTTATTGGTGACAGCAATATGACAATGACAATATTTGGCATAGTTGATGACAATAATAACAGTAACAAGAACAAAAATAATAGTCTCGACAATCGTTATAATGACAAGAAGCCTGATTATTAACTTGATGTCACGACCAGAACGGAATTAGGACCCAGATGCGTAACGTTAACCACAAGTTTATTAAGATAAAGCGGAAAAGCAGCGCCCGCGATCCGGTGCTCGCTGGACGCGGGAGACTAGCCGCTCACAGAATTGGAACATGTTCCAAATGCGGAAGTGGATCTTAGTGTCATGGACGGAAAAACAGATCGATAGCCGAGACAAAAGAGCAATCGGATTGGGATCAAAAAAACGAGTCGTAGGCCGGGATGGGAGATCAGAACGTGGTCGGGGTCAAAAAACAGGTCGTAGCCGGAGACAAACGGGGAAATCAGGAAAGGACGGGTGGAAAACAGGTGGAAAACAGATAAAAAAAGCGGGACTGACGTGAGTCAGAGTCCAAATGCTTGCCTTGTAGACACAGAGGTTCGCTGACGGACTGACAACGGGCGAGTGAAAGGCCAGAGCTTAAGTAGGACGGGAAACCAATCAGGAAGCCAGCAGTGGCTGACGCCAAACGTGCGGGCACAGGTGAAATTGATCAGTCATCATGACACTTGACCTATCTATTGACTATATAAGGCTCCTCACTAACATTATTTGGATACAAATAATACTACCACTAGGACTAATATTAACAGTAATAGTCACATAAGTTATAATAATAATAATAATAATCACAATAGTTATAATGATACCAGAACAATTATTAGTTTTACCTATTAACTTTTTGATGCTGCTTATCTCTAAATGTCATTGAGACACCAGTAATAATGACAATAAAAACAATAGCGGTAACATCAGTTAAAAACAGGTATGATCACAATAATTATAATATTACTAATAATGATAACAAGGGTGATTTATGGCGTAAACCACCCATTGGTCTATAATAGTTCTAATCCTTGACTATCATTCGGACCATTCCTTTTTGTACTTTGACAATATTGATTCTTTGTATCTGGATTTGAACAGGTGAATACTTAGACATTGTTTGACCTCCTCCTGTAATTTGTTCCAAAGTTTGATGATGAGATAAAACCTAGTGCCTTTTCATGTGTCTTCTGTATCTTTAGGGAACTAGTGGACATGATCTAGTAGCTTCCCGCTGGGATCTGGGTTCAATTCTCATCCAATGTTATGCAATTGTAATCGGTAAAATACTTAAACTGAAGAATCAATGCACATATACTGAACTTTTTTAATGTTTAGTGCAACCTTAGCCCTTACTGAAGTTCTAATTCCATTCGCCTTGTATTTTGGTCCCTTATCTATGAAAACTCATCACTTTTGGGGGTTTGCCTTTTAGTGTATGGGGCAATATATATCAGAATATTGAAAATCAACAATTAATGAAAGGGGAAACCTTTTTAAAACTAAAGAAAATTAAATGATGCGATCACAACTTGTGTATATTAGGAAAAAAAAATATTTCACAATATTGTGCAAGAAAGAGGGGAAAAATTATCTCGCTCATAAAACCTGAAAAGTGTCAGAATAGAACAGCACACATCTGGAGCTCATCTTGCAGATGGGGAACTCCTCCATTTTACTTCCCGTAATTTGGAAAGACAAATGTTTATGTTTGCACGTTCAGAATGTTGTTTTCCAAAAAGGTGAACTGAGTTGCTCCAGAAGCAGCTGGAACCTTGGAGGAATTCCACATGAAGCTTTTGTGTATAAATATCTGTCAACACAAATTTCAGTCGAGCTTTTTCTCTGCCTGCAATGCAGACAAGCTCAACACTTACTAAGAAGGCAACACATTGTGGTGAGTCAGGCTGGGATAGCACTTTTCTCTATTGTGTAGCATTGCTGTAATATGGTAGCTACGTTCAGTTTATAATAATATTCTTATTTCTGCATTTATTTTCCCTTATGTTTCTTTAAAGACTGCGTTCATTGTGTTATAAACGATTATTGCATTTGTACATGGCTGAATTGGTTGATTACAATTATTTAATGATACCAAATGTTTTGTTACTGATTCTTGTTGCTTCAATTACCCACTGCTAAGGCAAATTTCAAATTTAGAATATTTCGGACTTGATAATTGTGTTATTAACAAGTAATTAATGTGTTATAACGTGAAGGGCTGTACGAATAAACACGACTTGACTACTAAATGTGTAAACAAGATTAGAGGTTCCTGGTTAAATGGTTGGTTAAAATAACCAAAAAGTGCAAATGCTGTCAGTTTGTCGTCTGATCGTTATTGCTACAATTAGCTGTTGTTAAGGAAAATTTCAAAGCAAAAGTTATGGGACATGGTCATTTTTCAACAACTACCGTAATCAAAGTGTATAAATGTGTATAACACAAGAGAATTAATACATGGCTAAATGGTTGAATGGCTAAATGGATCGACTCTTATAGATACAATGAGCTGTTGTTAAAGTAAATTTCTAAATAAAAGATTCGGGACAATTATCAAGTTAATTACTTGATGTTTCTCAAATTTGTAAAAAAAAAAAAAAAAAAAGACATGTGGTGCATGGTTAATTGAAGTAATTATGTTGAGCTTTAGTAGTCAGTTTGTTGTTCGATGGTATTTTAACAAGTAGAATAGAATAGAATAGAATTTACTTTTATTGTCATTCTTTGTAACCATGCACATAGAACGAAATGTCGATACACCTGACCCGTACAACTGCAGCGAGCCGATGCAGCCGCAGCCAAACAGGGCGCCGCCATTTTAGACCCAACTGCTGTTTTGGGAGTCATTAGGTGACCAAACCCCCCAATTCCAACCCTTAATGCTGAGCGCCAAGCAGGGAAGCAATGAGTACCAATGTTGTAAGTCTTAGGTATGACTCGGCCGAGGCTTGAACCAGCGACCTCCCAGTCTCGGGGCAGGCGCCCTACCATCTAGGCTACCGAGCCTGTAATTAATTAAGTAATTAACGTATATTAAATGTATCATAAAAATAAAAGTGGTAGGTTGCTAACTGATTGATAATAATCAATTAATCAATTATTGATAATAAAAATATTGGGACATGATCATTTGTGTTAACCAGTATTTAAGGTGTATTGACTATATATATTTGCAGAAAAGGCGACCATGGTTGATTGTAGTTACTATATATTATACATAGTTTGTTTTTAAAATTGTATTGCTAAAATTAGTTACTGTTAGAGCAAATTTTAAAATAAATGTTTTGGGATACGATCATTCCTGTTATCCAGTAATTAATGAGTATCAAATGTGTAATAAAAAAGACAAGTGGTGCATGACTAAATAGTAATTGAAGTTATTATAGAGTTCTTGTATAGTCAGTTTTTGTTCGATTTGTATTGCGACAATTAGCTTTTGTTAAAGCAAAGCTCAAATAATTATTTTTTTTACCTTATTAATTTTATTACGACAATAATAATTTGTTTTAAATGTGTAAAAAATAGTCTGTTGCATTGGAAAATGGTCAATTCATTGATAAATAGTGCAATTATATTCAATTTGTTATCAGAATCTTAATGCTACATGTAACTTTTGCTAAATAAAAATTTCAGATGTCATTTAGAATTTGTTTATTGTTGAAGGACGATTGATTAGTTTTTAGTAAATGTGTAATAAATAGCTATTTGCATGCAAAAAAGGTCATTCATAAATAGTGCTATTATAGTCGCTATGTCATTAGAATCGTAATACTACATGTAGGTTTTGTTTAAGCAAAATTCAAAATACAAATACAAAATAAGATTTGTGACTTTTTGTATTATTATTGATTATTTAATTAGTTGGTTATTCGTAATAAACAAGTGTTTGCGAGGGAAAATGGTTTATTGTAATTAATATGTATTGCAATTATATTGGGTTGTTCGATTCTTAATGCTACAAGTATGTTGTGTTAAAAGGCAATTGTGTATTATTTAGCACCACATAATGTTAAAACAAATAACTTTATTGATTAAAAAAAACAATATCGATTTGAATAATGCGCAAAATTACATGACCTGTCATATATACTTGCATTTTTTAAAAATACTCCTAGGTCAATACATTTTTAATTATTTTACGTTACATCAGGCTTAACTCTCGGAAGCTGCCCGTAAAAGAACAGGCAAAAAAATAAGAAAAATAGTGTGGTTTGGTCACTTTGAGTCTCTGTAGTTTTTTTTCTTCCTGCGCTTTGTAGCATTTGGCTTTTTAATGAGTGTTTTTTTGCCACGAGGAGGCCCAAAATAAACACAGTCTCTTTAAGGAAATCAAATTTCCCTTCAGGTCCTTCAGACTCTTGCAAGCTTCCTAATGGATTTTTCGACAACTTTGTTCCTGCTGCTCCATCTCTTCAGTCTGACATCGATTGGTCTGGCCTGTTTTTGCAATCGATACCCCTGGGGTTCGTGGTCCGCCTGTACCCGGACGTGTAACCATGGCACACAAACCAGATACAGGCAAGAAGCACAAAAGGAAGAAAACAATGTTGTGTTGACATGTCTTTTGTATTGTACGGGTTTGACAGGACGATTCAATATGACGATTACTACTGGAAGAGCAGTTGTCATCAACTGTGCGAGGCACAAGACAGGAAGGCTTGTAATATGCAGGCCTGCCCCATAAATTGCCTGCTGACAGATTTTGGGCCCTGGTCCGAGTGCTCGCCATGTGTTAAAAAACAGGCAAGACACAATGTTCCCACCAAAAATCCATTTATTTTTCAGAACTCAGTCTTTCTCCAACGAAGGTGAACTTTGTGGAAATAGTCATTTGTTTTGCTGCCGATGCCCTAGTTTCGAACCAGAGCTATCCAGACTCCATCCCAGTTTGGAGGTATGGCATGCAGCGTGGAACTGACGGAGGAAAGGCCATGTTATCCTGCCACGGAGTGCAAGATGGCACCGGTTGACTGTGGAGAAAACTTCAAATGTGACAATGGTATGGCAAAGGTGCTTCGCGGAAAAATAAATGCCCCATCCCGACTACTGTAGATGCAGGCGTCACGAGCTGCAGGATGTACAATTACACAATCCTTTGTGGTGACATCTGCAAAACCATCCATCCATTCATCCATCCATTATTCCATACATCCATCCATTCATCCATCCATCTGTCCATCTATCCATCCATACATCTGAGCAACAATGATTCAATCCAACCAGCCATCTGCGATTAAACTCATCATCCATCCATGAGTCATCTATACATCCATGATTTTCTCATGATTTCATCCATCCATTCATCCATCCATCCATCCATATATCTATCCATCCATACATCTGTGCATCAATGATTCAATCCAACCATCCATCTGTGATTAAACTCATCATCCATCCATGAGTCATCTATACATCCATGATTTTCTCATGATTTCACCCATCCATCCATCCACAATCCATCCATATGTGATCCATCCATTCACCCATCGAGGATTCCATCCATCCATCTATCCATCCATCCATCCATTCAGTCATACATCTATGTATCAATGAATCAATCCATCATCCATTCATGAGTCATCCCTCCATGCACACAAACATCTATACATCCATGATTTCATCATGATTTACATATTCCTTCGCAAGGTTTTGTTTTTTTTGGAGGTACCCGTAGCAGCATGATGGCGGACAATCATGTCAGCTCCTCTACCTGAGACTCAAGATATGTGAAACAAATGGAAATTTCTCATACTACAAGGCTTTTTAAAATGCATATTTATATGAGTTAATGTAATCTGGTTTTGTTTTTTCACAAATGAAGTTTCTTTTCCAAAAGGAGGTGCAAAATAACACACATACTTCCTTTAATTCACAACAGTCAAAATGGCTCTGAAATAAATAAAAAAAATACATTGAAACAATTGCAAGCTTGAATCCAGATTACTCCTTGCGTGATCCCTGCCCTTTTTTTTAGGGCGCTGCCTCAACACGACACTGACATGCAACAAACAGAACGATTGTGACGACAACTCTGACGAAAGAGAATGCCCTGACTTCAAAATTGTGTGCCCGGCTGACAAGAGAGTGGCACCTGGTGCTGATCTGGTGGGGAACGGGTGAGCTAATGCAGTGGTCCGCAACCTTTTCTGTACCACTGACCGCTTCATTGTTTGACAATATCACATAGCGGGTGGCATTTAACGCGTTGGTACTTTTTCTAAAATGATAACAACAATAATAATAAAAACAATTGTAGCATTTACAATAACAACAAAATTAATAATAATATTGAGCGTAAATCCAATGTGTAGTCAAGTGGAATATTTAGATGTCCTCACAACATCACACCTAAAATCACATTAGTTCATTTTCTGACCGTTAACAAGGAACGCTGTCCTGAATCCAAGTCAAGCCATGTTTTGGTCATGTGAAAGGAAACCGAAGGACCCGAAGGCACGGGAAGTACATGCAAACTCTAAACAAGGAGGTCGGCAGCTGGAATTGAACCCGGACGTGTTAGACGGACGTGCAAATATCAACACAATCTGTTCGCTATCCTAACGTTTAACACAAAATTTCATGTCAATCTGCGTGCCAAGTTATAGAAAAACAAACACACTGATTGGTTATAAGCGCAAAAGTTTGGTTAAATTCATCTTTCACTGTATATTTGGCGAGCAGGAACCCTTGTTTCCCACCAGGGCTGAAACTAATGACTATTTTAGAGTCGACCGGTCACCGACCATTGAAACGATAAGTGGAATAATTTGATAATTATTATATATTTGTTCAGATTTAGTATGAAACTGTATTTAATTATTTGGCAAATGATAATAATCACAAGACAAATGGGTAAGATGGAAAATACATCTTTTATTGAACATCCTGCGTATTCATACTAAAATTTAATAAAAATGCACCATACAAAACCAATTAGGTAGTCATGCCAAGTCAAGTCATGTTTATTTGTATAGCCCTTAATCACAAAGAGTCTCAAAAGGCTGCACAGACTACAGATTATAGGTACTATGCTTGGTCATTAGAGACATAAATATATAAAAAAAAGTGTCCATTTATGAGGGACAGGCAAATGAATAATTACCATAATTAAATTCAGAATTTGACTACAGAAATACCGCAAAAATACAAAAACAACTACAGTAATAATGCATGACTAAATTTTAAATTTAGGGCTTAAAACTGGTACCGGATATATTCTCATCTTATCTCTCATCTCATTAGCGGTACCGCTTATCCTTATTGGGGTCGCGGGGGGGCTGGAGCCCATCTCTGGGCAGTGGGCAGGGGACACCCTGAACTGGTTGCCAGCCAATCGCAGGGCACACGGGGAC